>NW_025113098.1:1334592-1772507 GCF_010416935.1 Polistes fuscatus
TAATTATAACAACAAAGTCCTTGTTTAGTAATTTAATTCAATCTAAATTGATGACACAATTATACTTTATATCTTGAAAATGTAACAAAATAAATGCTATCATATAAATAGCATTTATACATATATAATTATCATAATTAATTTAAATTTAAATTTAAATAAATATTTTCAATACTATAAATCATATTTTAGTATTACTATCTCTTTTGTCAGCATAATATCTATGATCTCATGTATATTGTTACAATTGCACATTCTTTAGCAAAGTATTATTACAATAATAATATTTATGTAATAATAACCATACATACATATACTCTCAGGTCTATTTGTATTTTCATAAATAAATAACAATTACAAAAATAGCCTTGCATAATATTACCTTTAAGTATGTTCTAGCTTATTATATCGCAAAAATAAAAACTGGTTTATATTTTTTATAATTAATGTATTTTATTGATGATATAAACTGATTTAAAATATAAGCAAAGATATTATAGGTCAAATTTGTAGATTCCATCAGAAGTTGTGTACAGGAATAATTTTTAGAAAATAATATTTCATGAGATCTTGAGTGCTTGTCTACGCTTGACATCCCAGTTGTAAATCCTTGTCATATTAACATGCATAGTGGTAAATTGATCTCTGACAAAATCTAAATCATGTTCGACATATCCTAAATTTTTCTTAGCTGCTTCAATATTTTTAGACAACATTTCTTGAGCATCATCAAGCGTATATTCCAACATTACATTTGCCCCAAGCCAAAGACAAACTTTACCCGTAGGAGGAATAGTAGCTTTAGCATAAACCTGTTCCGATAAAAGAAATTGAGTTTCTAAATCATGGCTATTATCTTTTTCGGTTTGTAATTTTTCGATCATTTCTAATGATCTTTCCAGATCTGGTATCTGTGCTTTCAATCGTCTTCTTTTATTAACCAAATTATATTCCATGAATTTATATTTCATATGATTTTCTTCAAGTTTTTTGAGAACTTTATCCACAGATTCATTCTCTGGTCTTGCCATAAATGCATCCACATCTTCCTAAAAATAAAAAAAGAATCGATCTTGACAATTGATTCTTCGATATATTTTGATAATAAAAATAATACGATTTACAAGAATTATATGCATGTATCGTTTGACATAACGCCATATAGATCTTTTCTATATAAGGAATCGTTCGAAAGTGATATTCAGACAGTGACGGCAAATTGATATTTAATTAAGTATAGATTTAAAATCAAATTTATGAAAGAGAAAGGGATGACAAATATACTTACTACAAAATCTGCTTCTGGAATACCAGCATAAGATTTTTTTTGTGATTCAATCTCAATATCTAATTTATTCTTACTTTCCTCCATGTTTACTTGGTTATGTGACTATGAAATAGAATTATATCGAACATACAGAATCGATACATTTCCTTTTTCCTTGGAACGTCAATGCATAATCGAAACTTTTTTATCGATATATCGATGTTTAGAATTTAGAAATGCACATAATGGGATTAATTTTACTTATTTTTTAACAATTCAAAATTGAAAGATAAAATAGTTTTATTTATTTCTTTCAAAAATAAGAATATTACATCTTATTATAGATATAAATGGCTAATAGAATAAAAATATTCATTTTTATCTTTGAGGATTAAGGTATTTATTACATTAATAAATTTAGTGTCACATCTTTTAATTTCGAAAATATATTCTCGAATATATATATTTATTTTATGAATATTTATAATTTTTAATAGACAATTATTTTTTCTTGTTATCTATAATTTATTTTACATCTTACATCAAGAATGTTAATCAATTATAAAAATGAATAGATAAAATTTTTGCAAAATTTATCAAAGATAATAAGCAAATTAATTTCTTATTAATTGTTGAAATTAATAAGAAATCAGTACATAAATAATTAAAGAAATCATTCAGGTTTAAATATTTCTTTTTCATCGATTTGTTTGACTATAGTTTCAGATATTTAGTTAAAATAATATTTATCTTAGATTGAATAAACCATATTCACAATTTTATTAATTTAATTAAGTATCAGCATCTATAGTATTCAATATAACATTAATTTTCTCTTTTAAAGTAGAATCAACATATTTGTAATCAAGTACATTCTTCAATGCTGTTTTTAATCCTGTAGTATTATTTAGATGCTGTTTAATAATATCTGTAAGAAATATGCCGTGATATATTTGGATAAAATGTAAAAGAGAAAAGTAGGCAATTTTATTAAACGATAAAAAATAATTATATATCATACCTGATTTAATAATGCTGTCAATAAAAGAGAACATATTACAAATAATGGGCAATTCTAATTTAGAAGCACTTTCTTTAAAAAACGTACATATAATATTTCCAATGTTATTTTCAATAAGAGCATCTTTCAATTCTATTGGACAGATAGTAGCTAAATAAGTTAAACTTAAAATAGCTTCATTTTGCATTAAAGCATGTTCTGCTAATATCATTTTTATCAAATATTGAGTACCACTATATTTGATAATTATCAGAGCAACATCTTTATCTCTAGAAAGAAAAAGTAACGATGTATTTATAGGAGATATTATTATTAAGATATATATAATATAATGAAATATAACTTACTTGCTATTATTAATTAGCCATGCAAGTAAACGATGAGCTTCACCTTGTACTCCTGGGTGATCATCTGTACCACACCATACCACGGTTCTTTTAATAAGATCTTCTTTTTTTCCTAAAGATATAGCAGCTTCCTCTACGTACAGAGTTTTAAAAAGTACAGCATAATGGCAATCAATGTATGCCACAAAACAACTTCACATGCTTTCAAATCAAAACATTTTTAACATACTTTGTCCATCGATTACAATTCTCAGAGTTCCCAATAATTTGAATACTATTGGAAAAGTTGGTATATCCAACATAGGATATAAAATGTCAATTAAACCATCCTTTAATATAACAGGTTTATTATCAGTTGGAATGACAAGATTATGAAGAGCACTCAGTAAGGCATGCTGAAATCTAATATCACTATTTTTGCTATCATTTTTCTGAATTAATTGTAATAACTTCTTATGAATATCCTGTTCTACCATTAGCTTACAATGGGTGTATGTGCGAGCAAAATTTCCCATAGCTAATACAGCCGTTACTTGAAAATCTTCGTCATTGCTATCTAACCATTTGACAAAATTGTTGTAAACTGTACCTTTACCATTATCATATAATATGTTCATACTATTATCTAAAAAAATATTAGGAATATTTTTCATTATGAATTTCATCAATAAGAAATTATAATTGTTATTTACCTCCTGTTAAAATCAAAACAATTAAATTACATGCAACTTTAAGAACAGATCTTGTTTCTTCGCTTGTACATTGTGGTCCATGAGTTTTTATAAGCTTTAAAAGTAATTCAGGAATGTTTGCTTTTGTAAGGATTAGTTTAATCTCATCTGCAATAAAAACGACAGAAAACAATTATAAAATTACGAAATACATTTTACTTATCAGATATATATTTGTATTTTTTTATATATAATAAATTACTTTACCATCATCAGCTTGATCATAGAGAAGTTCTAAACACATTTCAGAGATTTCCAGAGATGTACTATTACTTAATATGTTTACTATAATTTTAATTAATTTTTTATCCAAAAATGTCACATTAGCATCATTTAATACGCCCAATGTCAATAAAACATGTGTGATTGTTTCCTCTGCAGTAGCACCGTCGATTTCTAGTATGTTACAAAGAACTTGAACGATGTTTTCTTCCAATGCCTATGAAAAACATTTATTAATGAATTTTCGATTAAGAATATCATACAAAATTGAGCTCTACTATAATATTTATAATATTTTCAAACCTGCTGTTGCAAGGATTCTTGATCTACAAGAAAATTCCATAGTAATCCACTTGCCACTTTTCTTAACGTATCGGCACTTTCGGTATCTTTCAAATCGGTTGCTTTTTTCAACATTTGTAAAATATATTTGAAGCCATCTTTTTCCTTAATCATAACTTTTCCATTTTCTGAAATGATTATGACTTTTTCATATTACTTTTTTATACAATTTTATAAAGAAAATCCAAAGATTATTATGCATAAACAAATAATAAATCTGTTTTCATTACTATTTTCATAACATATATTTCCAAGAGCTCTAGAAGTTTGTATCAATATATTGATGTTGTCTTCTTTCAATAATTCCATTAACGTTTCCACTATATCTGAATTTGTATATTTTTCTCTTCCCTTATTAGTTTTGGTCATTTCTGCAATAGCTTTTGCTGTTTGTGCAACAATTTCTTTAGATTTGTCCCTCAACAACATTAAAATAGTATCATTAGGAAGGAGGTCTATTACTTCTGAAAACAGTATTTAATACTTACATATCTTTTTCATAAATAAAGATTATATATTATTCGATTAAATGTAAGACCTTGGATTGAATTTTCCTTAATCAAAGAATCCAATATTTGCATGACATCAGTATTTTTGTTTTTTTCGGTTTCATTTTTAATTTTGATAAAATTTCTCAAATCAGCAACAATTGTAACAATGTTATATTGACTGTCTCCTACACAATTAAATATTTTTTAAATTTATTATACAAAGTGTGACCTAAGTAATTCATAATTCAGTTTCTCAGGTATATATGTCATTTATATAATATTTTTAAAAAAGTAAATTAGTTAAAATCAAATTACCTTCCATTTACGCTTCAAGATTCACTTTTTGTCAAATATTCAATATATATTGGAATGTAAATGTATATGGAAGCTATTTAGGCTTTTCTCATGCAAATTCTATTACTGATACGCAATGGCGGTAAATTTAAATTCTAATGAATGTCGATAATTTACCAGCTATTAAATAAATCCTACTAATAGAAAGCTTATTTAATTTACGTTATAATAAAGTATTTCTTAAAGATAAATTATAGTTTATGTTACAGAATATTATTTACATTTTAAAATATTTATTATAAAACTTTTTAAAATATAGATTTTTGTAGATGGCGCTTCTCTCTCTCTCTCTCTCACTGACACACACGCATGCGCACATGCATTATAGTACCATATTGAAATAGTGTTCTTGGATATGACAGTACTTTTTCATAATTTTTAATCCGTACATATTTAAGTGAATTTTATTAATTATGGCTTACTTATATCAACCTGATTATGTTCGTTATATGTGTAATTGTGGTTCTTTAAAGCCTATTTCAAAAATATATTTTTGTCGGCATTGTTTAAAGATTCGATGTGGTTACTGTGTCTGTCAAGAGGTATGTCATTTCTTTATTTTAATTTATTTTTATTTAATATTTCAATGCTATTCAAAAAAATTATAAACTGATATTATCTTATGATCGTGTGTGTCATTTTAAAATTAATGAAAATTATTGTTAAAATAGGTTGATTTATATTACTGTCCAAATTGTATGGAAAATTTACCCTCATCAGAAGTTCGCCTCAAGAAAAACAAGTAAGATCTTGATTTAAATAATTGATGTGTATATAATAATCTAATTATTAATCCATTTATTTTATTAATAGATGCTCAAACTGCTTTAATTGTCCTAATTGTTTCCAAATGTTGTCTACGAGAGCGGGACATGTCCCATTAAAACCGACAACGAAGGAAGGCGAAGATTCAAAAGATGTTAAAGTTGTACCTAAAAAGGTTTATTATTTATCTTGTTCTTTTTGTCGATGGAGTTCTAGAGATGTTGGTATTTCAGATCAGACTATGGGTATATAAATTATTTATTATTTTAATTCTTTAGTTTATATATTATTAAAATTATAACAAAATTTAATTTAAATATTTTTTTATTCTCATTTCATATAGCTTCTGGAAGATGGCCAGAACAAGAAAATCCTCATACTAGAAGAATTAATGCCTTAATAGATTATCATAAGATATTGACATCTATAGAAAAACGACAACGAGAAAGGAAAAAGTTCCAACCTAAACGTTCATTCACACAATTTGTAAGATATTTCTCTTGTATTAACTAAAATTCAAAATATAAAATTTATATATTTAAAATATATGTATAGACAAATGGATCTATAATTGTTTGCAATAATGTTTTATTAATATTTTATAGGAACCATTTGGACTAACATCTGCTATGATACATAAATGTATTGTTCAGTCAAGAAAACCTCAGATTCAATTGCAATTGTCCGATCAACCAACTCCTTCTATTGCTTCAGAAGATGTGGAAGAATTACCATCAGAAATATTTACTGAGCCGATAGATATTATGAAAAGTAATAGCTTCGTTTTAAATATTTATTACTTTACTTCAGTGCTTTTTAAGATAGATATTTATTGAATTTTATTGTTGTTGTGATAGTTAGTACTTTAGAGCAACGTTTGCAACACCCTGACATACAAGCAGAGTACGTAAATGAACTACGACCACAACGTAGACAATTTTTAGTTAAGAGATCACAACGTTGCAGAGTTTGCGAGCATAATCTTAGTAAACCTGATATATGTCCGCAGTCTACAAAATTTAAAATTCAATTAGCTGCATTGTAAGTATAATATTCAATCTTAAGTTAATAACTTCATGAAAATTTATTAATTAATGAATTAAACAATGTTTCTAGTTATCATATACCAGAAGTAAAGATTGTTACTTGTGAACCATTATATCCTGGTAAACCTAGTGAATTATTTTTGAAGTTTTGTAATCCTACACGACATCCAACGCAAATAACTTTATTTCCATTGGATGTATCAATGGCACCTATTCCTATTGTTGATGTTACAGAAAAAGGAGAAGTTAAAAAAGATGATGTGCAAGCGGTAATAGTTTAGATTAGTTTAAAAATATTTAGTAAAAAATATATATTTATAATATAATTGTCATTTATAACATTATTCAGATAAATGAATCTCTAAACTCAATGCCTTCTGCTGTACGTCAAGGACCTATTATAGAGGAAGTTAAAGCAATTAAAGTTGTCCCAAATGCAGATCTAGTATTGCCTCATAGTTCTTTAATTTTGCCAGCTAGAGATGATGCTGCAGAATATGATGACACAGCTGATACTCACAATTTTCAAGATGATCCAAAGTAAGCATTTATTTTATTTAAATATTATTAATCTATAGATTGTATATTAATTTGAATATTAAATATAAATTTACTTTTATATTTATTAAATAAACATCTATTTTTATTTAAGGCTTGTAGTTTGGAGAAAAGGAAACAAAGCAATAGTGAGACTTAATGTTACACCATTTGAAAATGATGATATAAAAGAAGAGTCAGTTATAGTAGGTTTTGTCATGCAACATGGATATGTAAATACAATTACTGCTTTAGAACATAAAGCACCACAAAAATTGGATTTAAAAGTTAAATTATATTTAACTCTTGGGAAACTTTGTGGTACTACATAGAAATTATTTATACTGTATTTTATATATATATATTAAATAATATGTAGTACATACTTGCTTAAAAAGCTTAAAACTGATTCAAATAAAAAAGAGGTGATTGAAAATTGTAACTTTTAACAATGAAAGTATATAAAAATAACAGCAATTCAATACTTGAATTATTGTATTATAATCAATAATTAAATATATATATTTAGAGATATACTAATTTATTTGCTAACAAATGCTTATAATTGAATGTTTATATAAATTATTAATTTTATATATATTAAAATAGTAACTCTTGCGTGTTTAAATAATAAATAATAAAATGATTTGATTTTATTGTATTTACATTTTATTATGGGAGCTAATTATGTTATAATCTTAGAAAGATTAAGTAGTCTTGACAATGCAATATGTATTTTTTTATATTTTTATTATTGAAAAGGAATTAACCATGTATGCATATAAGATCATTTACAATCTGCGACCACGACGACCTCCCTTTCTACGAGTCGAATCTGATGGAATAGGAGTTACATCTTCAATGCGACCAATTTTCATACTAGAACGCGCAAGAGCACGCAATGCAGACTGTGCACCAGGTCCAGGTGTTTTTGTTTTGTTTCCACCTGTTGCTCTCAACTTAATATGTAGCGCTGTGATACCAAGGGATTTGCACTTTTCTGCAACGTCCTAAGAAAAAGATATTTTTACTTAGTATTCAGATAATGTTATCAAGTAATAACAACAAATTACAAATATGTTTTTGTATCATTCTAGTAATAAAAATATGCATTTACTACACATATTTTTGAATACGAGAAAGAAATTTGATATTCCACAACATGAACGCTCATTGGACTGTATATATTTATGACCAAAGTGCTGCCTAGGTGTGGAATTAAAAAAAAAACTTAAATTCAACGTATTTACCTGTGCTGCAAGCATAGCAGCATATGGAGAAGCCTCATCACGGTCAGCTTTTACTTTCATACCACCAGTAACTCTAGCTATGGTTTCTCTGAAATAAATATATGCAATGGAGCAAACATAATATGTGAATAACTATATATACAAATATAAAATATATATACAAGATTTTTTACCTTCCAGATAAATCAGTCACGTGGACAAACGTGTCATTAAAACTTGCAAAAATGTGAGCAACGCCGAAAACTACTTCTCCCTCACGAACTTGTGGACCAAGGGAGACCTGCACTTCTTCTTTTTGAACCTTTCCTCGTTTAGGTGGCATGTTTGTACAACTAAACAATATAACACAAGTTTTATGTTTATATGTATACTTAGATGATTTCTGAAAACTTAGTGTTGTAAGTTATATTCTAATGGTTTCAAAGAGAATGGAAGTAATAGCAATGCTGTACGAATTAAATCCGTCTACATCGCTGTTTCATAATGTAAAAAGAAAATCTATTTAATTACAATTTAATCAAAAATTTTTTCTGTTTATGATTAATGCACAATTTTTGTATAGAATACTTATTGTCTACACAATTATCAAAAAATTGTACCTTATACGATTTCTAGCACACGTTAAGCGAAATCGGATGTACAAGAAGACATTTGCCTTATTTTAAATCTAATATGTGACGATAGGGAGCGTTTAAAGATATGTTGTATGCAGGCGTACACGTATGCTTGCAGTTTTCAACCGGTCGACTACCACGATGCACTTGGTGCTGATTGGTGCATTTGGTGGCGTGTCCACGGCTATTAGTGGTTGACGGGTACGTATGGAATATTTTCATTGGTTGTCATTATTTGTACATACATTGGTACGACTGTAATATTTTGTTACATTTTTAATTGGTACTACTGTTATGCAGCTGGTAGCAAACAGACGCCATTACGTTTTCTGGTTTCTTGCAGAAAAATTTGTGTATACATTGAAAGATTTAATTTACAAAATAAAAATAAAGTCAAAAGTTTAGTGATTATCTTACAAGTTTATACTTATTCAATTAAGGTTAGTATTATAATGATATTTAAATATTTTGTAATGTTATACAGTTATATTTAATTATTATATTTATGCATACAATATTATCGATATTAACCTTACTATTTTAACAAATTACAGCTGATTTTTATTTCGAATAATAAAGAAAATGCCGTCGAACAGCAGTTCTAATGGTAGCAGCGATGAAAGTCGTGATGGTAAATCACACAGAAGTTCTAAAAGGAAACGAGAGTATAGTCCCGTTCAGGATAGACGAAATAGTAGAAAAGAAACATCGAGCAAAACAAAAATCCACAAAGATTCTAGAAGTGGAAGAGATGTACATAAGAATAATAGAGATTCAAGAAAAGATAGCAATGAAAGGACACATCGGGAGAGAGACAGAGACATGGATCGAGATTGGGATAAACGAGAGCGGCTAGAGGATTCCAGATCCAGTTTCCGTGATTATTCTAGAAGGCAAGAGGATAGGCAGAATAATAAAAGAAGATATGAAAGATCACAAGTAAGAAGGGAAGATGTTCGATCAAGACTAAATGAGAACGAGGATAAAACAGTAGCATTGAAAAATACATGTGAGTCTGATAGAAGACAAGAAAAACACGATAGACCAAATAAATTTCAAGCAGACGATTTGAATAGAAATAAAGAACAAGAACTGCAGTGGGGTAAACAATATTCAAAGGATAAATCAAAGCCGGTGCCTCAAGATAAAGAGAAACCTAGTTTTGAACTATCTGGGAAATTGTTAGAAGATACAAATACAGTTAATAATGTTGTAATTAAGTATGCAGAGCCATCAGATGCAAGGAAACCAAAGCGAAGATGGAGATTATATCCTTTCAAAGGGGAAAAGGCTTTGCCTACTCTTTATGTTCATAGACAATCTGCATATTTGATGGGTAGAGATAGAAAAGTTGCAGATATACCAATAGATCATCCATCATGTTCTAAACAGCATGCAGCTTTACAATATCGTCTGGTTTCATTTCAAAAAGAAGGTGGCAATGAAGGAAAAAGGATACGTCCATACTTAATTGATTTAGATTCTGCAAATGGAACTTTTGTTAATAATGTAAAATTGGAACCAAGAAGATTCCACGAATTGTTGGAAAGAGATGTACTGCGTTTTGGTTTTAGTTCTCGAGAATATGTCTTATTACATGAATTCAGTAAAGATGATTCCATAGATGACGATGTTCCAATGCCTCAAACAACCTAGAAAACACGAATATTGTTATCAATGTTTTGTACAAGAAGTTTTGGACAGATCTGTAAAATGTATATTATGTAAAATTATAATAGATTCGAAAACTTGTACTGTAGGAAATTATCAATCATGAGATTAGATGAAAGCATAATTTCCTACATACATTTTGCTAGAATATAATTACATAATTATTGGAGTTGTATATTTTGAACGAACAAGTTTATTCATGATTTATTCTTTATATTCTTTTTAAATAGTAAAAATGTAAAATTTTGTTTTTTTTTTTCATTAGCAAATTTCTAATATTGTGTTGGCAAGTATGAAATTTGTAATGAATTGTATCCAAAAATTTCATATTTGATGACCCAGTATATATGAATGGTTTGGAAGAAGCTATAGGCTTGCATAGTTTTCAATTTTTGTGTGATGGAAGAAGGACCTATATTGCATAAATAATGAATTCACTTGTTACTCTTTTTTTGCTCTTTTGAAAAGTTTCCAGTACATAACATAGACTTTTCTTCCAAACACTTATTCATATATATATATAAAAGTATTTAATAAGTAGATATTAATTACTTAACAAAATCTGTATATCTTTAGCTTTTTTCTTTAAATAGTATAATTTAAAATTCGTTGGCGAATATATTTGTGAATATATATTTATATATAATAGATATTCGCGTAGTTCAAGTGGTAGAACGTTTATTCTGAAAGAGGAAGGCTTTGGATACAAATCTTGGTTTAGACGACTCGACGTCCAAATTTTTTATAAGCTCTGTTTGAAGAATCCGCTATTATGTAGAATTTTGTATTATACCTATATTGAATACTTGTACAAAATTTGTATATTTCTAGCTTTTTTCTTCATATAGTATTTATTTAAAATTCGTTAACGAATTTATATATATAATAAGTAACTATTGAAGACTTCAAAATTTATATATCAAAATTGTAGTTATAAAATTATCAACTAAGTAAAATCTTAAAAAAGAAATTCTTTTTTAAATTAGAGAAGCAAAATAAAAGAAAAATTACTTTATTCTCACATTTTATTAATGTATATGTATATTAAAAAAAAGTACAATTGTTTAAATAATTATACAACCAATATAACAAAACAACATACATTTAATTTACTATTAAAAAATATGAATTTCCAATAGAAATAATTTTATGTATTTCATGTATGTAAATAATTCTATTATAGTCCTCAAACATAGCCGGCTCGATTAAAATTTCCCCCACCAAAGTCACCACTGCACAGGAACGTTTAAAAAAATGTACATTAGTTTAAACAATTACATAAAAATTAAAAGAATATTAAAATGAGAACGTTATAATATTAAATTTTATTGATTTTCTTTTATACACATGCTTAACGTTCGGAAGGTCTTGTAAACAACTTTCACCAAAAGAATTTTAACAGAGGATAATTACTCAGATCAACGGTGAATTTCGAGGAGGAGGGATCACAGAACATATACTCCGATCTTTTAAACAACAATAGACGCTTGCATCGATTAATTAACAATTATTTTAATGCACTAATGCACCCTCTTTATGTTATAGCAGAATTTTACTCTCGAAGTCATCACTGCGCAGAAGCATTAAATTAATTACTTAAAATAGATAAAAATACGAAAATTATAACGTTTTATTCTTAAATTTTATTAAATAGGTTTATTACTCTTTTTATACACATGCTTAACGTTCGGAAGGTCTTGTAAACAACTTTCACCAAAAGAATTTTAACAGAGGATAATTACTCAGATCAACGGTGAATTTCGAGGAGGAGGGATCACAGAACATATACTCCGATCTTTTAAACAACAATAGACGCTTGCATCGATTAATTAACAATTATTTTAATATTTTAATGAATTCTTATTATAATTAAGATTGTTTAAACGCATATATATTTATTTAAACATTACATTTCATTGTTACATAAAATTTAATATCAAAAACGTTTATTAAAATTTTATTATTTTTTTAGAAATAATTCAATGGGTAGCGGGTGGATTTCTTCTTCGCAAAGGGCGCCATTTGTTAAGAAGGAATTTACTTCAGGGATGCGACCCTGCCCACGCGAGCCTTGATTCTATCTTTCTCCCAAGGATAGAATCATGTCCTTCCCTTAGCTTTTTAAAGTGAAACACCCTATCCTTTTTTTTTTATTTTTTTTTATTTTACTTTGCTTTTTTTAACTCGCGATTTTGCAAGCATAGATGTGCACGTAGCATAGGAACTGAAACTGCATTAGAAGGGATGTCTACCACCGCTATTAGTAAGACGGGCCCAGGGATTAAGTTCTTCAAGCCTGCAGTAAATATAGTACCGGTGGGCAAACTGTACGTGCAGCGTAAGTTCCTCGTAATATAGATTAGAGTCAGTGGATTAGTCCAACCGGTGGGATACCACTTAAAAAAAAACGTAAAAAGTTTCATTTTAAAAAGCCTACTTTTCAACTTCTTCCCTATCCCTTTGCTTTTTTTGTTGCAGGTTACATAGGAGGATGACCACACCAGGACAGCACGAGGACCACACCAGGACAGCACGAGGACTTAGTTATAATAAAGGATAGTATAAGATAATTATTTGTTTAATTAAATGTATAATTAAATTTATAATTACATGTATAATTTTAATCTATTTATTCTTCTCCCTTTAGCACATTACACGCGTATGAAATTTATATTTAATGTATTTTATTTGTTCACAGGTTCCATGTTACTTCGATTCCATTCATGATTTACTCCTCTTTTATCATTTTGTCATTTGGTTTTCTACTTTTCTCTTCATTCTCGTTAATAATTTCAAGGATTTTTTTTCTTGGGACTTTAATTTTCTATGGTTTCAATTCAATTCGGATGGGACATCTTCAGGATGCACATCCCGGGTCTTCAGAAGCGGTTACCTCCTCGTGGTTAGACCTGGGCAATGGTATTTTACTTTCAGTATAATGTTTAACATATTTTATATGTTAAACATTCCATTGCAAGTAAAAACTAGCCAAAGACCGCTTACCATAAACATTATAATTGTAATTAGTTTCTTTTCATTTCCCAATTAATACCATATTCTTTTACCCCTTTCCTTAGTTCCTTCTATCCATTTAATATACAGAAACTAATTACTTTATAATGTTTATTTAATAATTCTTATATTTTTACAGTTATTACACGGAGCAATGAAGAATTGTTGAAATTTAATTTTCGTTTTACTTCTTTTTTTTTTTTTTTAAAAAGGATGCATCTTATTAATTTTATCCAAATTTATTTTGCAAGTTCATGGTAGAATATACAAAACACGAAACAAGTAATTAAAACTAATCAATGTCTTGGATCATGAAAAATGGAAATGAATATTTTTGAGTCGAATGAGTTCAGTCGATCAATTCATTTGTTTACATTTTTATAAATCGATCTTTATATTCTGTAATTTTTTTAAATTTATATTAAGTAAGATATGCAAAAGTTATATATATAATCGAATAATCGAATAATCGAATAATTCGTTAACATTAATAATAGTAATGATTGTAATAATTTTCGACATATCAGATTATTATACAATAACATATTATAATATATCAATGATCGCGTAGTTGCATATTTGAAATTCATCATATTCAAGTTAAAACCGGAGTATTCATTCGACTCAGAAAACTTTAGATATTCGTTCTTATTGATTTATTCTAATGGTTAAAATCTTATTTCATGGGATATAGATAAGTAATTATTATTAGATAAATTTGATTTTGTGAACAAAATCCTAATGATGTTATTAACATTTGCAAATGAAGAACGGATATGAATGAATTTCTACAAGTTATATAATGAGTATCTATTTCTATTTTTTCTAATCTAAATCTGATTAGTATTTACAAAAGATATGTATACATGTCTATATAAAATAAAACCATAGTCTTTTTATTTTACATTTTGTATTTGCGGCACTCATGGAAAGTGAAAAAATGGCAGTGTACTGGCTAGAGTTTTCAACTCTTTTTACGCTGTCAATCACATACATACAATATTTATAATTTGTGCGATTTGCATTTAATCGTTTTATATTTCTATGTTTCATTTTTTAAACAGATATAAAGAAACTATTAATACGATAAGTGCAGTAAAAATGTTCATTTTAATATACATACATCCTATTTAACATGATTTATCAACAATTGATAAAATGATAGTAAATACATGTATACGTATTTTATTTATTGTACAAATTTGATTGCGCGACGTGTATATATATATATTTTATTACTATGATTAGAAATTGTTGGATTAAAAATATATTTAATCCGTTATTCATTTGGTAACACTAACAACGCGAATAATATATAAGATGTAAATGACGTGCAATAAAGTCGAAGGAAATTGCACCATTTCGATAAATCGATTTCAATCGAAGAAGAGAAATTTCGAACGTACAAAGGTGTTAGCGATTTCGTACGAATTTGATGCAGGTACACATTCATAAAGTGTTCAATATAAAAGTTGATAATATATATTCGTATTTACAAAATACAATATAGAAAGAACCGTTTTACGATCCGTTAACTTTAACAGTGTCCGTATTAATGTTCGTATAAGTAACGCTGTTATTACTATCCTCGATTATTGGCGTTTGCCTTAACAAATTTAATAATGCACTATTTATCACTAAAGGAATATTAGCTTTACCACCTTGCAAGGTGGACGGTGTCCTTTGCAACTTCGTTAAATTATTGTTTTTAATGCTATTATTATCACTGACATCTACACTTTCATCCGGTCTCGTGGCGTTGTTCCTCGAAGAAACGTTTTGCGAATCTTTCGTAGTCAAATTCGTACGATTAGTAGAAGCCGGTTGATTTTTGTTCGTATTATTAATTACCGACTTATCCTTTCTTTCCAAATTCATTTCCGAATTTCTTCGTTTGATCGTGCTACATCGTTTGAACTTTAATTGTTCGTTAATCGATGAATCTCCGGTAAAACTTGCTCTGATTTTAGAGTTTCTTAACTTGAACGTGTCTAATGTTTTACATCTATCAGTCATGTTTGTTTCAAAAATTGTTTCTCTGCAAGGCTCGGATGACGTTATCGACGATCTTCTATCCTTAATGCCATTTTGTAAGAATTCCTTGAGTTCACGCGAATCGACTAAATTGTTAACTTCCAATCGTCTTTGGGAAATTTTATCTACATTTATTAAGTTTGGATTAGAAATATGAATCGATCGTGGAACCTCGTATTCGGTAACTCGATTTTCTCTTAGAACAACCTCGTCATTATCCGCCAATAATTCTAGATATTTTGGCACACCGTCGGATTGCGTTTCAAGCGTAATGTTCGATGGGTTTTGAAGGAAAGGTTGCATGTCTCTACTTCCTTCCGAACTGCTAGACTTCCAGGAGTTACCTAAGTAAGCATAATTTAACAATTAATTATCTAACCAATTGTGAGAGATAATAAAATTATAATATGAGAGCATGATTCGAATCGTGACGGCAGGTAAATTGTAAATTATTTAAGAAAGTATAAATATCGAGTTTAATTAACGCAACCTATTATTAGACACATTTGTAAGTTATAAAATAAGCTGTAAACGCGATTAATGTGCAAGAGCAAAATGATAGATTTGATCGAACGCAAAACGGTGCTTCTGTATCTTTTCGATACATTATTTTAATTGACAAAATGAAATCATGTATTACAGAAAATTCTTTTTTTTATTAAATAATGAAATAGACATGTTTTAATTGTACGTATTGAAACCCACCTGGATTATTGCAATTTTGATTCTCGTCAGCGAAATAAGCCATGTTAGATACGCCTGCAAGCATCAAGTCATGCGATGATCAGTATATTTTCAAGCATTTTCGCGTTAAATACAGTTCATGTATAATTTTCTTTCACATTGAAGGGCTGAGAGGGTGGAATTTGGGGGTGTCGGTAGGACACTGAAGAAGGGACGAAAAAAGAGATCTCGAATGTTCTTGCGGTCCTCTTATTTGTCATCAATTTGATATTGCGTAAACCGTGTTAATAATTCGCACTCGCATATGAATAGACAATAAAAATAAAATGTCATGCTATCGCGTATCTCATACGACAAATTATTTGAATTCAAAAAGTTAGAATTTCAGCATATAAAGAAAATAAAAGCTTCCAAGCGTATATTACACATGAATTAGAGAGACGATAGAAAAGATCGGTATTATACGTAAAAGTAAATTTTTATAGCATCGAACGTGCAAAGTAATCAATTTGATAACGATCGTGCAATAATAGTAACGATAGTAATGAATAATCGAGGAAGACGTTATTTATTTGGCGAGCCGCGAGATTTCGAGTATATAATATAAACAGTCAATGAAATATACATATATATATAAATATATACAGGGTGGCCAAAACTTAGAAGACCAAAAAACCGCGAGTAATTCATTTCACGTGTTATACGATATTCGTTTATAACTCTGTAAAGAATTTTACATAAAATTTTAGTCTTATTTTCAGATGTGGAATGACATCCTAGCAGTTCGGTTGTATCTAAGCTTAAGGGACCCTGTATATATTAAAATATGATAACATATGATCAATTGACGCGTGATGTTTAAGCACAATTTGTAAGCACGTATCACTTATGATTATTTCACTCACCTCTTCGTACCAAGTAATGACCAGCGTGTACGGGACTTAATACGGCATCTTGCGTATTTTTTCGAAGATTGATGATATGTTCGACGCAAGTTTTGAAACTTGGTCTGCTGTCAGCAGCACCCCAACAACATAACATCAAATGATGTAACGCCAATGGACAATTTAAAGGTTGTGGTAATCTTCCGCCTGCTCGTACAAGATGTAACACTTCTAAATTCGTTCTAGCTTGATAAGGTTGTTGTCCTAACGAAGTGATCTCCCACATTAATACCCCAAATGACCAAACGTCGCTTTGAGATGTAAATACTCCATCGATCAAGGATTCTGGAGCCATCCAACGAACGGGAAGTAATCCTTCACCTTTCTATAGACAATTTCAATATTCGTCATTTTTCATCTCGATATTTATCTTGAGATTTACTCGTGTGTATTACATCAGAATTACGTTACTTACTTTTCGATAATAATCGTTCTTGTAAATGTCTCTGGCTAGACCAAAATCACCGATTTTGACAACTCGATTCTCACGATCTCTTGTCGATACCAAACAATTTCTACAAGCTAGATCTCTATGTACAAAGTGAAGTTCCTCGAGGTATCGGCAACCTCTAGCTACGTCCTCGCACATTGCTAAGAGATCTTGTAAACGTAAAGCATAGGGATCTGTAGGTTGTAACGATCTGCTTTCTCTTAAATAACTCAACAGATCACTGGCTTCCATCAGTTCTAAGACTAACAATGGCGGATCTATGTCTAAACAAACACCCAAGAGCCTCAGTACATGTTTGTGTCGGAAATGACTCATGAGTCGTGCTTCTTGTAAAAATTCACTCTTTTCTTGTGCCGTGGCACCTTTTCGAAGTGTCTTCACGGCAACGGGTGTTACAGTTCCAGGACCATCCAATTCCTTGGCATTTCCTTGGAATACCTATGAGTATAAAAAATAGATATTTCGATTATACAAATTCAGACAGTTAGGTGTGTATATATATATGTTGTTAGGCTTATTGACCTCTCCGAATGCACCACTGCCTAAAAATTTAGCCAACGTTATTTGTTCTCGTTTTATTTTTGGTAGCATGGAATCATCCGGATCGTTTTGCATAGCAGATGCATAAAGTGCATTTGGTTGAACGAAATTACTACGAGGTATTTCTCGTAACGTTGCCAATTCGACGTCCGATACAATAGGAGATAAAACCTCTTTTTTATCATCTTTACGTTTCCTGCAAGCTATTCAAGGAATATTATTGCATTTTAGCATTTTGTTTTTATAAATCTTAATCGAAAATTTGGTATCAAAAATAAATAGCAAATCAACTTACGGCATAGAAAATAGCAAAAACAAGCCAGACAGAATACAATGATCGGAATAGTAAAACCTAAAATTAATCCCAATGGTTGCTGAGTTTCTATCAATCCACCGACTGCCGAGTTGGTCAAATCGATGACGTTGCTTGAATTACTCCATTCACCAAATCCATAACCATTTCGTGCACTCACACGAAATCTGTATCTTTGCTTCATGTCTTCCTTGATAGTCCAGTAATTGTCTGTTCCATTGTAACATAAAGTCCAATTTGTATCATTGTTCGTTGCTGTTTCATTTCGTTGTTCGTCATTAATTATTGTAACTTCCAAACGGTACAATGTAATTTGAGAACCGTGAGCCTGTGCAGCGTCCCAGTTTAATTGATATACCGAATTTCGTTCTATAATTAAATTTGGTATTCCGGGTTTACTCGGTATGCCTCCTAAAAAGTCGTTAAAACGATTAACGAAGAGTCCACTTATTTATAATGCGAATGTTAAACGTGATACTTATTAATTAAAAGCATTTATTACCTTGAGTTTGAAAAGTAGATTTTCCATCCGGTGACCATATAAAATCTTGATCATAATTTGGATATCGAAGTAACAAACGAAATTTGTAAAGAGTACGAGGTTGCAGATTTTGCAACCTGTAAATGACTTTTTCGTGATCACTTTCGGATTTATTTGCGACCCGCCATTCTTCCAGGGCAACGTCATGGTATTCCAAGGTATAGCCAATCGTTAGATTTATCGTTGGTACCCAGGATATGTTTAAACCGTTTATACCGGCCGATATCAACGTTAGATTATTTGGTTCCGGATACATACTTATCATTTGTTTCTCGCTTTCGCTAAAAACATCATTAAAATGTGCTGGGTAAGCACGGACGGATATGAAGTACACTTGTCCTGGTAGCAATGGTTGTAACATTGCCATGAGTTTATCATTTTTAATACGTTCCGTATCCTTTACCAATTGTTCACCCTTCTGTCGAACCCCATTTATCAGACCATCCGATCTCCAATGAATTTCATAACTCACTGCAGGAGAATTAAATATCTTCGGTGGCATCCAATATACGGCAGCCAAAGTAGGCGTAAGAACTTTGACAGAAACGTTTTCTGGCGCGCTTGGAGCACCAGCACCCGTTGTCAATATAATACCCGAACTAAACTCCAAATTAGTTTTATTCCATTCGATGTAGGTATTGGCTAAGCTTAATTTTATCAAGTATCGCGTAAACGGTTTTAAATCTTCTATTGTATATTCTCTTTCATAAGTTTCATATCGTTTATTTCCTTCCATGCTATCGTAACTTTCACGACATTCTTTCGAATTATTTTCAACGCATTCATGAACATCCATAATATATAAAGTTCTTGGTAAATTGTAAGCTTTACAACCATTATGAGGAAGAGGTTGTGGTAATCGAACGGTGATGCTATCAGCTGTTTTTTTCACTTCCTCAACGTTATACAACATTCGACGTGGCATCAAACATTCTGGGCTTGGATAAGGTTGCAAAGATTTACCCAGAGCTTTGATACTTCGTACGTGGGGAATGTAAAAATCCATTATATTTTCTTCCGACAGATATTTTTTGTTAACAAGATAAAGCTTCATCTTGATATTATCCGTCCAATAAATATTGATCTTGTCAACCGTTAAGGAAGCAAATGTTAAGCCCCTATTCAAGCCTGGATCCATTACCATTTCGCAGATGCATCCATCGATATCGGCATAAAACAAATATCCTTCAGATGATATCCAATAGAGAACCGGATTTTTTGTTTCGGTATTATCTATCGTCATTATTGGCATGACTAACGGTTGATATGGACAAGAACAATCTCCCATTTGATTAAAAAACGGTTGAATATTTTCCCCATAGAGATCTGATTGCATTATTACCCCACGATCGTTCTTCGTTGATTCTATCCAATATAAAGTTCTAAAAAACAAATTTAAATTACATTTATACATATCTCTTAGTCACGTACATATCTCGAAGGAAAATTTAATGCAATCTTCTTACCCCTCGGATGGTAAAACGTCTAATTTCACGATACGTTCGTTCCTAGTCACTATTGGATGGAACGTTAGAATATTTTTTTGCAACATTGATAAATCCAATTTTAAGATACGGCTTTCGTTTTCCTTTTCATTCGTTTCGCTCCAATACAAATATTTCGCGATCCAATCTACGCAGAAACTGTATGCAGTATTGTTGAGTGTCAAAATTTTAGTTGCATGATTTTCCTTTGTATCGTACGAAATTAATTCTTGCATTTTATTGATCCAAAAAATGTTATCTTCCGCAGCTAAGAAATCTATTTCAACGGCTGCTTGTCGTGTAATAGTATGGTTGTTCGTACTATGATCCAAATCGATTATGTTTACGGAATCGGTCGTTGCTATTAACAATTGTGGTACAGGATTTTCATTAGCAGTCGATACCCCAATTACATCGGTGTAAGGGCCAGGTCCAATGATCGTTCTGGCACGTACTTGAAAGTAATAAGTCACGTTGGGCGATAGATAGTTAACTTTGTATTCCAATTTATCAGATGGTACGTTAGATTCGTCGCAAACGTGTATGTCGGTATGATTTGCTATTTCGTTGAACCAACATTGAACGGTGTAACCAAGTATCACTCCATTTTCGAATTTTGGCCTATTCCATCTGTAACACAGATGAGGAATGAATATTTATTTCTAAAACAAAAATAGATCGAATGAAATATAGGAATTGGAATACATATGGTGGTATCATTTTTACCTAAATTTGACAGCAGTTTCCATTCTTTCGTTGAGCGGTTCTTTATGGTTTTCTACAAACAGTCTAGGATTCGTAGGTTCGGATGGAAGGCTTTGCGGTGATCTTAATATTTTTCTAGAATGATGTGCACTTTCCCAATACGTAAAAGCTTTAACAGTTACCTCCAATAAAGAATACGGTTTTATACGTTCCGAATTATTATAAGGCATGAAAGTTTCGCTAGTTATTTCGGGATTGGAATTGGTATTGATGTAATCGACAAATTTAACTTCGTAAAAAACCGTTCCATAATTGATATTGTCTACTGGGTCCCAAGATACGTTGAATTTTCCTGAAGTACCTTCGACTCTGATACTATCTAGATCAACGGCATTTGGTAAAACGACGACGCTTTCGGATGTAAGATTTTTTGGATAACCGTGAAGAGCTGGGTCCATGACAGCAACCATTCTTAAACCTGACAACGTGATACCGTTAATAATCGCCGTGTTTTGTCCGAATAAATCACCGATCACTGCATTTCTGTCATCTTGCAGCCACAATAAATGTTCCGAAAAATAACACAGAGGTCCTTGAATATTCGGGTGTTGCAAAGCTGAAACCTATGAAATAAAAATCATTGGTGAACAATGAACGATCGTATATTGTTGGATATTTGAATTGTGTAATTTTTTAATTAAACTAACTTTCTCCGGTATGATCTTTTGATCCATTGGTATTCTTTCAGAAGTAGGTGCGCGATAAACTATAGATCCACTTTCGTAGCTTCTGACTATCCAATATAAATAACGATGCTCGGTATCCAACGTTAGACCCATCACTTGCTTCCCATTGAATATCTCATCAGAGTGATAATATCTTCTGTCCTGTCCGTTTAAGCGTGCTACTTCTACCGCGTGACCGGTCGACCAATACAAGTATGCTTCTAAAGAATCGATCATAAGTTCTTTAACGATCGCTAAAATTGACATGGGTTCTTGTTGCGTGCCATTCAAGTTAGCTCTTGTTATCTGTAATACGAATAATCATTTAATGATTTCTTACGCGGAATTATATTATTTTCTATTTATAGATTAAATAAAAGATTCTTACAATTTGTTGCTTAGGATTAGCCCAATATAATTTTTTTGATATCCAATCTACGGCCACGCTACCAACCGAATGAATGTTTAATTTCGTTTTTACATGGGTTGTAAAGTTATATTGATATAAAGCGGAATTATTTCCTACGATATATAGCATATCTTTGTACCAACTGACATCTACTATGTGATAAGTATTTTCGGATTCTTTTAAGCTCGTTTTGTAAATCAAAGTATCTATGTTTTCTCCAGTCACATCACTTTTCAATAAACCTTCGTTCGCCGACCATAGGATAGATGCACGCGACCCATTCCTAATTGTTTCAAAATAATGTTTATCTACGAAAATTGAACGTTCTTATTTTAAGCACGTCTACGGATTGAGTATCTTACCTCAATGTACGTCCACGGAACTCGGTTGACCATGGACCTCTGCCGGCGGTTGTGTAAGCAGCTGCTTTAATCGAATATTTGGATTTTTCTCGTAAATTGTGTACCGTGTGCGATGAACCGGCTATCTCATTTTGACGAATTGTCTCGCCCGTAGACTCGTCTTTGATTTCCAACTCGTACGACCAATTTTGCCATGCACCCTTACCCTGGCCACCCAACAAATGAGGTACTTGCCAAGACACTTTGGCCCTTTCAGCGCCTAAAACCGCTTGTACACCCGTGGGCGGGTTTACCGGAACTGGAACGGGTTGACTGGCGTCCATTAAAACGTTCACGCTTACAAACGAGCCATCCGATCTAAGGAGAAGAACATTAGCATAGGAATTATTGAACGATCAAGTTACTTTTTAAATATCACATTGCGTAGATTAGATAAGTATAAGTATATTTAATCTTTTGCACCTGTCCGGATATGCATTATGAAAGTATCTGTTCTTTCCGGAATGATAGCCCTCGGTTAAAACCTCTTCCCCATTCGTCCAATAAAATAGACCATTAGCCATCGCCAAGGAGAGTACGTTCTTGAATTTAGGTTGCTGCGTGTTAGCACGCAAGTTTAACACTTCCCGTCCGTCGAGCGATACGGACATTACCGTATTTTCCGTATGATGGGGTACTAGTAGTCGGAAATTCGTATGATCTACGGTAAATGCTCCTAAGTGTGGATCCTCTAGAATTAGATACGGCTGAACCTGTACGGTGTATTCGATCGCATAGACATTTTAGTTTTCACGTTTTACAATTATTTATCTAATTATAATAACATTTTAATAAGCATTAGTTTTTCGTTTTACCTCGTGCTTCACTCCGTTACTAATATCAGCTAAATCCAATCTATACAATCCTCCTCTGGTTACCCAAAAAAGATAACCATTGTAAGGATCCACTTCGATGTGAGACGGTCGCGTCAGGAAACCAGCCATAGCAACGGTCAAACCTTTACCATCCAAATTACATCTCGCTATTTGCCAAACTGTCGTGGAATGTTTCACTTCTCCCAATACGTATAACTGTAGATTTAACCAATCGACGGATAAACTTAATGGCTTGAAATTAGCTTCGCTCGGGCTAAGTATCATTATTCGTTTTGATGGTTCTAAGATAGACGTTCTGTACACGCATCCAGTAGAATCCGAGACAAATAATTGAGCAGAGGCAACATGAATGGCTACTCCACGAATGATGCTTGATGTTCGATAAACTACGCTGGGTTCGTCTAACATATCGGCACCTTGTTTCATCACAACGTGTTCACCACCGAGTATGAGAATTGGTTGTTCCGTGTCCTTCGCTGAATAATTTTTAACGATAATTTTGTAGGATCCTTCTATTTTTAATTCGATCCAATCAACAGGCATATTAATATACGTACCTGTAGGTTCTGGGTTGGTTGATATATGAATCGTTGCAGGTGGCCCTTCTCCTACACTATTTCGCATCGTAACACTTACAGAATAAGTTTTATTTGGTTCGAGATTTTGATACATATAATGATCCGTGTTCTCTGAAGCTGGTATGTCCTGTTGATATATGATAAGATATATAAACGGTTCAATTATTTCATATATACCGTGCAAAAATTCCCGTTATCAGCCCAATTATGTTAGAAAATGACCCGGATGCGATTTGGGAAAAAACGCCATGCCAGAAACATGTGTAGTAAGGAAATTTTCATTTGATAGATCGGAAAACGTATTAATGATGTTCGTTATTTCGATAGCGATAAGCCAATATTTGAATGTTATTAGAATGCAATAGTTTATTGTTACATTTCTATCATATTTTAACCATTTGTATCGATCGATTAAATGACGAACAATACTTCGAGCGACGTATCTTTTTCCCCCTTGAATCATTTAACTCGAACAAATAAATGAATACAATCGATTTCTATGAATAGACATGCGATAGGATTCCTCATGATTTTCCACAGCAAATAAAATAGCACCCGTATGAGGTGAGAAATGAAAAATGTATTGGCTTTTTGAATTTTTAAAATGACATACCTACGTACGTACGATTATACGAGATGAAGATTAAGTGTGTCGGAAGAGACATTTGCGAGAGAAGATATAAAAAAAAGAAAAAAAAAGAATAAAAGAATAAAAGTCAAGGAGAAAGATTATATGGGTTGAAAACGGTTGGGGTTAGATTTCGAGTCCTGGCGTGGCGTGTACCTTAAGCTGGGAGTGATCAGCCCCTTGCAGACGCAGTACATAAGACAAAAGTGGCCCGTTTGGGAAAGGGCCTGGTTCCCAAGACACAGAGACACGGCAGCTGTCTACTGCCGCTGCCCTTACAATTACCGGTGGTGACGATGGCAAACCAGCAGCTAATGTTAATATCACCACGCTCGGTGCAGAAACTATTGGCTCTGGATTGTGCGTCCATTTTAAGATCATAGCAACGCGAAACTGTTCGACAAAGCAATCATCAAATGATTATTAGTTTTCTTTTCTATCGAATTCGAATCGTTAAATATTAAACTTACTCTGTATTTTGTATAAGGTTGTAAATTTTCCACCAATATTTGATCGTCCTCGCCCCATGTTTGATTTCTACAATATTGCCAAGTCTCAACCAATTCCTCGTACCTCCATTGTACAAGATAAGATATTCCACTGATACGTCGATCTATATTAACGTCCTTCCATTCTAATCTCAACGAGGTCGCCGTCAAAGAGTCCGCCACCAGTGCGGGTGCTGCAGGTACTCCTATCTTCGCTAATTATTAACAAGAGAACACCACTCGTGTACGTATCCTTGATGATCACACATTTTCTCAAATAAGATAATTCTATTTGACAAGGTGGAATTTTTATTTTTTTCTCGAAAAAGAAGTCAGATCTTTCAAGCGGATAAAATTAATCAAGCGCGTTGTTATAAAACGAAATAATCAACTCCTCCAATGGTCGTCCATTATTAACCGTTTGCGTTCGTGTAGGCAGCAAGTACGAAGAAGTAGAAGAAGAAGAAGAAGAGTACTCTCGTATTAAGAACTATTGTGCAACACACATTATTATTCGTTACTGCAGTTTATTTTTGTCCTCGCCATTAGACAATGCACCATCGATATATTAACTTTCCGTTGTTAAAAATGATATTTATGTTTTATCTTCAGATCGTTAATAATCTTTCGTAGCAACGTTACGTCACGTCAAATAAAGCAAGAGAATTTTTCCTTCGCTAAATCCATGTACGCGAATTCCTAATTCCCCGATAAATGTTCAATGTACACGGTTACTCGGTGGAAACATAAGTTTTCCTCGAGGAATGATATGGACGAGCAAGAACGTTTGGAAAAATTGAAAGAATACAACGTTATATTGGACGAAATGAGAAATGTATTTTTGAAAAAGTGGAAAGAAAAACAGGAACAAAATGGTAAACTCGATGATTTCGAGCGAATTCGTACTGTCGGTACCGGTGCTTTTGGACGCGTCGTATTGGTTAAGCACAAAGCCACTTCTGGTTTTTATGCCATGAAGATATTACAAAAAGCTCGTATCGTGAAGTTAAAACAGATCGAACACGCGTACAACGAAAAAAAGATATTGCAATGCATTAAATATCCTTTCATCGTTTTTATGGAATTTTTCTTCACAGATAATTCATATCTTTACATGGTGTTACCTTACGTTAACGGCGGCGAAATGTTTACGCATTTGAGACGAATGGGAAGATTCGACGAATCATTGGCAAGATTTTATGCGGCACAAGTTGCATTGGCTTTGGAATATCTTCATCATTGTAGCTTGATTTATCGTGATTTGAAACCGGAAAATATATTGATCGAATATACGGGCTACATTCGTGTAACAGATTTTAGCTTTTGCAAGATGATCGAGGGTAGAACCTGGACGTTATGCGGTACACCTGATTACCTTGCACCAGAAGTGGTATTATCGAAAGGTTACGGTAAAGCCGTAGATTGGTGGAGTTTCGGTGTACTGATATACGAAATGAATGCAGGATATCCTCCATTTTATGCTAGCGATCCGATGAAGATTTACGAGAAGATAGTAACTTGTAAATATAAGTATGCTCATCATTTTGGGGATGATCTGAGAGATATCGTTAAGAACATGCTCCAGGTTGATCTATCCAAAAGATATGGAAATTTAAAAAACGGTACTATCGATATTAAAATGCACCGGTGGTTTCGAACTACCGATTGGAATCAGATTTATTATCAAAAAATACAACCGTCGTTTATACCGAAATGCGATTCGTCCGATGACACCAGTTATTTCGGTATTTACGACGAGGAACCTTTAAGGATAGACATTGTCGATCATTACGCTAAAGAATTTGCCAATTTTTGACTTTAGATTTAGGTATCGTCTGTTTTGTAAACGTTGCATCGGAGATTGCAACGGAGAGACTGCATCGGAGATTTAAAACAAACAAAAAGGGAAATAATAGAAATATTAATATTATAATTATAGTCATTCGTGAATTTACCTTTATATTGTTGAGCGTATCGATTCATTGCATCGTGACAACCCAAAACGCAATACAACTGCTTCGGTGGTAACAATTCTCGAGTTCCATTCTGCAATAACCAAGATTATACATATACAATTGTATTCGATAAAAGAAAAAGGGATATATTATACGATTTCATTGCATTTCATTGGTTTTATATAAAAAAAAGAACAAATCTGGATTGAAGTAAACTTCATTGTTACCCGTTATATCGATAAAATTGAGCTAACATACTAACGCAAACGGTTTGACAACTCGTTTCGAGGGCCTGTTGCCATGCCTCGCATCCTCTGGTGCACTGTAACAGAAGAAAACAAAAAAAAAAACGACAAAATATATTAATCGTGGGAAAAGCTTTATTTAATATTACGCACGCATTCTCTTTTCATTTCAATAATCGTACACCGACCGTGAGAATCGTCGGAAATTGAAATTATTCGACCTTAATTTTACTTATTCTATCCTAACATAAGTGAGCTTTTGTTCTTTCTCTCTCTCTCTCTCTCTCTCTTTGTATGTTTTATTTTTATAGAAAATGCATTTCATTTTTGAATCACATGTAAATATAATATATATGCATCTTACACGGCAAATGTTTATAGTCAATCAGAAAAGGGTATCGCGTAGGTCAGAACGTCTACGAAGAAGAAAAGCAGCTTTCCAAGTGTCAGATAATAGTTATTATTAATAATCACTTTGTACTTTTACTTGTAAAAAGGAGAAAGAGAAAGAGAAAGAAAGAAAGAAAGTACTCTATCGACAGTCGTTTGAACAAACTTGATGTGATTCATACAAAAGCACATATGTACAATATAATTAGTATATAGATATGTTGCAAATACTATATGAACGAATAAAACCACTGACCCGAAGTCAAAGTACGGGACTCGTATAGAACTACTTGAAATGATATAATGATGTAGTTGTACATGCGTTGATTTTTAAAGAGATTATTTCAAGATCGTTTGTTCATAGAGATAAAACGCATAAATATAGTATTTAAAAGATATACTACGTAATAAAAATATTTACGAAGATTCCGTATTATCCTTATCGTAGAATTAAAAAAAAGGAAATCGCGTTGATTTTGTCTTGTTGTTAGAAACTTAGCGATCTTTTCTTGCCTCGAACGAAAAATAAATATATATGAAAAAGAATAAGATAATTAAAAAAAAAAAAGAAATAAAAAGTCAAGAGATGGTATTTTTGACGATAATGGGGTACGTATATTTTATGAAAACTGTTATGTGTGTGTGTGTATAGTGATCGTGGTAAGAGGACTATCGCGTACCGGCTGGCTCGACGCAACAGCTACTAATTTCTCACTTCCTCATTAAATCCTCGACACATATTATTCCCCTGTCGTGAAGCCTCTTCTCTCGACTCCCGACAGATCGTAAATCATACAACCCGCGGACGGGAGCTCGACTATCCGCTCGATTCTAGTTTCTCTTTTAACGTAAGTCATTTTTAAGTTGTGTACACGACGCCCACACCCCCACCCCCACCTCCCTTTTCTTTTTCCTCTCCGAGAAGAGGATTTTTTATTTTTTTTTTTACCTTTTTATTTTGTCACTATGGAGATACGCGTTGTTGATTTTATTTCCGGTTTCCTGTTGTGCTTTCCTTTCCTTTCCTTTCCTTCCCTTTCTGTCACCCAGCCCACCCCTCACATACTTGTACGCATTACTATCTAACGTGTATTTAAATGCGTGGAATTTCATTCACAATGATTTCATTCATAATTACGAATAAGAGTTTATTTGATGGATACAACGTTGCCCATATATACAATGTTCATACGTCGCGGACATTATTATATAGAAATTTTCTTGTTTGAAAAATATATGAAATCTCTAGATCGGAGTTTACTTTTATATTAGATATTTTCTTTTGAAAAAATAATATAATTCTTTCATGGGAGTCGAAACGGGATGGATTAGCCCGTATAACTTTCAATTGCCCTAAGCACAACTCGAAAAAGTAAAGGAACCGTGTCAAATTGAATCGAGTCGAGAAGGAGACGCGATGATCGATCGAGATCGAATGGAACGGGTGATTATGAGAAATCTTTTTATAAAATAAGTATAGAAAGAAATAGAGAGAGAAAAAGAATTTATTATTTTGATTTCATTGGTTTGGATAGCGGGTGGGACACATATCGTAGGATAGAAAAACAAAAAAATATAACGAAAGGATATGATAATATTAAGTAATAAAAAGTATATAGAGAAGAGAGAAAGAGAGACGGACCAAACGGATATGGAGAAAGCAAAAGGGAACGAAGGAAGGGAAGACAAAAAAAGAAAATAAAAGAATCGGAAGGGCAGTCAGAGAACCGCAGGATAATTTGGCGGCATCCGCCATAGGAGGTTACATTGGAACGCAATCCGATTTAGTTACGGTGCTGTGTTGTTTTTTCTCTCTCACGCGTGTAGCATACACATATACACACACACACACGCTTATTTCTACTCATATATACTTATGCTCGTCGTGTAAGCCTATCAGAAATGAGCGAACAAGAGGAAGAAGGAAAAAAAAAGTCAGCGCATCTTTCTTTTTATTTGCCCGTTTAGTAGCCCTCTAACGGTTACCGAAAGGGGTTCCAGTGATTACCAACGTTGTACGACGCAGCGGAAGTACTTCTATTTCAACGAGGGACCAATCAATCCCTTCATGTTTGCCTCCAATCTGTTGTTCGCTCATGTTAGGTATTTTTTCATTCGGTTCTCCTACCCGAAATGTAGACATTTGTCTCGAGTCAAACGAGATAAAAGGTGTCAACGATAATCCGTGTTCTACTCCGATTTCGTCTTAACGCAAATAATTTTCTTGCATTTTATCGATCTAATTCTTTGACACGCATAAACATCTCGAACGGGGGTGATTATTTTATCGTAAATTTTGACCAACCTGTTCGATTTTACATCTCACGCCGCATCCCACTTCCGGGCTACTGTCCTCCGTGTGAAACTGCAAAAGAAAATGACATTTGTTATACGATATTTAACTGCACGATACCGAAATGGCTTCTTTTCTCACACAGATTAATTTACGTTACTATTGTTTGTTCGGAAAGTTCATTCGCGATCGATATAAGTTTCGATAGCTTTAATTGATCTCCGTTACGATATGCACGTGTACTTTTATGAGAACACATCAAGGTCGATATTTCTCACGCGTTTCACGTTTATTGATCTAAGGTTTGTTGGTTTGTAGGCTACGCGATGATCTACGCTCGGTTTCACACCCTTCGATGCTTTTTACCAAGTCACCAAGTCACCCAGACGTATATTATTATTTCTTTACATTATGCAAACAAATTTATACAGTTAAATGAGACGAAAATTTTCGTTACAACTAGTAGAGCTATTATTTTTTCTCTCTTTCGCATAATATAATATAAAATTAAGAAATTTTCTATACTAGTGTCAGACGTTTTAAAGGGAAACATACTCGCAAACGTAAGTTTATGAGTTAAAGAGTATTCTAACAAAAAGAAAAATAAAAAGAAAAAAGATAAAGGGTTAAAACAATAAGAAAAAGAAACGATCAAAGAAATGTACCGACTCCATTTTAAAAATAAGTAGAATTTTACAAATTATATAACGTAAGGACTAACACGAAGCAATTAAAAAATATCAAGAACAACGATTATATTAAAAAAACATATTATCCCTAATTCTTAATTCTTGCATCGTACAAGGATACTTTCTCTCTCTTTCTTTTTCTCGATCCCGTATCATAAACGGGACAGCTGCATAAAATAAGACAACGTGTATTTCTGTCCTTCTCCGCCATTACGTAGGATAGTCTTCTCCCTCTTCAATGAGGAGTCGCACTCTCTTGGGAGTGGACAGAATAAGAAGGATTGTGTCGAGAAGTATCGAGAAGTAGGAGTAGGATCTGACGATACACACGTTTTCTCGTTCGTGGTGGGAGTAAATCAGGCGGAGTTTACCAACCGAGAAAAGAATTGTTTGAAACGGTGAGAGCATGAGTGGGCAAACACAAAGTTAACAATAAACTAGAGAATACTATACGAGTGGTATCAGGGAGGAAGGGAGGTATAGGGGGATTGGTAGTTGTGGAATTAGTTAGCTGTTTAAAACGCAAACGAATTCCCCTAAATTAAAAAGGTGGAGGAAGGACCCCTTGAAAAAGGGGGGAGGGGGTCCGAGACACCGTGTCAACGGTTACGTAGGTTAAACGGCGGACGTGCACCTGTTCGACGGAAGTGTCTAACGAAGTACAACAGGTGCATCGGATAGAAGGAAACAAAAAATAACTAGATAGAAAGAGAGAGACCTTGTAAAACGTGTTGCTAAATAATTATCCTACAATTTCTTTCGTAACGTCCGTCTTAAAGGCATCTTCCTTCTTCCTCTTCTTCTTATCTACGTTTTCGAGAAAATTCGAATAAACGATTAAGAGGATTATATTGGAACGTTTCTATAGGATTAATAATAATTGTTAATATAATTCGTGTTGGGTTATATACGTTATTCGTGTTTAATGTATACGCTATTAAGAAGCTCGTTGTTACGCGAAATATTACGTGCATATCGCGAAAGATTAACCTACAGATTATGGAAATGTGCATTGAAATGTGCATTGAAATATACACCGGTCAGGCGACCCACGCATACGTCTCGACGTTTAGTAGACGCGTCTACGCATTATCGTTGAACGACACTTTTTGTTAAGATCTGCAACAATCTATGCTATTTGCTTTTCTACTTTTTCAAACGATTTTTTTTCATCATAGAAAAATCTGCACTATCTGATCACAACGCAATAAAACGCACGAACTTTTTGGTACACCCTAATATCAGATAATAGTAATTGTTTAGATGCAGTATACTTATCATACGCGTATATTATTAGATCATTAATTTCTAATAGTTCAAAATCGGACATTTCATACTTAATGATCTAATGTATGATTACGATTCTTGAAAAAAGGTTTGGGGGAGGGGTGAGGGATGAAATTTGCGAATTACGGTTACTCGGATTTGCATGCTACGGTGTCAGGTTTTTTTTCAAACTCTCGGATGAGAAGACCAGACACGGTACGGTATAGAATATATACCGGACGGTGATCATCGGACTGGAACACATTGTAGCAACTACCCCTTTCTGAAGTCTGTAGGTTTGCCGGCAGGATTCACGTGAGAAATAATTACAATAACGTTCGGAAAGTTCTCGTATATTTCGTTAGGTTCCTTCGGTTGGATTTAAATTATCTTTTTGTTTTTTTTTAAATCATCCATCGAGATAATGAAAATATCTCGTTAAGTGGAACAACTTGACAAGGCCAGCAAGCCAGCCAGCCAGCCAGCCAGCCAGCATTTGGAGCCCGACTATCTCAACGCGATCCATAAAAAAAGAGAAAGAGAGAGGGAGAGAGAGAGAAACTGCGTTGAAGTTTTATTAATTATCGGAAGATTCATTGCGGCAAAAGAGGCTATCGTTTTATAAATAACAACTACAATGTTTGAATAAATGATATCTACGTTCATTAGATTTCAATTATTCACGATTGGATATTACTCGGTAATATAAATTTGGAAAAAATATTTGCGAGATATTATTTTGAGTAAATGTTTTACGATCTTACCGTTTTAATAATTCAAACAAATAATATATCAATCATATCAATGAGTAATGTTATACCGCGGTAAGATAGATTAGGAGCCGCTATAATAAAGTAACTTCTTAAATTCGAGGGAAAGTGCGACGACCCGTATAAGAGACCAGTCTAAACGCATTAATGTTAGTTAAGAAGTTAAATCTACGATCTCGCGTGTGTGTGGGACGACCAACTTTCCTCTCTTTCTTCTTTTCATTTTAAAAAGATTTTTCTTTGCTTTTTTCTTTTCATTTTGATCCTCTCCTCCTTCCTTCTCCTCCTTTTCCTCCCGATCGGTCCATCCCATTTTTCTTTTCTTTTTTTCATGTTCATTTTTGATTCGCGAGAACTATTAACGCGGATGGTCGTTCTACTTTTTCGGTAGGTATGCAATTGGATGACTTCAATCGTGCCGACGGAAGTTGTTAATGTATAACAAGTAGCCTAAGCGATGCAGGTGACGACCCAGTTTTCTTTTTCTTTTTTTTTTTTTCTTTTACGTCGAGGAAAATTTAGTTGAATATTTTGAAAGATTTATTTATTCGAGACCAATCGGATATAATAACGATTCGATTAGTCAAATCGTGTATTATTATTTTACAATAAATTCGAATTAAACGATACACCGCGAAGTCGCGTTTCAATGGGGTTGGGAGTAGGGGCGGATTAAAAAGTATTTTGTATTTTATCGATCATTTGTAAAATATTATTTTTATACGTGTAACGACGTACGCGTTTTAGCAGGATCACAAAAGTTAGAAGCGTTCTGAGGATACAAGCAACAGGAAGTCCATTGTATAAAGTTACGCGTACGTATGATGATACTTCGTGCTTTTTACATTTTTTTTGTTATTTTTTATGATACCTATATTCCTGATATTACCTTCGTATGAGTAAATTTTCAATATTAGCATACCTTATCTATCGATGAAAGTAAAAAGATCATAATGATAAATCGTGACGATGATTAGAATAATTTCAAATTCATTCTAACATAGTTTTCTCGAATAGGCATACTCTAACAGTTAATTAGAGTGTTAGATGGGAAAGAGGTTAATTGCGAGGAATTTTACTCGACTAATATAGTCACCCTTCAACTATGTCATTTCTTTTTTTCATTTTTTTTTTTTTTACACCAATTAGTAATGTAAAATATCATTTAAAATATAAAAGAAATCCATTTAACGTATGCATCTATGCATGTATATACGTATGACGTTTGTATTTAAATATGTTTTGTAGTTATGATTGAAATGTAGTTGACATATCAGTTGATATAAACTCGACAGAGAAATAATATTCGTTGCATAATATTTCTAATGCAATTTCCAAGCGGCGCCAAGATAATAAAATAATGAAGATAATTGCAATATACTACGCAGAAGAAGTATATATATGTGTATCAAGGGGAAAAACATTTACGTAAAAAGAAATTTTACGTAATATAATATAACAATACTCTATCATTTGAACTAGTCAATGGATGATCAGTGTTATGCGGTTAGGAAATAATCACGTTTAACAGAAGCCTAACCTGTTGCTCTTGTATGTTATTACGATCCCCCCATTATCCAATATTAAAGTATAGTTTATTTAGAGACATTTTTCTTTTAAATGTACGAGAACATAGGTTCCATACAATTTCGTTATCTCGTAAGTGTTCCTACTTGAGTTTTACTGGACAAGATATCAACAGTTGTACAGTCAAGATAATACAGTCAAATTTCTCCGAGGCAATATTAGTTTGCTAAAAATCATAATCCAGGTGTGCGGATATAAAATAAGTTAACCTCGTGATTCTATATCCTATTATTTGGCTTCGAAAAAGGTACACGAGACTGGCTTCCGAAAAAACCATCTTAAACTTACGAGACTCGACTTCGTGGTTCTTGGCATCCTAATTCATTTCTAAGGTATCCTAAATTTATTCGCAAAATCAAGGAAATACGATCAATCTAATATGTAACAGCATTACTGCGCAAAAAACCGAGTATTAATATTAATATCTATATATTTCATATTTTTATAACGATATATTATTTAATTTCAAATGATTCGCGTTATCGTAATATTTTTATTCTCTCTTTTTTTTGTTGTTTTAATTTACCACATATCTTTATCATTATATCATAATGTTATAAAGATTTCTTTCGTGATTCTAGCATATATGAAGAGTCCATTTAAACGGTTCGATGTAACATAGTACACATCATTAAGATGTAACACGCGATCACCCACCCTCCTTCCTCCTTCTCTTTCATTCTTTTTTTCTTTCTATCTGATATGGTTCTAGTACAAAATAATCTAAAAAACATATATATATATATATAACATTAATGAATGCATTAGGATGAGTAAGATGATCATTAATCGTAATAAATTTTCGCGCTAAATCATTTAGCTAAAGTTTTATGCTCTCAATAGGAATTCAAACTTTTACCGATCGTTACGTAATCACATAGAGAATACTAAATACGACCTTCTCGGGTCACGATAAAGAAGCGATAGATTATATACATTCTCGATATAATACATACATAAATATACATACACGTGTAGTAATTTACACTCATACGATTATTCTTCTTTTTCTTTTTGATTTTTTTGAAACACCATACGAAATGCGTTTCTCGATCAATCGAATGCGCAATATAAAAGTAATGACAAATTTTTCATAGAAAAATATGTGATTGTTATAAGTATTTAAGCGATGAATACGTATGCAAGATTAATTCGTTAGATTTACCACGCGTATTTTACCAATAAAGATCAACTTTCGTTGTACGGTAATCCTATATAAATTACCATTGTTCACTATTACTATCCCGCCGTGACATTATAGTTTATTCTCGAGCATTGATACGGCCTTTATCTCGTTCTTCGTCTATAATTAATTATCCTCTTATGTTCGGGTATACGTATTTCGTTGTGTGTGCACGCGCGTCTACGTGTATATGTGTCTGCTGTATATTTTTTTTTTATCTCTCCGTATAAAAATATATATATACACGTATTATTTTTTATATGTGTCCATTTTTTTCGTCAGGATTGAAATAGAATACGCGTGAACAGATAAGATCGTGCGAAGAAAGAACGATTTATGGTACCGATAAGATATTACAAAAAAAATGAGATTTCGTTTATGTTGCATCGGCGCGTTTCTCTTTTTACCGTTGAGATATCTTATTTTGAAGTTTGGAAATAATAATACGTTCCCGATAACGTATATCGCAATGTCACGCTTTTATTTATGCGTAAATCAATATTCAACGTAGTCAATTAATAATTGAGAATGCATTTACCATACAGATATATATATATATATATGTATCTTTTATCTAAACATAGAACAACTCACAATATGATCATTTGAAAATGAACGTATGCGCATTGCACATGCATGACACATTGCATCATTGTGAATGAAGTTAAAGAAAGAAAAAAAGGAGGAAAAGGATGAAATAATACTAGGATTCGATGGTGGAAGGTTGCCTTTCACCGAGGAACGTGCACTACTGCTGCTGATGGTGTGGTGGTGGACCACGATGTGATGCGTTGTCGTCGTGTAGTTAAGTTAATTAACAGAATGGTACGCCGTAGGAATGAAGAGTACAGTTTAAATTGATACGTCCTTCGCGCGTCGCCATTTTTGCATTTAACGTTTTATGCCAACGTTCGAAATACCCGTTTCTTTTCGCCCTTATTATTATTATTATTATTATTATTTTTTTTTTATTATTTATTACGAGATCAAAATTTCTCTATTTTATTTATATTATATTACGAGGAACTTTGAACTTTCCTATCGCAGATAAGTTCGATAGAACAACATCATAGTATCGACGGAATTTTATTTTTATTTTTAACTAATTTCTCTTTTACTAAACCTAATTCTTTTAATAATAACGTATATGTCTCGATTAAAATCATTTCGGTTATTAATTAGATAATTATTAAACGTCTCGAAGATTACTTATACAACTGCATTGTTGTTGTTGTTGTTTTAAACATTTGTCGGATGGATAATAATCGGATCGTTCTTATTAGAGTGAACCGAAAGTTCGTGCGTTTTATTGTTTTATAAACTGCGTAATGGATTGTGTTTTTCTTTTCTTTTTTTGTAAAGTTTACTTTGGAAATATTAATTTAAAAAAGTCACGAACTTTTGATTCATTCTAATATATTATATGCATAAGAGCGTTTGTGTTTTGTAAAACGTCAAATCGAACAAAATTCTTACTTGATTTAAATCGAGATCGGGACACTTGGCGGAACATTGTTTTTGAAAACTCGTCGAATCATCCCAATCCTCGATACTTTCTGTCAGAAGCGTCGCGACGCTTCCTGCGAGCACCAACACCATCAATAAGATCCATAATAATCCTCTTCCTAACATAATATATATATGTATATGGTGGTTAGAAAAATTCACGCCAGTGTGTTGTACGATAATCCACAAAATTTATATTTTTCTCCCGATTTTGAATATTGTTATTTCATTCTCGTCAAAAATCCTCGAGAATCTCGCTCGGCAAACGTCGCGTCAACGACATCGTGTCGATCCATTCAAAGATTCTTTCGTAATTTAAAATCCTTCCTGGTGTAAATCGTTCGTCGTATTAAACAACACGACAATATATTCTTTTTGGGTTTTCATCACCGATTATCATCCGAGGATCGGTCTCAGAACAAATCTCTCAACGAATCGTAAACTTCACGAGCTGTCAATTCAAACGAATTCATTTATTTTTCTGTTTTTCTTGTCTTTTTTTCCTGATCAAATATTACTTGAATTAAATTAAAACATCGATCGACACTTGAATATAAATAAAACTTTCGTCTCGTATCGTTTCTCGATTAGAAATCGTTGTCCACTGTATATAACATATTAGAATCGTTTAACTTTGGATCGAATAAAGAACACTATACCCAAAACGATGGAAAATCAAAGAAAGATTCGATTGATTCGATCGAAATTGTTTCCACGAGTATGAATAAACGCGACGTGATTTGTGACAAATCTTTTTCCCCGGAAACCACGATGTAATAATAATAATAATAATAATAATAATAAAAAACCGACGTCGGGGAGAGAAATGGATAATAATTGGTTAGGAAAGAAAAACTGATTGGATAGGAGGATATAAATAAAAGGAGAAAAAAGTGAGAAAAAGAATTTTTGGGGCCAGATGGGTTTGGTTGGATTGGGTCGGTTGGTTGGTCGGTCGGTCGCGTTTGTAGGATCTGACCCGGGAACGTTAATGCCCGGCGAGCATAAGAGCAACAACTGACTCCGAGTGGCCACTAGAGTAGCCAACTCTATTCCCCACTACCGAGAACCTTTCCTGGATGCTTATCCGTGGCGCTTCGCTTGACCGATTCCGTTTAAACAACGATGCTCCTCCGTACCTCCTAAGTAGCAGATACTAAGCTTTGCGATGGTGGTGGTGGTGGGTGGTGGGTGGTGGTAGTCACGAGTATATTGGTAGTAGTAGTAGTAGTAGTAGTAGTAGTAGTAGTAGTAGTAGTAGTAGTAGTAGTAGTAGTAGTAGTTACTCTCCGTTTATAGTTGTAACCTACGCGATGTACTTCTCTGCTTCAGCTTGTTTACTTGCGTGAGTGCACGCGCTTGCTGGTACAGGGAGATGAGCACGATCAGAACACCGAAGGATCTCAATGATGGGATATCTTCCTACATCGAACCCCAGACTCCATTGCTCTATGGGCTCTAATTTGCTATAAATACAATATTTTCTTTTTATTAATTGAAACAAAAATATGTATCGAATGTGATTTATATATTTTGTCTTTTTTATTTTGGTATATTACCGATTTGATAACTATGATTCAGAACGATTAATCTATGATTCTATTAAACCATACACGTTAGTGGTTTTTGATAACTAACCACTAAATGAAAAGGAGTATTTCTTTTTCATAAGATTGTATCTATGTATAAGATGAAGAATTTTTCCATTGTACCGACTACTATTCTTGGTCTCTCGCGCATAACTTTGGTACTTTGGCCTGAATGACCCTAAAGTAATCTATTATCTACCCTAAAGGAACGTATATGGTTCTTTTGAAAATGATGCATATCTATTTAACTGAAAAGAAGTTCCCCGTAAGACTGGCACAAACGGAATGCTTCTTCTTCTTCTTCTTTTTTTCTTATCTGTCCGTGTCGTATACGTCCATGTTCTGTCAATGAAACAAACTAAAGAGAAGAGAAAAGGGCCGGTAAAGGAACTGCTGGATAAAATATGACTTTATAATATGTGTATATACATTTTATTTTCATTAATGTTAATCGATTGAAGATGTACACATATGTATACTTGACCGGTCCTACTCAATTTCAACATTTGACGTATCCATTGCACGTACCAACAAAAATGAATGACACGATTCCTTTAGTTCGTTAATTAGTATTAAATGAATAGTTCTCTCCGAGTGATTCTATAAATGCGTATTAACTTAGTACTTCTTCTCAAGTTCAATTATTATTATTAGTTCTTTCGTATCTATCTATCTATCATATTTAATTGTCAAACAACGTCAATTAAAATGTTTATCGTGCGTTATTTTATTTATGCGTTGAATGAAAAAAGAAATTAAAAAAAAGCAACAACCTAATCGTACCTATACAGCCGTAGTTGAAAAATAATACAAAAAATATCGTCGTTCTGTTAAAAAAAAAAAAACAGATCTTTTCCCGTTGGTGCATCCGTCAACTGCCATGAATATTATGTTCACGATCGGGAACAACGGCCGTTTATCTCGGTGAATGTGATCGGTTGGCAATACGTTTATATTCTCTCTCTTTTCGCATTTTATTCTCTTTTATTTTTTTTCGATTCGCGTGAATTACTGATCGCACGCGCATACGTCAGTCTATCGTATGGACGGGAAAATGTATTGTCTGTTGTTATTACGTAGCTTTTCTTATTAAATGATATTGCATATATAATCTCGCGTGAAGAAAAATAAAAAAAGAAAAATAAAAAGACGAAAAAACTTCGATTATAATTTAAAGTTAAAGAAATTCGCGAAGATATTATTAAACAACCCCGGCAGTTCGAAAGAGTTACATTTTTCAGTGGAACTTTATCCTGATAGCAAAGATAGCCGCAGATGGTCCCCGTTACGGCCCAATGAAGCCATAAAATTCGTACTGGCAAAAACCAGATTTCGCGTGAGTGTTCGAGCTTTCTTTATAAGTAGCTAACTAATTTATTAAATTGAACACTTTATTTGGAGTACTTATTTCAACGCGTTTCCTTATATGTTAATATTAAAAATGAGAATAGAGGAAAGATGTATATGCTTGGGCTATACATATAGATTTGATCCGTCAAATTTCGCATATCGTTCGTTCGGAATATTAATCTTTTTCGATGTGCTTGAAAACGATACGATCCATATTGAATCTCGGTTCCCATCGCGAAGAGGATCACCTAATGATCGAATGACCAAAACCACCAGATGATAGGATTCGTTAAAAAGAAAAGGAAGATTCTGGAATGTGTGAAAGGAATAAGTTCGAAGGGACTGGTGGTACAAGCAAGATTGGTAGATTATGTCAGTTTGAGATGAAAGATAAGGAGTTACGTTTGGTATTGGATGATGAATGAAATTGAAATCCTATAGAAATATCTGAAAGGAAGGTGGTTAAATATTGATTGAAACCCATTGGAAAGTATTATCGTTGTGTTGTCCTGAAATGGCAGCGATCGCTAATACGTTCAGTTTCAACCTCAACGGCTGTTACAGGTTACCTAGAGCTTCCTGCGGAAATGGCCAATATACTCCTCCGACCTCCAACTCACTCTGCAGTTGCTCTCTCATTCATTCGCTTGTTCGCTCTCTTGCTTGCTCGGACCGCTCCTGTTTTCCCCTGTTCCCTGTGTATCTCATACCCGTATCATCACCCTATGCTCGGACATGCACCCACTCATACACGTGCATCTACTATTAGGATGAGTTATACGACTGTAGCGACCGTTACGGTCAACGTTACCATTTAAGAGGGACCATATTTTGTAATTTTTTTTCCTTTAAATTTTTCTATTAGCTTTACAAGAAACTCAGTAATTATTCTATTTTACATATATATAGAATTTGCGTGATAATGATAACTATTTTAATATTTTTTATTATATATAAATATGATATATATATAAATTTATATTTTAAATATATATAAATTTTATTATATATAAATTGCACATTAAAAATAAAAAATTACTAGATTTATTAAATAATTATTTAATTAGTTATTAATAATTTTAAAAAGTTACTAGAATCATATGCAAGTTTAAAATATATTGAAATTCTAGTAACATTGCTAAGGCGATATCGGTAATAGTAGTGCTCTACCTTTATCATATCCACCGTCGGTAATGACAAACATCGACCGTCGGTAACGACAAATATCAAGCGTCGGTAATAGTAGATTTCAAATTTATTTTACTCTACGTCGGTAATATTTTACATTAAGGTTACTGACGGTCAATATTATTAAAGTAGAAACTGCCATTAACAACAGTCAATATTTAAAAAATAGGAACCTACTATTACCGACGGTCGATGTTTGTCGTTACCGACAGTCGATGTTGGTTGTTACCGACGGTAGATATGATAACGGTAGAGCACTACTATTACCGATATCGCCTTAGCAATGTTACTAGAATTTCAATAAATTTTGAACTTGCATATAATTCTAGTAACTTTTTTAAATTATTAATTAATAATTAAATAATTAATTAATAAAGTTTTAACTAACTTTTTTGTGCCTTTACCGGAATGTTGTTCTGCAACTAAATAATTGCGTCTTTTTTCCTTCTTTTATTTAAAATTCGCACTAACTTAGTTACTAATATTATTTAATAGGAGAAAATATTGTAATTTTAGACTAATCTTAAATTATTATAAGAACTAATTTATTGAACAATCTTTACAATTAAAAATCAAAAATTGCCATAATGTTTACAACACAAATTAAAATTAAGTTTTGATTACTAGTAATATTTTACTTCAGAAAATCGAATTATTTTTATACAATCTTTAATTTTGTTATACTTTTATACAACTATTACAGTTAATTTAAAAAAGCTTTTATTTAATATGCTAATGCATGTATAATCTATAATTGTTTATTTATTTCCGTTAATTTTAATATAACGAATGTAATCCGATATACATTCAACTACATTGACGAGAAGTTATAATTATAAAATTGATATAATATTTAATTTTTGTTTTATTTCTTTTCTGTATCGTTTAAATATCTATTATATTTTATATTTAATGCCTCTTGAAATTGTTTTCTAGCTTCTCTATTTGATTGTAACAGCTCCATGAGTTCGGCCTGGATGGTGCGATTTTTTTTCTCAAGGAAGTCCAAAACGAAATGTAAATCATCTAACTTTTCATGAATATCTTCATATTCTATAAAAATAGATGATCGTTTGATTACATAGAAAATATATTGCATTATTAATTTCATTTATTCAATATGATAAATATTTTGTAATTATAAACATGATATATTTACCAGCTTTATTGGAACTCCAATCATCAGAACCATACCAATCAACTTTATCATTGTCATCGTTATTTTCCAATGGTTGAGCCGAATTCTGCATTATACCTTCTTTCACCATTTGTGTCACAAGATCAGCTGACAAATGTAGGGTGTGGGATCTCTTGATAGTACAAATCTTTGATATGTCAGAAAACTGAATGTGATGTCAAAGTTGGAAACAAATTGAGGAACTGTTAGTGACTTTCTTCAAAATGATTATGCACTTTATTGGTGCATTATAGATATTTTTTGTCCTTATGTTATTCATGAAAAACATTTCATAGTTCAATATTATTGGGCTAGTTATTCGTAAGTCTTAAATTTAGTCGTCAGAGGACGTGGCAATCATATCTCTAGGGGAACTAGAAACACTAGTAATACTTCTCGTCATCAGAGAGTATCTAGTCTACGGAAATATAACCAATAACACATTTTATACTGACACGTATAGTTTTGTAATTGTTAAAAATGTCGGAGAAAAAAGTGATAAAAATTGGTACTCATGATGGTACATTCCATTGTGACGAAGCTCTTGCTATTTTTTTATTGAAACTTTTACCTAGATATAAAGATGCAGTTATCATAAGGTAAATACTTTTAAAGTACAGGTTAAATGTTGAACTATCTTTTTTATCAACTGTTTTAAATTTCAGATCACGCGATCTTAATATTTTGGATACTTGTGATATTGTTGTAGACGTTGGTACAAAATATGATCATTCCATTTGTCGATATGATCATCATATGAAGTACGATTCTTTATTATATATACCTTTCTAAATTATTAAATTGAATTATTCTATCATTTATTTATGACTATGTTCCAGAGATTTTAATGAATCATTAAGTACTATTATAAAAGAACCTGGATGCGAATGTACAATAAAGTTAAGTAGTGCAGGATTAATTTATTGTCATTACGGTCATGAAATAATACGGCATTTGGCTCCTGCAAATACGAAGTCTAATGTTATTAAAATAATATTTAAAAATGTGTATTTTAAGTTAATTCAAGAAATTGATGCTATAGATAATGGAGTACCAATGACTCAAGATGAACCTAAGTAAGAAAAACGAATTTTCTCAAGGGAAGAAATAAAATGTTCTCCGTATATGTTATATTTAAGTTATTTTATTTATAGTTATACCATATCAACTGGAATAAGTTCAAGAGTAAATAGATTAAACCCCGCTTGGAATGATAAAACACCAGATATCGATGCACAATTTCAGAAAGCTATTGAGTTAGTTGGAGAAGAATTTATGCATGCGGTAAACGAATGCATGAATATATGGTTGCCAGCAAGAAATATCATAGAGAAAGCTTTAGCAAATCGTTTTAAGGTTTGTGAAAAAACATTGTCTTAATGCATGAAAACAATAGTCATAATATCTTTGACGCTATGTAGGAACTCGTTGTAGTTACACGGGGAATATTACTACATAGTGATTATTATTTAATTATTGTCTTGTAAGAAATACATTACAAAAGTATTTATTTATATAGGTCCATAAAAGTGGAGAAATCATAATACTAGAAACAAATGCACCATGGCAGAACCATTTAGCACAGTTAGAAAAAGAGAAAAATATAAAACCTCTTATAAAATATGTTATTTTTAAGGATTCAAGCAATGACTTCAGAGTTAGAGCGGTTTCTGTGAAACCATCAAGTTTTGCATGCAGGTATTCATGCTTTTCATTGTATTTTTGGAAACTTATTTTATTATATAAGGATACATCAGATTTATTTTTAATATATTTTTTTAATGCGCAGGCTTAGTTTACCAAAAAAATGGGGAGGTTTAAGAACAACGGAGCTTGATGAAGTCAGTGGAATTAAAGGTTGTGTTTTTGTTCATTCGAATTGTTTCATTGGAGGCCATACAACTCAGGAAGGTACATTAGATATGGCAATAAAGGCTTTACAGATAGGAAAAAGTAAAAAATAGAATCAGGTGCCATTTCGAAAATAACAGTATCAATTCTCACTCTTCGGAAAAGGATTCAGGAGAAGTGTAACAAAGCTGTTTCAGATGATTTTTTTAGTAATTTTAAGATTTTTTATTCATAGGATTAACATTTTATTTCCTGACAAATGAAAGCTACAAATTGAGAGAATTTTCCTTTCCGGAGAGTTTACTTCTCCGACGTTTTCAGACATTACAATTTAAATAACAAACAAATTTTTTATTCATGCACGAAATAGTAATATTGTGATATGGACGTGTAATAACAAAATTGACGCATATTTTTATATAATATAATTACATGACGTGTATTATTTAACGTAGTCTCAATTGTCTCAATCAAATTTTTAAATATAACATTGGAAGATGTTTCAATGAAATATAAATTATTAGAATTAGGATAATTTTGCTTAGTCCTTAAAACGAAAATGATTATTCTTGTCCGCATGCATTGTTCGTATCAAACTCAACTTCGATGGGCGATTCCTGTCTCAAATTTAATTATTCATAAACCTTATCAATTTTTTTTAACTTGTACAAAAAATATAGTGCGTATATTCTTAAGTACGCACTCTCACGTACTTTCAAGTAAGCTATACTTCCTTGAGGTGATTGAAAAATTAATAACAAGAGGGGAGCGAAGGAAGATTATAATTACGATCGATAAATTTTAATGAAATTAATTAAATAAAAATATATTATTAACATGTGAATCATGTTTCATTCAATATGTAATTCGTTCAGGAGGCAGGAAAGACTGTGCATTATGTTCCGACAGGAAAACTCCAGGAAAAAGACGACAAACACACGCGTACTGTGATACTTGTATTCGAAAGCCAATATTATATTTCATATCGATGATTGTTTCATAAAATACCATTCTTCAGAACATTACAGAGATTACAAATTTTATATTCTTAGCAAAGGGTTAATTTCAAATTCTTTTAGATCAATTTTATATATTTTTTACGTCTATTTTATTTAATAGATGTTATTGATACTAGATACTATTGTTGACACTTATATAAAAGAATAAATGAAGTGTTGACAAAAATGTGGATACAGTCGTCAAGATTTTTTATAATTACGTTACATTAAGTAAAAAATAAATTTAGACTGCTAGCGGGGTGCGATGATTTAGGTGAGCGCGTGCTGTGAATATATATAAACCCGTTTGTAATATAATTAAAAATGAAAGTAAATTATATATAATATATATATATATATATATTTATACGTATATATAGACAGAGTAATCAGGCATTCTGTGAACAGACAATTCTCTTTGTTCTGTTTACTAGAAACGAGCGATGAAGCGCGATAAAGAGCCGGAGGGGAGAAACGGTAGGAGAATATACAGGAGGTCCAGAATCCTGGACCTCCCTCAAAGCTAATATAATTACTGCGCGTAGGCACCGGCGAGCAAACGGCTTGCGGACACAATCAGGACAATCAGCATGATTGGCGGTCTTGAGCGTACATACAAGCAGTTCCCGAGATTCGAAAGCTCTTGCCAGTGAACCATCTTGTATCGTCGTCATTGTTCTTTTGTATTATCTTACGTAATAGCTATTTTACGAGAATGATTTTTACAGTAGCTATTAAAAAAGAAAAAAAAATAGAAAGAAAGATAACGATAAATTCGTTCGTAGATCAGTAGCAACGAACAGAAGATCAAAATTCTTAACGAAAATGAGAGATAATTAATGAAATATATAATGACAAATGTAAATGTAAATTTGAATGATGGAAAGAATTATGAATATTTAAAATACGTATAGGATAATCATACTTTTATTAATCGTATTAATGGACAATCAAATACATATGTAAATCGATAAATGATGAACGTGATAGAAAGGATGATAATGATAGACAGACAGGCAGGCAGGCAGGTAGAGATTTTTTTCTTTTCAATGTTCTTTTTCTTTTTCTAAAAAAGCTACATGAATCGAAGTAAAATCACCTGTCCTAATAAATCTCGATTTGGATGGGGTTTGGGGGGGGGGGGAAATAAAGAAAGGATAGGATGACGATCAAATGTCTGTGGATTCTCAACTATGTATGTAGGATATCAGATCCTCCTCGTTAAGCAACGCACTTGCCCGTATATTTCTCAAAGGTATACCTACCCGGAGCAGCAGCAGCAGCAGCAGCAGCAGCAGCAGCAGCAACCCCTTTCTCTCTCTCTCTCTCTCTCGTTCTAGAGTAAATCCAAGTCTGTTTATGTAGCATATTTGCACCCCGATCGATCGATCCGTTCGCGACGTGGCCACCTAATCGAGAGACCCGTTTAATGGGTTTCACCGATACAAGGGAATAATTTCCTTAGATGGGAAATCGACCTGACACGATCGATGCTATTTGCCACCTGCGTTTGATTTAACATCCAGCCGCGAAAATACCGATTGTCCGAATCTATTCACAGATAGGATTTCTCTTAATTAATAAAAATTACTTTATTGTGTCTTTTTGTTTGTTTGTAGAATTCAATTTTAGACTTTATAATAATTTCGTAAAAATTCGCCTACTTATATCTCGATCGTCAAATTTGTCGATAGAGAATTAAACAAAAAGGGGTATCCTTTCGTCTAACGATTTATCCATCCTGTTATGACTATCACTGTCACAACGTGTTAGCGGTATTACACGAAAACGAGATGCCAGCGGCGTTCGATGAGACGTTTAATTAGCCAGCGGACGAGTTGAAACACGAGAATAGGGCTTTTGTTTTAATAGATTTGATGGTAGACACACCTATGGTTAATCTAATTTCGTTAACCATTGTGACGTTTGATGCGGTTCGACATGAGCGGTTTTGTATTACACGACGTATAGGTATCCCTAACGAATTACATAAGTACAATGCGTGTAAAGAAGACGTGTAAATATTAGACAAAAAAATGAAAGGATATTTTTCAGAGATCATTCTTTTTTTATCATTCGAAATGATCGAATTTTGTTGTCCTGTTTCTATGCTTCTTTTTCTTTCAACGTTTAATAACTTCATCGTTATTCGCAAAATATCTGGACGCGAAGGTTTTGTTTGGGAAAAGGGTAAGGGTAGGAGGGGGTAGATGGGGTGGGAAACGGATGAGATAAAAATTCACTTATTGCCGGTTAATCAATTTTCACGATCGACGTTGCAAAGCGAAACACCGAGAATCATCGGAATTTCCGGACGATGCGAGAGCACACGATCGCGAATTTGGCGTGCCACGCGCGATAATGCACGCAAGTAATAATAAAATCACCAGCCGCGTGTTTCATCGATCGGGGTCCTAAGTATATATATATATATATATATATATATGTGTATATGTATATATATATATACATATATATTTATATATATATGCACGTTTTCGAGTATAGTAGGAAAGCTTGGGATACCATTCGCATATCGAGCGAATGTACGATTTAAAACGGAAAAGGGGTTGTCTACGTTTAAAATGGATTTGATTAATCGAATTAAATTTTCTTCATTTGTTCAATTCAATTGAAAAATATTTATTTATTTTCTACATTCTTTTTTCCGCAATATCAATTCGTACCTATTGCGATAACATTAACCCTTTCATGAAATCATTCCCACGTTCCAGCGTGATTCGTCATCGTATTTGTTATATCAAGTTACGCAATGTTATTTCTAAAATAATTTAATATGTTTTAAAATAATGCAAAGTGGGTGTCTTTATACAGAATGAAAGGACGATAAAAATGAAAGAGTCGTATCATAAGGGCCCTGTGTTCAACCTAAGTCAAAGGGAGAGGGCGAAGAATACGTGCTCGCGTGTTTTCGAGGATCTGCAAGAAAGCGTTTCCGCTTTTTCATTTTTCTCCCACCAGAATATCCCGTTCTTGGTTGGTGCTCGTTGGCGAATGGCCAAACGGGATACATCGCGGTGGTTGCTTTTTTATTAGCTTCACTGTAAAATAAATTAGGGGTGAAATTATAAAGGCACTTCTTCCCTTCCTTCCTTCCTTGCTCCCTCGCTTCCTTTACTTTCCTTTTCTTTTTTTTATTCCTCCCTCTTTAATCCGTTGAAATTGTCGCGTCTCATAGTTGTTACAACATTTACTTTCGTTAACGTAAATCTAACACATGCACATTTTAATTATTATATTTAAAGTTTTTAATAAAAAACGAGATCGTACGAAATACTTTAGTGAGCCATTGTAGATATTGAAAAAGAAAAATGTTAGGGAGAAATCAATTTTGGTGAAAGGGATAAGAAGGTTTTCTCTTCTCTCCGTTGAAGAAAAACGGCATAAGAGTTTCCAGTAGTATACTACGTTATTCTTTTTTCCTCGCGGTATGTCCGTGTTATCGATGGCATGCTAAGAGAAAGCAAAAGAGAGGAGGAGGAGGAGAACCGTATGGTGGTGGTGGGCCGACACATCGAAAAATCTCATTTTGCCTTCTACACGGGTTAACACCGAAAACACGTGCTGCTGCCGACTTATGAACTTCCATTCTTAATGGTTCATGAAATTGCCTTATATTTCATGTTGGCCGAGACGTACATGGAGCGGAACGGATTTCGATGGGGTCCGTGCCTTTTATAGTATATAATAACACGAAGAACGGGAATTCAAGAATTTCTTCTTCTTCTTCTTCTTCTTCGAACCAAACCACCCCCTTTCTCCTTATCTTTGCTTTTCTTTCTAACTAAACTCTCCTACTGATTTCAAACTCGCGTGTACATGCGAACCGATGATTCCCTTTCTTTCTTTTCCTTTTTTTTTGTATTCTATAGTGTAGCAACAAGGTGTATGCACCTAATTTTTCTTTTTACACGGTCCAAGAACGTCGTTGCATAAAACATTGTTCCATTTTTTTCTACACCATTTGAAAATTATCTTTAAAAAATACAACCCTATCGGGAGGGAAGAAAAAAAAGAAGAAGAAATCGCAAAGGATAGATACATCTTATATAAGTTTCGAGTTTCATCTAGCGATTTGGTAGACTGCAACACGGGAACTTAATAAATCGCGAACACGATACCATCCCTACGAGTTATTTATCGTCCTTCCAGATTTATCCGGGAACGTGCGTGTACCCTCCTTCCCTAAAATTAATTTACCCCCTGTATTATCTTCAGTCGCGAACGAACCGATCGGGGATTGCCGATATCATCGACGCTTCATTAGGATTATCTACGAGATTCGCAACATAATTCAACAATGACCGAATATACTTTTCATCCGCGAGTAATCGATCTACTTATTCCGAGTTACGAATATATATTTTTTTTCAATTAATTCTCAACACGTAATAATAAATAATGAAAAAGAACAAAGATATATAAATCCGTCCAATACATTTTTCTACATTTTTGTTAATTATACAATTAATTGGATCAATTGGAATTAATATTATTAATTGGACGATTCGATACGTAATATAATAATTAAAAAGAGGGGAAAAAGAAGAAAGAAAGAAAGAATTAGGATTGAGTTAGAAAAAATAAAATGCAATTGCAATTGGCTGGGTTGTATCGTTGCTTGTGTATACAAACAAATAAAAGGATATAGGAATTTCGTTTAGTTTTATTAAAATAAAGAACAGTAGTAGCCTGTGTGTCTGAGTTTCTAGAATCACCCTGCACACACAGACACACATATATATATATATATTATTTTTTGTATTATTTTTTTTCGTTCCTTCCTTCCTCTACATTCGTAACACTCGCCCCGTTTCGGATCCCCGTTTCGAAGCTAAAGACAAAGTTGGCAATATCGCGCTCGCATTAAAGCTCGAAACGGCAGGAACGGCTTATTAGTAAAAAGCATGACAAACGGCTCGCGGTTTACCCAGGCTTAGTAGCTAGCTAGCTAGCTGCTAGCTAGGTATACGAACCCCAGTAGGGCCGTAACCAGTATGCAACACGGTGTGCAACGTGATATATGGCGATTTTTAGTCACGCCTTTATACAGAAATAAATCCCACGGTTAACGTACCACCACCACCACCACCACCACCACCATGGAATCCTCGCGTGTCGAGTAGTGGAGAGGAATGACGTAGTATAGGAGTCCGACACCGACCTGCTGGAACGTGAAGTCGTTAGGGACGGAGATCTCCTCGTTTTCTCTTTCTCTACGCTCGTATCAACTGATTTATAATGCCAATAAGTAAGCCAGGCGGCCCTGTTTAAATTACAAAAATCGTTCGAATTTCACCGTATGGATGGAACGAACCAACCAACCAATCAACCAACCAACCAACCAACGAAGTCTGCGTAGGATGAACCGAGAAAGAGAGGTTTCCTTTCGGCTAGTTCTTTCTTTATTCTTTCCTCCCTAGTTTTTTATTTTCATTTTCTAGTGGTTTATTTATTTCGTTGCATCCTAGGGTGATGCAATCCCTCCCGGTGTCAATCGACGTGTCGTTAAACAATCTTTTCTTATATAATTTTTAATAGAACAATGATTTTTATGTATTAACAACATTGATAACATAATCAAACTATCCAGATAAGATGTAACGATAATCTGTCAGATTAGAAAATGATACTTTTGACTTTTATTATCCAACCGATCATCTTCGATAGAATAATCATTTGAAAACGTATTATAATCGTATTTAAAAGTTAGTTATTCGTTCGCAAAAACGCATTGAGAGTTTTGTTCCCCCTTTTCTTCCACATCGTGTTTTCTTTTTTTCTTTTTCTTCTTCTCAATTCTCCGAAAGTTCTTCAATCGTTTTATCCTCGTAGTACCCTTGCCCCTTTTGTGAAGAGAGAGAGGCTGCTTCGGCCTCTCGGCCACAATCAACCTGTCGTCATTCCTGAAAGCAACCGCACTAAACGCTCTTTGAAAGCTCACAAAGGAAATTAATTCCCCGAGTAAAGCCTCTGCGCAAGATTCCCGTCCGGTGTTCTGCTTCGGATACACGGAACAAAACGAAGAGACGTTGCGTTGCGTTGCGTTGCGTTACGTTGCGGCGAGGAACGTCAGGGGGTTGGTAGGCTGATAGAGGGAGAGAGAGAGAAATGAGAGATGAGAGATGAGAGTTTTCACGGGTTGGAAATAGCAACTGAAAAGGTTTAAGATGAATATGCACCGCTGTGATAATCGAATATATTTCTACTCGTTTCTTTCCATAACAGAAAATGTGTTTGTTGTAGCATTAATCGTTTGCTTATCGGTATATTCAATTATTCCAAATTTCAATATAAATCGTATAGATATTTGATCAAACAATTAAACGATTTGATATAATTAATCATTGATTCTTTGATTATGAAATTGTATGATTTTCATTGGTGCGATTAATTCGAAAACAATGTAATACGGTGATACAAGAAGGTGCTACGTAGGAATCCTGGGGGATTGAGGTACATAATGTGTAAGACCGCGTGCCTCCGGTAATATCGAAGTTGCTGGGTAAACAGGATCTTACCAGAGTTGTTGGAGTAACGATAACAGCGTTGAATAAGGGCGAACGACGTGGTTAGACTTCAACTCGTAGAATACGTTATCGCATCGATAATGTGAAATTCCGCTAGTATCCGAAGTTATTTCATCGTCTCGTTGTATCGCGAGTATTTCATTTGTTCAAACGCGTTCGAGATTTTTTTTTTTTAATTGCTTTGTAAGGGTTGAGTAGAGGGAAGGAATGAATATTTACGTATATTTCATTAGGTAACTAAAAACCAATATAATGTTTTTCAAAAATAATATTTCAGTTTTATATATATAGGTGAAAAATAAGAATATATATTTGAAAGAAGGAAGACAATTTAAAAGCCTCGATCCGTGACAATCTTTAGGTCGGGAGAGACATTTTTATCCTCAGTCGCACATAGACAGGACGGGAAAGGAAAGCAAGCAATGCTTCTACGTAGGCAGATGGAGTCAGGATAGCGTGAGATGCGCGTTATTCTCACCTGGCTTCTCCTATAGAGCTACGAGTATAGGGAATGCCAGGTTGGATGGACCGAGTCGTTTGTCTGGCTCCTTCGCCGAAAAGCCCTTGACATCCCTTGCTCATCCTCCTTCATCCTCGAACCTCTTCTCCGTCTCTTTCCTCCCCCTTTTCCTCTAGCCCTCTTCTCTATCTACCATCAAGCTTGTCATCGAGGATCGCGGAAGCTTCTTCGGTGAACCGCAGCCACGATATTACGTAATTGGATTCTCGTGGTTGGATCCCTTAAAGGGAGCGAGCTTCCATTGACATGGCCGAATTCAAGGATAATTCGAAGAGGTTCGAGTGCCTGCAGATGCGTGCTACTACCTTCGAGAATCTTCCTCTTTACTCGTATAATAGTTGAGAAGAGGATGACTCTTGTTTGATGAGAATTAGAGAGAGAGAGAGAATTGTTCGGTAGGTTTTTCTTACCCTATCTTACCGCTTAATCTCTGAAATGATAATAAGACGAGCAACCATTCTCAACAACCTTTACCTACCTACCTACCTACCTACCTTCCGTCCAAGTGGACAGCTTTTCTTGATGTGATTAGCACGAATAAAGATCGGGAGGAAGAGTTTTTGAGTGAACTTAAGAACGTGTTCCCTAGTCGTTGCTTTTACCGAGCATCGTTAATGCTTGTTGATCAAAGTGAGTAGATAGCTATTATATACATAGAGGTATATACCTATATAGAAGACAGAGCGTGAACTTGGAACATCTTACGGTAGAGATACATCCTTTTACCGTTCTCATCTTGTAATAGGACTTAACGAAGAAACGTTTAACATCATGATGTTCTAATACCGTTATTAGTCGAACCAGAGTTAATAGTTACGAATTTGAGAAGTTGTTGGAAAGTTTTCAGTTAAATACACATTTCAATTGGTCGTGATCTCATCATCATCATCATTCGCCAATAGTGTCGGAAATGTAGACGTTAAGGGAGAATTTATTTTACGATTATACGTAAGGTTCGTGTTATATATTTATCGCTCAAGGTATTACCAAAAAAAATGTCATCCCCTCATCTCCGCCCAACTTTCGGGTTGAATCTTACGGTTGGACGTGAAAGAAGCCAGAGAGAGGGGTCACGGGACATCCAGTTGGGAAAACGTTAAGAATAAGAAGAAAAAGGAAAAAGAAGAAATCTGCGAAGTGGTCTTTTACCAAGCGGAAGCTTCTCGTAATTGAATGGTCCTCGTGGTCGACTGCACCACTAGATATTTTTATAAAAGGGAACAAACACGTTCACGACGGGACATTCGGTATTGTTGCGGCCAGGTGTCCTATCGACACCTCAAAGTGCCGCCTCTCATTTCCTCCTTGCGATCTTACCAACCACACGCTAACGTTATTTATTATTTCTCTGTCTAAGTTTTCAACAGAGGTGATCCTTTTGGATCCTCACCTATGAAAACTGACTTCTTCTTTTTGCACAAATAAAAAAGAAACAAAAATCGGACTATACCCGATGTCTTCCCCTCTCCAACGGTGAGACTACTCCCCTCACATGCGGTCACGTTAAGGTATTCTTTCCAAGGGAAACAAGTTTGGCTTGGATAATAGAGCGGCGAACATCTATGGGTGTTGTCAAAATGCTTTGCGTTATTATTATCGGACACGTTGTAGTTACCAATACGTGATGTTGTAATACGAGAACGTCTGATTATTATCCGTGACACGTTAGAATTTATTTATTTTTTTCTCTAGATCCTTGTCATTTATTTATATTTCATTTTAATGATTATTCTTATTAATTTAATTGATATCTCTAAGACTTTTGGAAAATAATTCTAAGTTGGTTATACATTAAACGGAGCAAAATATGAGAGACGCGGCAAATAGAAACTTCTTGTTCATCGGAGGATGTTATAAACTACGATAGCATCCGGTTGTTTCTTTAGAACAGTATACATATGTTAACTTCTAGGAACATTAGAGCAGAGATCGGATGGACGCGGATGTTAACATCAAAGAAACCACCACGTCGTCGTGGTTCTGACGAGGCGCGTTACTCGTCGTTTCGATGTTCGTTCGTCCAGCACGAAATGTGTGCTTCGTTTCGTGGTTGGTGGTTTTCCATCGACTCAATGAAATAGGTATATAGTTGCAGAGCAACACGGGATAGTTGAACAAAAAAAATCGTCTTGATAAATATCGAATAAATATTCGAGAATTATCATTCGAATTAATATTAAACATACAATGATCGGTCAGAATTTTTTTACAAGTTACAGTGCATGAATTTTTTTTAGACTAGGTCATTAGATTCCCATTGAACATTTTGGTTTAAATCGTTGTATATAGAAAACTACTCAATAAACGATGAAACATTTTCGAATACTCATTGTATATTTGACAAAGAAGAAGAAGAAGAAGAATAAAAAGTTCAGTAGTCCCTAAGGATTAGGATTGGTAATAGTTTAGAAGAAAAACACGGTGAATAAATAAGGTGAATAAATAAGGTGAATAATTGGAATGAGTCACGGATGAAGACCTTCCTATTTTCGTAGAGAACATTTTTCTGCTCCAGGTTGTCCATTCATCGAACGTCGTTCGTATACGACGACGGCCAAGGAAGATTTGAACGACGTAAATGGTTGGTTGGCTGGCTGGCTGGTTGGGTGGTTCCAACGAACCGAAAATCCTGGCTACAGCCGGACCCTACGTTGAATATCTGTGAAAGAAGGCTCCCTCGAGCCATGTATACTCGAGGATCGATGATTTCGCGAATAGTTAATGGTACGGAGCGCGTTAGGTCGTTAGAAGAGTTATCCTAGCGTAATAAAATCGTTCAATGCAAAACAGACAATACGCCAACGGAGATTCTTCTCCACGGGGAATCAACAAAAAAGAAAAGAAAGAAAAAAAAGAACCGGTGCATCAACCAAGTATTTACTTGGCTAACAACGTTGCCGACACAACCATGAGGAATCAAAATATAGGACACCCCTATAGGATTTTCTTCTAATTACCATTAGTTATTCTCGAACAATTTATATCTCTTTTTTTGACGGCTTAGAAAATGATCCCATTCCCATCTCCCTCTTTTCAGTGATTGATGCAAGAATTTTGTCTCATCCTCCTACCGCTACTGTGCTGTCTTTACACTCGGATGACACCAATCTCGGATATATGTGACTTGTATTACATGTCCTTGTTTTTATAAGGCATTTCGTTGAAATATTCAGTAGGAGTTTCTCGCGAAAACTATGGAATAAAATACTTTATAACATTTTACGTAACGGGACTGACATACGTGACTAGGGCCGTCGAGTTAAGAGTCGTACTTATCCGGAAATAGCCTTCTTTGTATTCGGACAACAACCGAATGCATTCTTCTTCCTCCTGACACACCTGTGCTTTCGTTTTTTTCCTACAGTTAACTTACTTCTTTTTTTATTTTCCTCTTCGTCAACCATAGGACGTTATCAAAGAACTGTTCTTTTTTATTTCTCTTTAATTCATTTCAAGTCAACAATTTCATTTTTCGGTACCATTTTCGAACACTTCTGATCGTCACATTGGCACGAAATTTTTAATCGAGAGTAGATATTTTAAAAAGTAGAAAAGAAAACTTGATAAACACGTAAAACATATCTTCTTTACATTTCAACCTCCCTCTTTTTTAATTCGCACGTTCGATTCCTCCCCCTCTTAGTTCTTTTTTCTTTCAGCTTAAGTAAAGACGAGTGGAAAGAAAAAGAGAAAAACAAAAAAGAGAAAAAGCTAGGCGCGCAGAGGAAACGGAAGAAAAAAGGAAAAAAAAGGAAAGAAAAAAAAAAAGAAGCGAACGAAGAGAAAATTAACCGAACGTAGAAATGGCCGCAGGGTGCCGATGAGAGCCGAACCGAACGCGTTCTCTCGTCTGGCCCGGTTCACCAGTCCGCTATCACGTCCTGAAGGGCCAATCAAATTTTTCTCCCTCTATTTTTTCCCCCCTTTTACTTTTTCTTTCTCTTTCATTTTTGTTCTCTCTTTCTCTCTCTCTCTCTCTCTTTTTTTTTATATATTTTTTTTTTTTTATTTTATTTTTTGGACAGAAAAAGCCTTCGGCGAGTTCGGCGTGACACGGCGAACGAACGAACGAACGAACGAACACAGAGAGAGAGGAAGAGGAAGAGGAACCCATTCATGCATCAAAATGACCCCAGAGGCACCAATCAAACGCGTCGCCTTAACCTGAATACTCTCAATAGAGATATAGAGATAACGTGAAGCTTGTGCGCCTATATTAATAGGAGAGAGAGTGAGAGAGAGACCATCGTTTTCTCTTCGATTTTTCACCGATCTTTTACCTATACACACTTACACCCGTGTACGTATACGTAGGATGCATATAACACGTTATGCACGAAACAGTCACCCTCTATTCTGTTTCTCGGATACCTCTCACACCTTTGATTTTTCTCTATCGTGTTCGCACGTACCTTTAAATTGACTTCTCTCCCAAATCCCGAGATTTCCTATTCGGTTTAATCGTCTAAAATTGCACTCCAAGTAAATTCAAATAATTCATATTTTTGATAAACTATTGTATTTTGTTTTAGAAAAGAGACGAATTAAGAGATACGAAGAAGTAATATTTGATGTAGATTTGTATAAATATATTTGTAAATTACTTTTAACGTTGCACGCATCTTCGAAAAATTCACTTTTCACGAAAGACAATCTTCTCTTTTCGCCAATATTATCCTACGAGCCTCGAAAGGTTTACCGGCAAGTTGTTTAACGTTATCGCTTACATAGAAGCATGGAAATATATGCGTACGGCTCTTTTCGTTTGCACGTTCACCTGGATTACCCTACCTATACCCGTACCTATATCTAGTAGCATTATTTCCCTACACGGTTGCCTTGTTTATTGGCTAATTGCCATATTATTTTTAAGATGCTTTTAGCTTAGTACGGAAAAACAAGAATGGAATGGATATTGAAGTTTTAAACCCCCCTCTAAAGTGCGAAAGAATTGTTAAATTTAATGTATAATCGTTATCCTCATACCGATAATGTATCGTATTTTTCACTTTATTCTTTTCCTTTTCCTTTTTTCAGTTTCAACAACGTTTTCTTTGGATCATGATTTTGTTAATGTATACAATTAGACTTGGACCTTTTTTTAGCATTTTAATTTGCATTCTCATTTCTTTATTCTAAGGTTTTATCGATAAAAATGAGATCACGTTATTATACAAATGGAAAATTAAGAATTATTTTTCATAATAATTTCATACAATTCTAATAGAATTTCAAATAACATTTAGCGATTTATTTCCATTTGTAGAATATGCTCGCGTAGTTTGTACGGGACATATTTTATTTATACATATCTTTTTAAGTTATTTATCTATCGATACGTATAGGTAAAGTATAACGATGAAAAATACACGAGGCATAATGTCATTTCGATTACACATTGTTCGCTTATCGCGTGATCAATGAGTAGGAAACGTTGTCGGATCGAATCAGTTAAAAAGAAACTCTCGAGGTACTGTTTCAACGGAGAGTATTGTGGTTCGCGAAATATTCAGATGCTCTCTGGCTTGGATACATTAGACGATGAAATATCTTTTTGACAATTTTGGAAATTGGTTTATAGTTATTCGATCGAATAAAACATATTGCTACGAAAAAAGGAGTAAAAGGATAATCCTATTCATACGAGGATCTGTTTTATACACAGAAAAACGACTATCCGTCCGTGAGAAAAATTTCTTCTCGTTCTTCCTGCCAAATCACAATGAGAAGCGTTCTTCTTTTAAAAGTTGCACCGTAATAATACCGGTCCTGTTCTCTATTCTTTTTTATTCTTTTTTATTCTCGTTCATCTCTCTCTTTCTTTCTTCCCCGTTTCCTTTAGAAAAATCTGTTCATTCATTAAAAAACTCTACTACTTTCGGTGACTGTTAAACACTAAACCTACTTATTACGCAAAGTCAAACGACCGCGTGTTAAGTCATTAATAAAAAAATACGATTAAAATATTGCGTGAAATGTATATTATTAATATTTAAATAATAAATATATAGGGTATATAGTTTTATTTGTAATCGATCATTTGACCACTTATGATACGCATGAAGTGTCGATAATGTTTAGCGTTAAACACAAACGCGTAACACTCGTAGTTATTGTTCGTAGATGTTTCGAATTTGTTTGTAAAACGTGAAACGCATGATCGAGAATCCCGCAGAGCGTTAGACATTCTTCGTTTCCTCTTTCCACATTTTGTTATTGTATCCATTCTTGTCTCCGTTTCATGGGGTACTACGGTTAGTTCCTGTGATCTTAAGCCGACACACTTTCACCAGAATGAAATGCTTGGGTAAAGTTCTTCCAGTCACTTTATCGGTCTTTCCTGTCACCATAGCTAGATGGGTATACCACCGTCATCACCATTATAACACTATAACAACACAACAGACCCTTCGATGTCAATCGTTCATCCGTATCGAATGAAACCCCCTGCAAGGAAAATGCTTGAAACGTTTAGAAATAAAATGCCAACTCCCGTCGTGCAACAATCTTACCTTTTAAGTCCTTTAATTCACTGCTTTCTTTCACTGATACTTCTCCGATCAATGATTTATTCGATTTTTTCTTATCCTTTGGTATTTCCTCGAAAGTTTCACATTTTTAAGAGTCCTTAAAAAACATATATAATATATTCAAATTATTTTTATATAATTCCTATTTGTTTTTCATTTTTATATTTCTTTTCCTATCGAGTAATTAATATAAAACTGTTATTAATATTTGATCATTATTTTAATAGCAAACGAATCTGTTCGAATTTAAAGCATCGATAAATCTTAACGCAAACCTGTTATCCTGTTTTAACATATAGCTCTGTAAAACAATTTTATATTCAGCGAAAGAAGCATCGATAATGGTTGATACACGAAAAGTCGAACAAAGGATTCGTTAGGGCGTTTTTAGCGTAGGTGAAGTCACGAGAGCAATCGAAGTGGAAAGAAAAAGAGAGAGGGAAGACAAAAATAAATAAAACGAAAGGAAAAAGAGCGTACGCGGGTCATTCTAACAGAACATAGCGAAAACGACGGGTTGCTTCGATTTCGGAAATAAAACGTGGCAGCACGTTTTCGAAGAGTGGTGCTGGCGATGGCGATGGCGATGGTGATGGTGGCGATGGTGATGGTGGTAGTCCCTTTTTTTTTATGTTCGCGTTTCGCATCGTGTCACGTGCAGGCTCGTATTCACGCGGTACACGTTTCGGCGTCGCTTTGGACACAGTGCACGAGAGGAGAACAGGAGCCTGACCTCGGTTGTTAGCTCGATGTTGCCTGGCGCGAATGCCAGAGGGGGAAGGAGGGGGGGGAGGGGGGTAAGGGTCAAAAAATTCAAGTGGAAAAGCTGCTGGAGGCTTTTCAAAAGAATGAATCCCTTTTTTAATTCGACTTTCCGTTGCTACTGTTACTACTGCTACTACTACTATTGCTGGTGTTGGTGTTGTTACTACTCGTTGAAAGTATATTCGTTTTTCTGTCGACGAGGATACAGCCGAGAGGACCACCATCCTAAAATAACGAGGTAAATTATTCGTAGAAACTAAATTCACTACCGATACCGAAATACGAAAAAAGTGTTCTTTTCTTTTTCTAACTAAATTCTGATAATATCGTGGAAGATGCGTTCATTTGGCAAAGTCTGGATTAATCCTGTATGCATTATTTGAATAATTATTATATAAAAACGTCCATGTATTCATATATATATATATATATAATAGGGTTCATTTTGTTGCGCGTTATTATATTTACGCGTTTAGGATGAAAAGGGAAGAAAATTGGAGTAATATTCGAGCGAATAGATAGATCAGATCGGTGTAAAGAAATGGTAGATAGGTAGGTAAGTCGAAAAAGGAAGGGACGAGGAAAAAATGTAAAAGGTATGAAGAAGGTAACGTTCTATATATCGTGTTTCCCCTCCCCGCCCCCCTCCCATCGAAAGTTTTCCTTTCGAAGGGAATATCTTATCGGAAGACGTCAAGGTGCCAGATACTTCGGCCGAGCGAATTCGTCTGCCTTATTCTGACGGAAGTCTAAAGATGTTCAGTCGATGAGATCTCTAACCCACTCTCTCCTTTCCGATCTTGTGAAGACTTTTTCCGAACGTAAGAAACCATTTCGTTAGAAAAGAGAGAGCTTTTCCCGGCGAGAAAAAGTCTTCTTATAATATATATAGGAACTGGTTAGGTGGTAGTATAGTACCGATGAAAATTCAATTTCGATGCGCGATTGCCTTCCGATTTTGTGATACCTATACGAATTTTTACATAAATTTCGAAGTTTAGGTATAGGTACTTATGTATTATATATTAAGTAAATACATAGCCTAGAATATATATATATATATATATATATATGACGTTGAAATAGATGGTTTTACGATCAGTCGAGATATCAATATGACTAACAAATCACGTTATAAAATATTTCCATTTCTCAAGAATATAAAAGATTCGTTTCAATATTTAATCGTCAATTATGATTTGGTTAATAATTAAACAATTCTTTTCATCGGTGAAAGATTATTATTCGTATTGTTTTTTTTTTTGGCCTTTTTCCCTTTATTCTACATACGCGTATTTTTAGTCGAACGAAATTTACATATTACGAAATTAAACGTTAATTTCTCGTACAGATTCGTATTTATTGAAAGTAGGTATTTTTCGTAACAGCTTTTTATCTCATTCGTTCGTTGCAATTTGGTAATAAATCCAGTCCTATTGTTTTACTAATTTGCTCCAATCCATTATTATATTCGTTAATCGAAACGCATTATGATATTATCTCAGCGAGCTGTTAAATAAATTTCGAGGAAACTAATGTAATTATATCGACCACCACGGTGTATTTCGCATTAATAATTAATCCTATTTATAATCGATTAAGGATTCAATTAAACGTGGTAAATCTATTATCTATATGAATAGATAATGACAAAGAAAAGTTAAAGAATAAAAATATTAATTTAACTAATAATAATGCGGCTAATAAATCAAATCTAAGATATTATAACGTTTTATTATTTTATCTTTTTTTTTTTAATTGCAGTGCTTAAAAGCGTGAGTTTAAAAGATCGAAAAAAAAAAGGAAAATTTTAATAGTAATCAGTCGGAGTGTGATTTATTCGTAAATTCGTCGATGAATTATAATATGTGAAAAATGTTGATATCCATTTCTTCGTTCTTATCTTCGCCATCAAAAATTTGTCGTCGTTGGTGTAATTATCAGCGAATATCGAAGAAAGTTCGAACCAAGGAAGGAAGGAAGGAAGGAAGGAAGGAAGGAATGAACGAACGAACGAACGCGGTAGCTGTGGCTGACTCGAATAAAAGTGATTTAGTACTGTAGAAACGAAACGAGCTAGTGCAACGGCGAACAAACTACGCCCGGTATTTACAACCCGAAGCCCATAAACGACTTTGAGGATGGGATATGGTCGTATGGGTTTCTCACTGAACCAGAAAGAGAGAGAAAGAGAGGTGATCGGTACTCACCGATTGGATTTTGCGGATCTTTACGACCCTCTTCCCTTTTTTTTTCCCTTTTTTTTCTCTCTCTCTCTCTCTCTTGTAGCTATTCATTCTAAAAACGTATATATGGTTAATTTATTGAAAATTCGATTAAAATACAGATATATACATATATATATAAATTCCTTTTAAATCGTTTTAATTTAACGTCAAAGTTGGAATGTGGTTTTAGCAAGGATTACAATATAATATCAAACCGATTGTGGAAAATGTCATACTTCCTTCCCCTTTCTACTCTATCGCTACTACAACTCGTTAAAATGGCAATATTGTGTAGAAATTTCAAACCGGTATGTTATCTTGTTTCTAAGGGCTAATTTGAACGAATTGATGGTAACAATTAGACGATATGATGGTATATTCTCTCTTTCTCTCTCTTTAATTCAGACTTTGCGGATGAATTTATTTGGTGGTGGGGTTTTGTGGGATGGGAAGGAATACTTCCTATCGTATGTCAGGATTTAATCGAAACGACTTTAGTTTATCTTTTATAAACGAGAATTTCTCCATTACGAGTACAACGTGGAACGTTTGTTAAAGAAAAAAGAAAAAAAGAAGGTTTTTTTCGGGGGTTAAAGTTTATTAGAAGAATCGATAGTAATTAAATGAATTTTCGTAGTTGTCGACGCCACCACCACATAGTTGTTTTAATTTTATTGGAAATACGTTGGGAAAGGTAGATTAAAAATATATCGAACGAATGTGAAGAATATTATCCGGGTTTTACACGTAACACCCCCGCCTTGGGTTTAATGTCGGTCACGAATTACGTTTCGTTTAAAAAGCACCAGCACCAGCAGCAGTAGCAGCAGCAGCATCGAATGTTGGCACGTGTTGTGAACCATCTCCATTTCGTTAAATTAACGTTTATTAGCTTTCTCTTAGTTTCTCGTAAATTCGACTTTTATTGCTATGCCGATTGTGTTAGGGTCTCGAGAACGTGAGGGAACGATCAGTCATTGGTGATAAATCGGCCGATGACTCTAACGATAAATGACTGACCGTTGTGGGGAGTGAGGGGGTGTATTAATGTCTAATTTACACGATTACCTTGAAAATATATTTTCCTTTTTCTTTTTTTTCTTATTCAATCGTATATTTTTCTCGAGTATTAGGTTATCAAAGATATGAAACGTTCTACCGTTTAAATTATTTTGTTTATTTTTTAATAACTTTTCACACGTTACTCGCATTTCCTTTTTCCTCTTTTTCTTTTTTATATCTCATTTAATCTCGGTCGTAGAAAAATGAAAATATTCTCACGACAATTTGTCCTAGGGAACCGAATCAATTTAACAATTTTATTATTAAATTCCCCCTCTTCCCATCTTTTCCTCCCCCTCCTCCTCCTCCCCTGACGTTATTTTACGTGACTTTTCTTTAAAATAATACGACAATGTTCAGTCGGTCTTTCCTTTCACCATATTTCGACCATATGTTTTCTAAGTTTGAATGAGCACGTGTCACTTAAAAAGATCTTCCCGACTGTTTCCTTTTTTCCCGATAATTCTCCCATAGCAGGATACTTAGAGAAGTTAAACAAAAAAAAAAAAACAACGTTGATCTCAATTAGCGTTTCTTTTCAATGCCGTAATAATTTTGATAAATTAAAACCAAGGGGGAGGGGTGTATGGCGAATAATGTATAGTTTTTTCCTTCCTTTTTTTTTTTGTCATGGTTTTGCAAAGAATTAGAAATTTATTTTCTGACAATTATTGGGTTCTCGTTATTTTATCAAATAAAATAGAATAGGCGAATGATAAACGCGTATTTAATCGTACACGGTTATATTTACAAGGATCGATAGAAATGAAAGGGGGAGAATGAGAATGCGATTGGATTTCATTAGCTCGTATTGCATTGCTGCTTGCATAATATGACTTCAAAATGTAAGGATTAACAAACAGGATAACCGTTCGTTTGGTAAACAGAATGATTCGTTGACGTTTCGCATTCAATGGTTACAATTTCTATGTTACTCGATGATAATAGAGGTTTGAAATTTTGGTTAATTTCTATCGTAAAATAAAAGTAATTCTATGGGAAGAAAGGGTATCTTGTATTTTGTTAATATAGGACCGAATAAAAACACGGAAGAAAAGGAGACGGAAAAAGAGATTATGGTGGAACTCGTTACGGACAAAAGAAACTTCAAGACGAGGATTAAATAAATTTCAAATGCTCCAACTTTTGACGTTAATGGAATACTTCGATCTTATTTATGAATTTCTCTTTTCGTAAGAGTTTCACGGGAGGGGGGGGGGAGAGTGTAATAAAAGGTTATAAAAATTGTAATATATATATATATAGGATTAAGTCGTAAAATTATACCTGTTATTTTATGTAGTTTAGAAAAGAATTATTATATTGTTTTATAAATATGTTTTATAAGTTTATAAGAAAAACTTATAAGAATAATACGATGAATCGTTTGATATTCGTTATTAATATAGTAGGGTTTAATGATTGAATTTATTTTTTTTAATTAGATTGTCTTCTTCGTAAATGAAAAAACATCTTCCTGGTTGATTCGATGGATCGAATTGATCTAGCATTGAAATTATTTTACCATGACACTTTTGCGTACTCGGAAAAAAGCACCCTGCATTACATTTTCCAACGACCGGGGTCCCTTTAGGTCATTATTTATTCGTATTGCGGCACGAGAACATCGAAGTACGCTATTTTGAACTTCCGTATTTTCAATAATTCAATCGATCGTTGAAAGGTTTCAAACTCTATACACGCATTTTCAAAATTTTCTTGTCTTTTTTATTCGTTCTCTTATGGTTATTTTTATTTTATCCCATCTGTCTTATTTGCGAGAATTTTCGACATTTACTAGCGACTATCCAACACAGTTTTATGTATTAATAATCCATAGTCCATTACGAATTATCGATATACGAAAAGTATTTTGTTAACTTGCTAATCTGAGTAATCGTAAGTTCTATTATTATACGTTTCCATCGATTGTACAATCGATGTCCCATCCCATTCGATAGATTTACATTAACGTTAAATAACTATACAATCATATTGATATAAATTTCATAATGATTCAAATAATAATTGACATTTTCAAATTAATAATGTACGATTGCAACTATCATTTATTATTTAAATATGTATAACATTAAATTGCTAAAATATTAAATTCCTTAATATTTATATAATTATAAATTTATATAATAAGATTTATATCTAAAAAAAAAAAAAAAAGAAAAATGATTAAAACGCGACGAGTAGCGTATTTCAATTTGTAACGTGAGATTAAGTGGTCATCGATGAGGTTTAACACCTAACGCCCCTTAATTCAAAAGGATCATCCCTTCTTGATACTTCCTGTTCGATAATCATCCTTCCTTCGTAGTTTTACGAGGACCAGCACGTGTTTACCAAGGAAGTTATCATTCATCGAAAAGAAAACTTTCCCGTCTACGTTTTCTTTCTCGTGCATGGTTCTCGTCATTGGAAATTTCATTTGTAGAGCAGCTAGCTGACGACAACGACCTGTTTGACGATATCTCAAGAAAATTCTCTTGGGGAATAGAAATATACGCGGATATAAACTTTGTGCATTCGACTGGGATGGTGGTGGTGGTGGTGGAAGTAGGAGTAAAGATATGGGGTTCGACTACCAGAAATTTGAGATCATTTTTGCTTTTACCGTCATCCAGCTTGATTTTCTAAAATACCCGGAAGAGTAGAAAGACTTGCCACGTGGCGGAAGTATAGTCCTTTTTTTCTACACTGTGTTTTTTTCTTCTCCTTCATCTTTTCCCTCATCTGTTCCCACGTCAGCAGGATTTACTCGTTAATATTAAAATTAACGCGTCCGTTCAACGTGTCAAGTGACAAATTCTAATCGATAATAAAATGTGTTTTAACGTTAGAAATTTCGTGCATGATTCGTTCGTCGAAAAAATATACATTTGTTGATTATATTTTGCTTTTTTATTTCCGAGAAATGATCTATTTGAATATTAATTAAATTTCGTATAGAATTTAAAGTACGATAAGAAAAATAGGTATGGAATATGTAAGTAATGATAACGCGGTTGTGGTAATTCATTTAAGGGTAGGATAATGGCGGATCCTGACGTAGCACACGTGTTCCTTTCGATGGTTTGCGGTACGCCATAAGTCGAATGGATCCATGAGATATAATGGTAAAAGGAAAAGGAAGAAGGAAAGTGATTGTCGGTCTTTCTCTTTTCCTCTTTGGCTAAGGCAGACACACACACACACACATACACTTATACATACTAACATAGAAGAGAGAGAAGGTTTCGTACTCGCCACACCCTCCTGGCAAAAGTAGAATGGAAGTTCGATAAATTAAACGAACTGGGAAAACGACAGAGACGTTATAATCCAAAGGGTGTAATAAAAAGATGGGAACCGACTTGGGGTTTTCATTCTTCTCGCGTGTTCTCACCTTCCTTTTTGTCGATGATAATACGAATTTTTCAAGAAGAAGAAGAAGAAGAAGAAGGAAAGAAAAGTATAAGGTTGATGTGTGCCGAACAGAAATACACGAAAAATACAACGGGGTTGTTGTTAATCTTTTTCAGGACTTTTATTTTATCTCTCTCTTTGTAACATTTATATTTTATATATATAAATATTATATTTAAATATATTAATGATATTTATTATTATATTATTTTATTAAATAGTAATATAAATATATATAGGATGCGTGTTCGAGCAGATGCTGAAAGGAAAAATCGAGACAATGAAAGGGTATAATGGAAGAAAGAAAGAATGAGATAGATAGATAGATAGATAGATAGATAGATAGATAAAGGTACATAGGTTGTGTGGTGGTACGGTTCTCAATGACGATTCAAGAAATGATTTATAGCTTAGTATTAGAAGTAATGCCAGAGCATAGCAATCGATCTCCCCAAATTCGATGATCTTTATCGGTTAAAAAGCTCAAATGGGAGGAGTAGGTATTCGATAAATTACGTTTTGTGCTTCTATTCACGTTATTATTCCCCCAAAAATTGACCACGAAAAATCTCTCTCTCTCTTTTTTTTTTGATCTCTTTCGAATGATCGATAGATCTTCTATTTTCGTTCGATAATCTCTCGTTTTACGTGTCCCGAATTTCCCCAAAAAAAATATTAACCGAACGCGGATTCATCTCGAATCTCTATGTTCAAATCGAAATACCAAATTTTTATTTCCAATCTGTACATTGTTATTATTATCTTCCTTTCGTCACAAATATTCAACTTTTATAACGCCCCAATTTGCATGTGTATCGCGTGTACGAGATAGAAAAAAAAAAAAAAAAGAAATCGTCAGAGAGATATAATATATACGTCATTCATGGCAATCGATAGGATTAACAAAAAAATAGTTCATTTCCAACCGTTTCCTTTAATTTAAACTTTGTCGCTTCGATTAGATAAGATCAAAAAATGTTATTGTAAATCTGGAGGTAATGCTTTTAACAATGGTTATTGCATAAAGCAGCACTCTCTCTTCGGGGAGTGAGTTAAAAGAAAAAGAAAAAAAAAGAGTAATGTGGAAAACCACGGTGGTTGTACTCAAGGTGGCGGTGAAGGTGGTGGTGGTGGTGGTGGTGTATCTTGAGTTTGCATAACGTCGATTACAGAATTAACAAAGCTATTAAGTTAGCGCGAGGAGTTAACCCTGCGGGTTTGGTAATCTTATTCCCCCTAGTTTTCGAGTTGTGGCTACGAAGAGACATTCGCAAGATAAGATAACAAAGCAGAGTGTATGTAAGTGAATGAGTTGAGTAAATGAGTGAGTGGAGTGGAGCCAGGAAGAGAAGAGGAAGGAAAGAGGGTGGAAGGGTGGGAGGGAGGGAGGAGTGGTTGATCGAGTCGAGTAATGCATCCATAATGAGAGCAAAGTCGATCGGCCCTTTTACGATCTTGGTAACTATGTCGCCCTGAGCCCAAGTAGACATCGATGTTATCGAGGTAACCTAGGTAAGACGATTACCGTTGAATCCATTAGAGAAGTATGATTCGCCTTCGGGAGTCACTCAAAAAGATCTTTGCTTTGTAACTCACATCATCTACACGTTGTACCTATACAGGTTGAGTCAACGTAACGTAACGTTTCAAAATGATCTCGCAAAATATACATCGTATGAAGAAATGTTTCATCCATCGTTAAACTAAATTAGTCATTTTCAAGAGTTTTTTTCTATTTTTTCTATACACAACGTATAGGATTATTAAAGTAGAAATATATACGAACTTTTACGAGACAAAAAAAGCAAGAAGAAGAAGAAGAAGAAGATGAGGAGGAAAAAAATGCAAATTATTATAATAACATTGTTGAAAGAAAATGAAATTTTATCTTGTCGGTCAGCAGTTTATCGGGTTAACTGTAGATAGTAGATTTTGCATAAATCGATATCTCTCTCTCTCTCTCTCGGTTTGATATTTTTTACATACTGAATAATTCACTTACAATATTTTTAGATAAATAATTTTCAACTGACGTTGTAATTGACGAATACATTTACGTTAAATATGTTTTTTTTTTTTCTTTTTTCACGTGTTGCCCGTAGAAAATGAATATCTCGACTCGTATTGATATTTAATAAGAGAAATTTTCTAAACGAGTAATTGTAATCGAGGAGCAAAAAATGTTGCGTTAAATGAACGTAGGATAGAAATAAAAGATCGTTTAAACGAGTATCGTAGAAAATGGCTGTTGTTAGAGATGAAATTTGATGAGATAAATACTGACGATGATAATGGTAGAACGGATTATGCTCGTTCTCTTTCTAGGTCGAATTTATTACATTTTCGTGGAAACGATGGTACGCGCTTTTCATGCTTGGTTGTTGTAATCTTGGTGCCTAGTAGTAGGTAGCTACGATTATAACTCTAGTAGTTGCTTTTCGTTCTCATAGGATGGAATCCTCTTGGCGACTGAGAAACCAACGAGGACGAGGACGAGGACGAGGACGAGGACGAGGACGAGGACGAGGACGAGGACGATGACGTAGACAGGGTTGACGCTAATATGTTACGTTGATGCGCAAACTTGGAATAGACAACTCCGACGGCCCTGGCTTTCGGGATTGAATTAAATATGAATTGCGAAAGTTTTGGCACGTTTAACTCGCGTACTCGCCATATTTGAACGCGTGGCGTGTGTGCTTCTGCACGCTTTTAACGTATCTCTCTCTCTCTCTCTCTCATGGTAATCCCATGGTGTACTTCGTTACAGCTGCTTTTGCCATCAGCACCGCATCAACTAAATATATTAATCCAAAGATTTGATTATTAATCGATAATAGAGATACACATTTTTATACGATTACAAATAAATCCCTATGTCGTCCAATTGTATAGGTTTCCTTTCAAAATTTGTATCTTTACTTTAACGTACATATTTGTGTTACTTCTCATCTATCTCTTCTGATATACAACTTCAAAACTAACTAACTATGTTTTTGATACTAATATTTAGATCATTTTACTTTAGTAACAACGAAGGAATTGCTTGTTTCGTTGACGTAGATAATACTTTAAGCAGGTTTAAAAGTTTGCCATTATATTTTCGAGCTATTGAGGGAGTGGGGAGGGTATGCAAGAATTCGTTAGAAATTGTTAACGTAGTTATTTCGTTTTCTTTTTTTGTTTTTTAAGAAAATAAAATACAAATTATTCTATGCGATCGAGAGAAAATGTAGGAGAGTATAATGATCCATAATGTAGAAAGAGGTTGTTGTTCGAAGATAAAGAAATACGAGGATACACAAATTACGTGGACAAAGAAAGTAGGCTGTAATTTTCGTAGAATTTAACCGACTTAAGGAGAACGATGATCATACTTGCCAGCATGGCGGGAGTCTAACGATCTACCATAGATTCTTTTATTACGTCTTGGCAGAGGAAGACTAAGAAAAGATCAGTATAAAGGCTTTGGCAAAGTCTCTACCGTAAGGAAAGTGGAAAGAAGGATGTTGTTATTGCTAGTGATACTGTAGGACTAGAAGTAAACAGACTCGAAGCTAATGGGGAACGCAAACTTTTGGTTGGCTAACTAGCAACGAGGTCAGATATTAAAACCTAGGTTGCTGCTATCTTCCTCGAGCTCAGTTGGAAACAGTCAGTCAGTCAGCCAACCAACCAACCAACCAACCAACCAAGCAGCAAGCTTCGTTTCTAGTTGGTGGATTTCTTTAGAAAATATATGAAATTGGCGACACAGTGGGAGCGCGACAAACTCGAGATTATGCAGGGATTATGAAGTTCCTTGAATGAGAGAGAAAGGGAGAGAGAGAGAGAAACCTTCTCTCGACGTCGAATCAAGAACTTCTGTTTTCAGGAAAAGCGACTTCTTCTTCTTCTTCTTCTTCTTCTTCTACTACCAGTCCAATCTCAACGTTCCCCTTTTCTCTTTGCTACTTTCATCCCTATTTTTATTCCTTTTTAAACTTCCTTTCCTTTTTAAATAATCCTACAGAAAATTTCTCAGATATATATATATATATATATCCTTTTATTACAGACTTACAAAAGCATTTTCTACATCAAAAGGAAGATTTATATTTTATTTATATTAAACGATTTTTTATTCACGAATAAGAACATCTATAGGATGTCTCGTTTCGAGTATAACTCTACCCGAGGTGAATCGTTAACGGTATGATATTATAATACGTTGATGATTATCGTTGATCCTTAACCTTTTTGCACTTCTATTAATTTTTTTCTTCCCCTTACGTTTGAAATTATTATATAAATAATCTTATATAAAGTCGAGTCTCAAACTCTTACTCGTCGAGTTGGATAAGAATTAATATTCGTATTTTGAAACTTATTAAAAAAAATGATGAATAATCAATCTAATTGTGAAATTCTTCGACATAAATCATTCCCACGCGAAACAATTATTCGTAAAATGTGTTCGTCGATCGATAACCAATCGATTCGGTACAAACCGTGCATTAGTCAGTATTACGAAAAGAAATGACGATGAAGAAATATTAGAGAGCATATGGTGGTAGATAGTACGTATATAACTCGGATAAATTGTGGCATCCCCCGGTATCTTCGCGAGAATGAACTCGGTTGGAACACGGTTTTCGTAAATAAGAAATTGTAAATGAGCGAGGTTCCCGGAGGGACTGTTTATGCTAGTCGGCCTTATCGAAAGAGGGATTTTCCGGACGGCGTTTCCTCGTCGTGGCGTTTTGCTTTATTGCTCATTCTCTCCTTTGAAGGATCTCTTAGTATCAGTGCAGTGTAAGCACGTCTCTCTCTCTTTGCGCGAGCTTGCCTTAATCTTCTTCTCTGCTTTCTGAGAAAGTAAGTGAGAGAGAGAGAGAAGGAGAGAATGAAAGGGAGGAATAAGGACGAAGAAGGTATTTCGATTCGAGAAACTCCGACAGAGTTAAGGAGAAAGAGAGTGAGAGAGAGGGAGAACGCCAAGAACATACCGAGAACTCTGCTGTGTTTAGCTGTATTTACATAAATTTACTATAATATGTATACTAGCTATGAACATCAAAGATACGCGCTTGGAGCGAGGTGCAATTTCTCTTTACGTTATAGGAAACCTGATGTGCTCGCGTTTCCGAATGAAAATCGTGGTTAGAGCGAGTCAAATGGAGAAAGAGAAGAGCTATAGATAAAGATAAATGAAGAAAGAGAGAGAGGGTTTGGAGTTGGGAGGTGGGAGGTAAATTGTAAACTCCAAAATTCATATATATATCGAGGAAAATGAAATTTTCCGTAGATGATTTTCGAAAGATGATCCTTTAATAATTCTTTCTAGGTTACTGAGATCCTCTAACGCGAGTTTAGAAATATAATAACGCATACGAACAATTGTATTACGAAAATTTCCGAAAAAATATTCAACTATAAAGTCGAATTAGAAATATCTTTTAACATTTTGATCGTAGTTATACGAAATACTTTTCCAGTTATCCATTGAATAGCAACAGAATCTAGCGGAGTTAGACGTAATTCAAATATAACATAGGATGTTTTTCGGAATGACCCGGAGGCGTTTAAAGATTCGCTTTAAAGGCGTTCGAGTGTGGAAGAGAGCGTTTAGATTCGAAACTTCGAAGCACGAGCCCTTCTTCGTGAATGGATAGGGAAAGAAAGAGAGGAGTAAAAGGGATGGTAGGAAGAAGGAAGTGGCGAACGAACGAACGGGGGGGGGCGGGTTTCGAGAGAAAGGTAGAAGGTAGTTTCCACTCCGGTAAATACTCGTAGAAGACGTTAATGAATGTTTTCGCGTTTTCCAGGTTCAACCTGAGCTACGGTGGGGAAAGTGGCAAGTGGGGGGAAGGGGGCAGGTATGAAGGAAGAAAGAAGGAAGATGACCGGCCGGGTCATCGAACGAATTGCTTGTTTTTCGGCAATTTTCTTTGCCCTTTCGTTTCTTTTCTTTTTTTTTCTTTCCCCTTTAGCCAACCTTTTTTTATTCCCTCTCTCTCTCTCTCTTTCTGTTCGTACTCATCGCTATTAACTTCGTCACGAAGAGAGAGAGAGACTTGTCTGGCACGCGAACACTTTTCCACCTAGCGGGGGAGACGTTGATCGATCGTCCGTAAATTTTGCGGAATTGCTGGGGAAAGAGAGGATGAGAGGGATAGGGAGAGGGTGAAAGAAGGAAGTGCTGGCATAGCTGAGACTACTCGAAGACGCCTTCGAGGCTTCGAGAACGAAGGGAATCTTCTCTATTCGTTATCGTTCGACAAGCATTATTCTCTTAAATTCCAAAAACGAAAACTCCATCGTATCGTACAGTTCGTAATTATTTGAATAGATGTTAAAACAACGTTTCCTTTCTTTTCAAGACTATTACGTTTATTACACGCAACATCTTTCGAATGCTCGGTCGTTTATTGGCGTAATTTTACTCTTCGGGGTTTAACTATTCTACAATTTCATTGAATGCCATTGGAAAATGCGTATGCGTATATATATTTCTTAATTAACGGAATTAAAGTTTAATCGTACGAATCCTTTCACGTATTTTTAATTTATTTCTATTAAAACTTCTATAGAATATAAATTTATTTTCATTACTTTCGTTATAATCATTGCACGGGTTTATTTTTTTTCTATTAATATATTGGGTTGTCCCATAAGTTCTTTCCGCGTCACGCTATGACTTCGAGCAAGTCATCGTTTATTGAAGTCGCATCAAAAAAAAGGAAGGAACTTATGGGACAAGCCAATACTTTACGTTAACGCGGATAAACCATAATGGTATATAGGAGCACATCATCATTATTTAAAACTACGCGATATCAGTGACTTCGTGAACGTCTGGAAAAAGGGTCGGCGAAAGGTTTGGGAACAATGTACGATACATTTGCACTGGACGAGAGTGAGAGAGAGAGAAAGAAAAGGAATGTAATGGCTGCAGACCGTCACGTAACCGCGATCAGTTCCAGCTACTGCGAGGGCCACTGGCAATAAATCGTCCAGTTGAAACAGAACGGTGTGCTATTCTCCCTCTCTCGAAACAAAGTCAAGAGAGAGAGATAGAGAGAGAAGGTACACTCTCCTGGTCCTTCTCCACCACATCCCTGGAGATGGAATCGTATCGTATGGTGGCAGCGTTGATGCGGAGAGCCGCATTGTACGATGGATGCGGTGGAAAGGGATGATGCTGTGCGACCATAGGGATAAAAAAGGAACAGAGTTAACAAACACACTCTCGCATACATAAAGAGAGAGAGAGAAGACAATGATGAAGAACAGAAGAGTCGTACGACTCACGCAATATAATATGAATATAATAATTTATGATGTATCGAGGCATCACTGCAAGGTGTTGCCATGGACCAAATTTCTCTCTCTCCGACTCGTTGAAAATTCACATTTTACCTATCCCTTATTTATCTTTGGCCTCGGTTCTCTATTTCTCTTTCCATTTCGTTGTTTCTCCTTCTTTCTCGTTTGTTCTTGTTCCTTGTCTCTCGGTGTTCGAACCCAGCCATGAAAGAACCCTTGCTTGCCCTTTTCCCCCTCCTTTCGTTTCTCTCTTTCACTTTCCAGTCGCGTTATCTACGCACTTCATATGTAACGTTGTTGAAACAGCTCGAACTGACACGGTCGAAACTAATGCGAACCCGTCTCTCCACCCGATCGGTCTTTCACCTTCCCCCTCCCCCCCGCGGGACTAACTCCAGAGAAAGGTGAACCGTTCGGGGGTAGAGTTCGAAAAGGGTGGCGAAGGGAATTTGAAGGTTTACTCACGGAGGGAATAAACGTTCCAAGAGGAGTTTTGGAGTGTTCGATATATACCGAAAAGTCGACTTCCGTTTTTTCTTTTTTCTTTTTTTTTTTTTTTTTTTTCGATCGATCGACGCGGAAAAAAGCTGCCTGCCGCTATTGACGTCTCTATTTGTGTGTGTGAGTGTGTGTGTATGTGTAACTAGGCTATGTATATACTTTGTTTTTTCCTAGGCATGGTGGGTATGTCTGCGATAGGCGAACGAGCAATCGCGTAATTGGATGAGAGTTTTTCGCAGAGTCTACTTTATACGTCTGTTTTTATGACCGTCTACTGGTTTCAACATGAAAAAGTAAGAGAGGAATGAGTAAGTACCAGTAAGAGGAAAAGGGGGTGGAGACGAAGGTGATTGCCCCCCCCCCGTATAACGAAGAAATTAAAATATTTCAGCGACAAAAAAGAAATCTAAGTAGCTTATTATGAATTTAAATATCGATCATCGTGATAAAGCGTGTTATCCGAAGGAAAGAAATATCGAAAGATTGGTAAATCATAACGCAGGGGGTAGATCATTTTTTTTTTTTTTAATATAGCCCTTTATTTGCTTCTTTTTTTTTGGGGAGGGGGGGAAATTTTGTGATATTTCTCATTTGATTTGTAAATAGTAAGTTACCTTATATTCATTGAGTTTTTTGACGATGATAGATCAGACCACGTCAACGTTGGACAACTGTCACTATGGTTTGTCGACAAATTTATATTATTAAGACTTATCGTAGGTTTTGCGAACGATGCAACGATACACCGAGAGACAGACACGCTAGGAAATTCTCAAAAAATCATTCGAAACGTCGCTCGTAAATCTTCTTCCTAACGTCAAAAAATACGTTTCACCGTGGTAGAAGAGTCGACAAAACAAAACAAAAAAGAAAAAAGAAAAAAGAAAAAGAGGAAAATAATGCTTCGGAAAATTCTGATCATTCTGCAACAACGGTTTAACGGCATAAAACTTGTCTAACGTCTGCCAAATACATTTTACCTTTTTTTTTTCTTTTTTTTTTTCTTCTTTTCTTTCGATAAGAGAAAAGAACGTTCTTACGTTTTACGATAATCTCCATCCGATGTTTCTTACGTGACGTAGACATTTGAAGGGTAACAATATCGAACAGATCTTTTTCTTATTTGTTCCGTTCGCGTTGAAGAATACGTATTACTAAAAATGTTTTCTCTTACATTATCGGCTAAATTTTCTATAATATTTCTGGGGCTTTACTTGGTCATCTTTAAAAGCATCGTTATTATTTCAATCGGAATAGTGGTACTTGCATCGGATTTAAGTGTTTCTATCTTTTTCAAAATGGATAAGGTACATATATGTTTTTAAATAGAAAACGACATCGCGTATCCAACGAAACGACAGACATTCGTGTACTCATACATATACATATATATAGATAGATAGATACAGTTGTACAACTCTATCGGGAACTTGGAATATTCATTTTATTTTGGAATGACTATTCACATTCGTAGAATATATATATATATATATATTTATAAAAAATGGAAAAAGAAAATATAACTCTAACGTCCCGCACACTCTATTTTTCTTCTTCTCTCTTTTTCTTTTTTTTTTTTTCGTATATAGGAAAAGAAAATAATAGCTAAACTGTTAGCAAATAAGTTAGTTAATATTTGAATAACTTCGTCGTACCTATTTGGAATTTTTATTCCCAACTTGGGTATTATATAGTGCAACGGTTAGTTACAGTTAAAGTTTCATCAACAGGCACCTTTTGTGAAAAGATAAACGAAACTTATGACTTTCCTATTCTTAGAAAACTCTTCAAAGAAATAGAATAAAATAAAGATGCTAAGCACACACACACAGACATACACATACACACATGCAAATAGTAGTACTAATATTATTTATATATTTTATAATTTTTAATATATAACTTTCATTTTCTTTCTTTTTTTCTTTCTTTCTTTGATTTTTGTTCTTATTTTTCTTCCTCGGATATGTTCAATTATTAAAAGTTATATAATTGTAATTATTCTACATGTAACTATATTCTAATCTTTCTTTTTATCGTATACTATTCTCTTGAAAACTTTTTCCTTTATTTTGTTTCTTTTTCATATCGAACTTTTATACCCCATTTTGAAATAAAATATAATCCTCTTTCCCGGAGAACGAGATTATTTCCATCTTGCTTTCTCTTCATCCGAAATAGAGAAAAGAACTCGGAAACAAAAGAAATAACGTACGTAGTAATGTGCGCCAGGAATTAATTACCTTGACCGGAAGAGGGCTAATTTGCATATTACGAAATTAAAAAGTTTCGTGACTTTAATTCCGTCTCCTCTGGCAAAAGTCAGTTTGGATCCCTAATTTGCGCTTTCATAAACGTAAGCTAAGTGGTCGGTTTGCAAAGTACTCGTTAACCATATTCTTTCTTTCTTTCTTTCTCTCCCACTCACTCTCTTTTCTTCCACTATTTCTATCTCCTATTTTTTTATTTTTTTCTTTTGTATTTTTCTTCACCCTAACTAAACGTCGTAGGGAACGTTCGGGGGTGTAATTTGTCTTCGTTCGTTTAGATTTGCCGTGTTTAGTCGTAGATCGTCGCGTCAAATTTTCTGCTTTGTCATTAAACGTCAACTAACGAACGCGGGGGGGGTGGGAGTTTGCGGGGAGAAAATTGTTTGAGAAACGGTACGGGGAATAAAGAATGAAAGTTCAGACTGCGAAGAAACAAAGGATTTATAATATTCAAAGACGCAAAACCGTTAGACGCAAACCGTAAGAAGTAAGAAAAACCGCAGGGATGATAATGCGTCCTATGAAATATTCACCCCCCTCCTGGAAGAAGGATTTATAACCCTGGTAGGATTTTTCGCGTCTGATTTCTTTCTAAAGTCACATCATATTTTTCTAACGTTAGCTCGGTGACGTACACGTTGGTACGTTTACGTTTCCGTTTCGTCTTATGAATCATTTCTAAGCTACTACTAGTATCTTCTAGATCTCTTAAAATATTATGTTTGCACGCTTTTCACTATCCACCAAGAGTTTCGTTGAAAAATATCTTTATGATTTTATTATTTAATGATCCCTTTATATATCATGAAAATTCATGTAATATGGTACGTTTAAAATAAATGAATAAGTTGGTGAACGTAAAGTAAATGAATCATCGGTGTATACTGTACACGATATTACTAATACGATGTTTAGTGTCAGCTAGTGCAAAAATAATCGACTACACGATGTTGTTGCTTTGAAATTTTTCGAGGGGGGGGGAGTAAAGAGTAAAGGATGCTTCGAGGAAATACGTTCGTGTTCTAAAAAGCAAAAAGAAGAATCGGGAGGGGGAGGGTAAGGTGGGTGGATGGGTGGGGGTGGTTTAGATAGGTATATAGGTTGATAGAAAAGGAAAGAGAAGAGGGGAGAGGAGAGGAAGCTGAAACTTCGTACGGAAACGAGCTTAAGAGTACGGAAGCGGATAGATGCTGGGAAAAAGAAAGAAAGAAAGAAAGAGATAGAGAGGGAGAGTGAGAGAAGAAGAAGAAGAAGAAGAAGAAGAAGAAGAAGTAGATAAAAAAAAAGAAGAAGAAGTAGTAGTCTTGAAATATTTCTACTTGATGCAGGGCATAGTATGAACGGTAGTATATCTGTATAATAGATATATCTTGGATAGAAAGAAAGAAAGAGAAGAAGGATAGTTTCGGAAGATCGGAAAACGTTGGATTCCCTATTCTCGAATTTAAAGGCTTGGATACTCGGTGTATAAAGTATAAACGAGAGCGTGGAAAGACAGGAAAGAAAGATGGTGATGTAAAAATGGAAGGGAGATAGAAATAGATAGATAGATAGATAGAGAGAAAGAGAGGAAAAATAGTCTAAAAGATAAGGAAGAAAAGTCAAAAGAAGAAGAAGAAGAAGAAGAAGAAGAAGAACGAATCGTGACCAACGAATCGTATGACGCCGGTCGTTTGACTTTGCTGCAACGATCGGAAAAGACTCTTCTTGACCTTTCACGCTGTTATCTCCTACATTTTGCCTAGTTTTTTGATTTCTATATTCCTTCCGACCATCGAACATTACATCGCATCCTCCCCCTCTTGTTGCCGGAGTCATATGACTTTCGACAAGCACCTTCAAAATATTCCCACCTTTCTTTCTTTCCTTTTTATTCTTTCGACATCTAACAACGTAGGAAGCCTTTCCGTATCGAATAACCCCCACCCATTTCTACTATTTTTCCATATTGCCTAGCTCAATAGTGTTCCATTTTTCCGGACAGAAAGAAAGGTAGACGATGACAGCCGGCACGTTGCTTGCTCGCTCGCAACCACTCTAACTTCGGCAAATCCCCTTCCCTGCCCCTCCATTCGATCTCTCAGAAAGCTTCCTAGGGAAAAGCAGCAATACGGTAACATTTTTCCCCACCATTCTCGACACAACCACCGCGTTATTTTCGCGAAACGCGCGTTTCTCTTTGGTATTAGTGTCGTTGTTGCAACCCCGTCCTCTTCCCCGTTCCCCTACTCCTCCTCCTCCTCCTCCTCCTCCTCGTCGTAGCCCATTTGCCTTTTACGACCGTTTAGGGGGAAAAGGAATCTCAGTCTCGCGCGAATTTCGTAAACCCCTACCCCCCGTACACTTGGAAAGTACCTTAACCCCATGGCCCTTTTTACTACTACAGCCGGTGTTGCTCTTCTGTTCCTCAAACCACACTTCCCCTCCCTCCCTCCCTCCCTCCCTTCTGCGTTCCCCGACTAAACGAAAATACTGTTTAACATTCGATCTAACGCCCGCGATAAATAAATTTTCTCAGAGGTACGGGGAGAAGAGTACCCTTTTGCCGTTCCGCTTTTATGGCCGAATCTGTCTACATGACGCCTTTCGCGAGACCCTTTTCCTCCAAGAGGGTTAATGCATAACCCCTAACCCCCCCCCCTCCTCCCTCTCCCTCTCCCTTCCGTACTGTTACAGCGCTTTCTACGTGGATGTTGGAAATTAAGGTGGAACGGCAAAGCTAGCTTTCCGTCCAAAAGGGCTCTCCTTTAACCTCTCTTTTTGTACCTTCTCGTTCGAGTAAAATCGCTTTCATGGAAATTGGAATTCCTTCTTTTTTCTTTTTTCTTTTCTTTTTTTTTTTTTTTTTATTTTATCTTTCTCGTCTTTCCTACGGATTTCGAATAAAGTTTGAATGTTTTACGAACGATCAATGATATATGTATATATACGCGATAGAACTTTGATTAACTGGTTCACGTTTATTCGATGTCTCGATTAATCGAAAGCTTCGAGACGAGTCGCAATGAATTAACGTTTCCTTCGATTTTGTCTCCTGACCAGTAACTTCATTATTTCCAAATGTTATTTCTCTTTTTCTTTATTTTAACAATGTTAACATCTTCGTGTAGTTTATTCTACTTGCCAGTACTTTTCTTTCAGATAGTTTATAGGAAATATAATTAAAAGAAAGAAAATATTTGTGCAAATGTATCACTTTTTTTTAATTATATTTCCTATAAAATATTAATATAAAATATTCTTGGAAAAAAAAAAAGAAAAAAAAGCAAAAGTTCGTCAAAATGCATCACGTTTAATGGACTATTTTATGGAATAAGGTAGGAAAGTGTAATCCTACGCGAGTTTGATAACATCGAAACCGATCTATCGTTTAACCACGCATTGAAATTAATATTGCAACAGATCGTTCCCCCGTTACCAGTTTTCCATACACGATCGCTAGATCGATATTATCGACATTGCAAGAGTATCCTTTTGGGAACACTCTACGAAATGAGGTTCATATGCAAAGTCATAAATGACAGGAAGGTTGTTGATGATCGACGTTAAAATTGTGTCCCTACGATAGGTGGTGGTCCTACCATCGTGTCGCTAATACTTTCAATCAAATTCTTTCAATAAAATACAAACAAGTTTATTTATCGTATTTAATTAAACAATCATTTATTCGTTTTATAATATTCATTCAAATTCGAAGAAAAACTAACTACTTTATTAGGGTGAATCAAAAGTTCATGCATTTATCGTGATATAAATTGTTTTATAAACTGCATAATAGATTGTTCTTGTTATAAATTTATTTTGTAAATATTAATCAAAAAGAAAATTACACGAAATTTTGGTTTACTTTGTTAACACACATATTTATATAATAATTATTATATATTTCTATGTGCTATAAGTATTATCTTAACATAAACTGTTTGATATTACGTAGAAATAGATATTAGAAAGGAACGGGATAGGTAAACGGAGTTACTTCGTTTGTTCGTACAATGACCAGATTGAAGAGTAAAGTGAAAATAACGATTAATGGGAATAATATGAATAGAAGATGAATAGAAGAAAGACTCGTGAGATTGGATGACGAAGGCGAGAGAAAATGGGATAGATATGGGACATCATAGGGATAAAGTAGAAGAAGAAAAGAAAGAAATAAAGATAGAAAGAAAGAATAGTTGTTCGTTTCCTTCTCTTTCTAATATCCAGAAAGTGAGTGAGAGAGAAATAAAGAACCTTTGCTCTCATTTTTCAACTAGCGAACAATGTCGTTCTTAAATGGTCCCATCAAAGTTTTACAAGGGAGTACTTAAAAAAAAAAAGAAAAAAAATCGATGCAGAGAAAGGGGATTATTATTAGTTGAAAAAGGACAGAGAATATCGTCGTTAGTTATGAGGACTTAAAGGTCGGCAAGGTGGAAGAAGGGGAGGAGGGGGAGGAGGAGGGTCGACGGATTCGTCCTCGAGGATTAATCCATGGATGACCCTAATGGTCGAAAATCTGCGGATGAAAGGAAGGAACGTTTAAGAGTTTCCCCATTGTTACGATTCTTTTCATTCCTCGTTTACTCTTTTCGTCAGATTTTGAAATGCGTTAGGCGTGTGGTCTATTTGCTGGCACCTAGTCGATGGTGAAAGAACAAAATTTAGTTTTAAAAAGTAGGCAATTGAAGTGAGTTAGCAGGATGGGAGAGGGGAAGGGGACGAAGGTAAATAATACTATGAAAAAATTCAATTATTATACGATTATTGGAATATACGATTTACTTTATCGAGAATAGAATAGATTTTTGGTAGAATCTCTCTCCTTTAGGTGCAACATTTCTTCTGAATATTTCGAATAGGTAGCCTATGCGATGGGGGGGGGGGAAGGGGAATTTAAAAGATGCGAGTATAATGGCCTACGAAAAGAATCTTTTTTTTCTTTTCTTTTCTTTTTGTTCATTTTACCCTACCCGTCGACTCTTAATACGATTAAGTGAGTAGTGCGTGTTCTTTGTGAATATTGGATTTAAGGATTTTTTCATTCTCTCACCTGCCTCCATCTCGTTATGTTTGCATCCTATCCTCGATGTTGTTGTATGCGTTCTGCGAATGCAGCCTTAGAGAAGTATATATATATATATACAATAATATGAAATAGGAAGCTTTTGTCAGGGATTTTAGGGATTAGGTTTGTGACTCGTGCTATGTTACCTGTACTATGAACCATCTATGGCTCTTTTCCTTTTCCTAATATTGTCATAACTTTCTCAATTTGTTTGTATATTTAGGAATAAAATAAGCAATCAAATTGATGGCTTTTCATAAATCAACTCGTCGAAGTTGATTTACGAGTTAATAACACTGGAACGATAAATGGGAAAAAAAGAAAAAGAAAAAAAGAAAAGAAATAGGGAAATACGTTTTAAATCGTTGTGTTTGATGTAATTTTATTATATTTATTGTCGATTAATTCGCTTCGATGAAACCTTCTACTCCCCTTTCCACCAACTTCCTCTCTTTCTGTTTCGATTCAATCGAAAAAAAAGCTAAAGCAAGTTAAACGTTTCGAGTATTTTTATGACAACAAAGGATTATCCGTGTCGGTGGGGGACTTGTTTTAATAAATGCAAAAAAAAAAAAAAAAGAAAAAGGGAGAAAATAAATATAGAATCAAATGATAAAACGATCCCCATAGTGATCTCTTGTACAAAGTTACCCTTCTAGTAAAACCAACGAAATGAAAAATAACGCGAATATAAATAAAGTATTTTGTTAAAACTATACTCGATGTTACGATGCCAGCAAGCAAAGTTTGCTTTTAAACAGTTTTTTACACTCTTCCGTAATTTACTAATCCGATTTACCTAACTAACGAGTCGTTTTATACTCGCCAAAAACGTTGTCACGCCCATGATCATATTTCCATTGTTTAATTAATGATTTAAAATGATACGAAAATCGATGGGTGGTTATCGCATATTGTCATCTGGCTTCCATCATCGTAATTCAGTTTTTACCAAAGTAATGCGGATCGTATTTGAAAATGTCTGTGATATTCGACACCTTCGTTGTTTGTTTAATTAATCTCTTCTAACGATCGAAAAAGAAATATATATATTTTTCATTGTCTTACTTCCATAACAATTTTGCGTGTACTTTTTCAAAATTAATTTCAGTTTAAACCGTTGATAGTCAACGACGCTTAATCGCGTTATTAATTAATACGTTGTAATTAATACGAATTCTCGTCGAAAGAAAGATGTTTAAATTTTGAGGATACTTAAATGTCGCGTTACACGACACATCGTGTGTTTTATGCTCGTGACATCGACTTAATTAGAAAATATTTGACCCTCGTAAAGCTTTAGAGGTATTACCGTCGTTCCATTCGCATGGCAAAACGCGTTATTCTATGTAGAATGTACCCACCATCGAGTTTCTAAGCTCTCCAAACGATGGAGCAGCATCAACATTGACCCTTGAATCCTCTCACTATACCTCGATAGCCATTTCTGAACGACCTGGGAATATTATAATCTGCTCGTAACTCGTCCGAAGAGTACTCTTCCTCTCTCACTCTCTCTCTCTCTCTCTCTCACACCCTTTCTCTTCCCTTTTTTATCTATTTTTCTCTACCCTTTACCAAGCGTATCTCAACTCTTCGAGATTTATAGCATGTTCGACAATGCACTGACCTTCGGCTCCTCTTGTCGCGCTTAGTAGTCGACACGTTCATGATATTGACTTCGATTCATCGATATTACACACCTCACGGAATATTTTTTTTTTCCGACCTATTCGATCCAGATTCTCGTTTATCTTCAATCACTAACGCGAAATAAATTTTCTTTCCTATACTTCTTCTTCCATTATTCTTAATTAACGTTTCGATCAAATGAAATATAAAACTGTATATATATGGGGTGGACTATATAAATACGAGATTTAAAAAGAATCCTTATATTTTTTTTCTTTTTCCATAAAAGAAATTGTCAATTTTGATCACTCGAGAAAACAAATAAAAATGATCCTTAAGAGAGTATCATTCCGTACATTTATTCTTGAGATGATTTTTAAATCGCGTCGATAAAATGATCTATAGAGTAAACGAGAAATAGATATTTATTTAAGCGTTCTCATTTATTATACGATCCACCTTGTATATCGCGTACGTATGTTCAATAATAATTGTAAAATATTCGTAGTATACAGTAGTGATATAAAATCCATTAATGAAACGAGGTAGGTGATAAAATAATAAATGGGGAAAGCATAGAACAATGGTAGGTACATTAAAATTTCCGGGTAAATGAAGTATATAATTGTTGATGGTTACTTGTCTCTCGATATAACGTAATTAATAAAATTAATTATCTCATTGTTTGTTACGAAGTTCGTTTCGTTTCAACGCGATTTCCGTCAACGTCGAAGGATGAGAGGTGGGGCAGGGGAAGGGGGAGGGGGGAGGGGTCGGTGGGTAAAGGAAAAATAACAAATAAAAAAAAAATAAAAAAAGAAACGCATAGGAAAAATGCGGAACGTTGTAATACGATACGCAAGGTATGAATAAACACAAGACCGGTTTCCGTAGCGGTGACATTAATAACGGAGGAAATGATCGTCGAATAATGCGACTAACGTACTTCCTGAGTGAGGAATCCTCGGTGGTTGGAGGGTGAGGATGAGGAGGATGAGGACGAGAGAAGAATGAAAAGGATCGGAGAAGTACAAGCCGAGTTTATTGTTTTCAAGAGGTTGTGTTTTGCGTTTACCGCATAACACGGGTACTTTGGTACTTCCGTCATACATTTCGAAATGAATTGGTCTCGATGTCGTACATTTTATGCGCTTGAATTAAACAGGAATGACGACGAGCCTACCGAAATTTTCTTCCATAAGAATAATATAATATAAATATCCTATTAAACAATTTTTTGGATGTGAACGGAATAAAAAAAATAATAATCGTGATAGATGTTAACATTTACGATAGTTTAATTGAATTTTTTGTCTCCGAATATATTTTATTTTTATTTATTTCGCGAGAGAGAATACTATTAAGGTATCGAATATATTTTGCGAACACGTCGAAGCTATAATGTTAAAAGGGACAATATTGAGAGGGGGAGGATACCACGGAAGAAGGAGGAGGACGACGAGGAATTTGTCAGCTGGAACGGCAGCTGCCCGGTCCCGCCCGCTGCATGGAGCCGGTAATTGTAACAATTTAACGATTGTGCCCTTGGTATAATGGAAGAAGAAAGTACGCACGTCGTTTCACGCGGGAACAAAATAGTCGCTTGCTTGGTCTCTGCCTAACACAAGTACATATATATGTATATACATGTATGTATTATACTACTATCCCTTATACACTCTCTCTGGACTCTAACTATCACACCTAAAACGAACGAACGAAACGTATCCACTCATAGAACGTGAAAATGTGCTTAGCACGAAAGGGATAATGGAGTTTCGCGCCCTCGTAGTACCTTCACGTACCTTCCTCGTACCTTTTACGGTAAAACCATGCACGGAGTATTCAGGATTCTTTTCTTTTCCTATTCCATTTTTTTTTCTTTTTTAGAAACGACGTCTCTTTCTCGAGCCGATCGTAGATCAGCATAAATCAGCAGATACGAGAATAATTCGCACTGACGAGATTAAACGACAATCGAACAATGCCTTCTTTCCATTCATTTCAATTCCCATCGTTTTTCTTGGTGCTTTAACCGAAGTTACGAATTTTTGGCGAGTTCCTCTTTCGATTAATATATATATATATATATATGAAATTGATTACAATGCAATCAGGACAAGTAAAAATATTTTCAACGGGTTTTAATCCTATACTTAAACTACTTACATTAAATATCCAACCCTCTTTTTTATTTTTTTATTTTTCTCTCGTCGACTAGACACACGTACACATACACACATATATATATATAAACGCGAACGTGCCAAATGGAAAAAGGAAAAGACACAAAAGGGAGATGCACGTATGCCAATGCGACAGGGGGATTGGGTTCTCTGTATCACAGTGCAGCAGTGAAAGCACACGCCTATGGGATTCAACAGTCCTGCCCTATTGTCAGCTTTTTCGTCGATCCTTAATCTCGCTTCGAGATAAACTGTATTGATTGTACTTCTGTGTCCCTTGAGAGAGATAGAAATAAAGGGAAGAAGAGAGAGAGAGAAAGAGAGAGAGAGAGAAAGGGCAACGCATTACTCTCTCCCTTCAAATGCCGCCTTTTCTTTCCTTTTCCAAACCATTCTTCTAGAGGACCACAACAGTACGCATGTTACTTTCCTGCCATAACTCGGAGAGCGAGAGTTATTGAACCACCATGGCGAAATGCCATTTCGTTCTTCGTAACACCCTCTCTTCCTCTCTCTTTCGAATAAGAAACGTCAAGCCCTACGCGTCCTTTGTTTCATTCTTTGTACGCGCGTTATGGCAATTTATTGGTCCAGTCAATCCCCACTTTCAGGAATCCCCATTACCAGCCCTTGTAAATTATCCCATATCGCGATAAGACAGTCTCAGCTTTACTTTCTCATTCTCTTTCCCTTTTCTCGCTCTATTTTTGGTTCCTTAGCGCATTAGTTTTCTCGAGGAGAGGGAATATCGATAATATGAGAGGCTATCGAGGTTAAGGGACTCCTCGATTGCTCTTATAATTTTGTATATTCGATGTAATCGATTAATTCAGGGTTTTTTTAGGTACTCGTATTTATTGTTCTTTTAGAAATTTACCAATGATTTGAGGATAGTGCGAATGATCGTGGTGGCTGGGTGTGTCAAACTATAATTACTATTAACAATAGCACATCCTCCAGTAACAAACAATAACCTTATTAGCATAGGACTAGGCTTGCGCGAGCCTTTCTCACTTCGCGTTACGTTTACACGGATAGTAAAGATGGGGATGGTAAAGGTGGTGGTAGTAGTAGTAGTAGTAGTAGTAGTAGGCTGGGATGCCTGTTCTTGTTGTAGCCGTGCAAACAGTAGGAGGAGAGTGTAGCATCCGAGTTCAGTATCGTCCGATCGAATCTCCATTAATTTCAACGAGCTAAACCGTGGCCGCAACATTTTTCCGCTCTTTCCGTTCTGCATCGAGCCAGAATTAATCTTCCTTTTTTTTTTCCACCCCCTCAACCGCCCACACCTTCCCCTCTTCCCTCTTCGATTTCTTTCTTTTCTCCCACCCCCACCCCCCACTGTATCTTTTATCTTTCCTCGTAGTCTTTTTTTCTATCTATCTATGTGTCTATCTATCTATCTATCTATCTATCTATCTGTCTCTATCTTTCTTTTGTACAGCATTCCCCGTTGGGAAGGTCTGCTATTTTTTCAACGGGACGGTACGGTACATTATTGAGAATCTGCGGTTAATCGATTGTCCGACGCGTTATCGATATACGCCTTTATCTTCTCTTTTTTTCTTTTTTACTTTCCTAAATACCAGATCGTTGAGAAAATTTAAGCGGTCGTTTAAATAATCTCCCTAGAACGGTGTAGTAATGTGAGAAAATGGTCTCTCTGACGTTTATTTGAATTATTTAAAAACGTCTAATTATATTTCTCTCTTTTTTTTTTTTAATATTCATTTATTGTTGATATTTTATACTTGAATTAATTTATTCTCGCGAATGTGCAATTATTCCATGGTTAAAATTCTTTTAATATTGTTTGGAAATCTATACAAATTTCTTAGATAATAAAATTGAATTGAACGATAGGATTGCTCTCCCCCCTTTTATAAATTAGTATAAATTGTATAAAGAACAGTAGGAGTGGCTTATACGACGACGACGACGACGGACAATAACACATACACATACATACATACACACATACACATATTGAATCGAAGCTTTATAGTTTTCGAGCACTGTGTTTCTGTAGTAACCTTTATATGGTGCCTCTGTAGTTTTCCCCCTTTGTATGTAACGTCGAACATTTATACGATCCTTCGATGTCCAGGAAATGCTTTGTGTTTGGTTAACGCATAGATACAAATGGCATATGCACCAGGTTAAAGTGCACGATCGATAGTATATATACGTAAAAGCTGTATATTCAGAAGTAGCATTATCGCGTTATGTCATTGGAAACGTTTTCATTCGTAAAATCAAAATCAAAAAAGGAACGAACACTTTATAAAATATAATATATATTTGTAAAATTTATTTATAAAGTTGTTCTTTTTTTTATAGAAATATTTCGATTTGTTTTATTTTTTTTTTTTTTAACGAAAACAATAGATGTTCTTTTGATAATACGATAGAATAAGTTGTACTATCTGTTCGCGAACTGTATTGCTTATCTTTAAGAAAGAAGGAAAGAGAGAGAGAGAGAGAGAGAGAGTGAAGGATGGGGTGGGGAAAAGGGAGGAACATAACAACAAGGAAGAATGAAAGCAAAACGATACTAAAGGAGGAGACGGTCGGTAGTCTCCGGCCGAGTTTTATCGAGAACGAAGTTTCCGGTCGCTTATTCATCGTTGCCAGAGTTGGTTCCTTATGGCAATTCGTTCAAATAGAGTATACATATCTTATAGTTCTCGGTTGTTCGCGCGTTCTTAACCCAAAAATCTTGGAAAGCGGGACGTGACCAGTCGAAGCGTGGAACTAAAAGACAATATAAGCTTCGGATTCGTTCGAACTGAGGATCCAGAAGAAATCTACAGAAGCACCGGATTGAAAGCACACAGTGCCAAATGGGACGCAAATACAATGAACGTAAGAAAAGGGGCAGGCAAGAAGGGGTTCGGGGGATAGGGATGAAAAGAAAAGAAGGGGGGAAAAATAAAAGAAGTATTTTCGCGTCTTGGCTCGCTACAGATTCCTGATAAAAGCCAATAATCCTTCGTGGCAATAGAAATCTTTAAGAAGCTCCTCGATCTTGAGTTAAGCGAACATTGCACATTGAATCCCACCTTGCATTAGCGTACACGATCACGTTCTTTTACATTTTTCTAATAAACTTTAACTAATAAAGTATGTAACTAAAGTATGTAATAAAGTTTGTACACTGTTTGATCGATTTAACAGTTATTTTTTCATCTTACATTATATTAAATATTTGAAATGATCGTATCTCGTAGATCTTGTTATATGTTTCTTTTATTTCTTTGCTTTTCTCATTTATAAATCCTGGAGTCATTAAACTTTGTTATATTCCCCCACAAGTAATATCGCATTTAATTCTCGAGAATTCTGTTCAAAGTTTCAGATAATGGGAGAAAGAGAAGAAACACACACACACACACATATACATTTTTCAAACTAAGCTCATGGTAATAAAAGATTTGACGGACAAGGCAATCCAAGCACCGGAGTCAAATCTTTCCGTATCGTGTTCAGCGTTATGAAACCTAGCTGGTTATTTCGCGTTCTTTTATATTTTTCTATGCTATTGGTGGCAATGGTGATAGCGGTACACTGGTGTTGGTGATGCTGGTGATCGTGGTAGTAGATCTTTTCATTGGAAGAAACGTTCGTGAAATTCGTTCAGAGTCGTGAACGTTGACTGCGATCTCGTACACTAACACTTAGGAAATGATCATCACGATGAAACGGAGAATCACGTATACGTATATACATACATATATATATCTACACAGATATATTTTGTAGACCAGGAGACAAGCACGGTCGAGTAACCAACTCTGAGTAGTGGAGGATGTAGTGGGTTGTAGATCTCTGGGATGCTAATTGAACGTGGGACGTGTATACGTCGAGGTTGACGTTAGCACCGTGTTTCCACCAACATCACAGTGATATTTTATATTGTCAGCCAGTGACACGCCAAGCGCAAATTCCTTTTTCTGTTCTTTGCCTAGGCTAGGTTAACTCTGCTAGCTGTGCTAATCATTTAGTTAATCTCGAAAAATGTCTTTATTTTCGCAAATGCAACAACTTCGTAAGGATATATCAATTATTTGTTAGTTTTCTTTTACTATACCACACAGGGATACGTTTTATTTTAACACTAGATTTTTACGAATGTTTCGTTCGATAATTTTGAATGACTTTAATCGATATTTTCAACGCGAATCAAAATTTAATATAAAATTGGTGATATATTTTACTTGGTAATCATTTTTCTTGTTCGTTTCGTTCGTATTTTCATAAGTTCGTTTCTTCGATTTATGTTCGTTTATAAGCGCACCTCTTTCATATCCCGCGGCTTCATCATCGTAAACACAATTTTCTTCTCATTTTGTCGAGTGTGAGGGAGACATAAAGAGATAGAGAAAAAGATAAAGATAGAAAAGGATAAAGAAAAGTAAAAGGGGGGGGGGTAACGGAAAACGAGAGCTTCTGTCTCGGGTAAGATTTACAAGGTAGATACCGAAAAGAAATTTCCTTGAACTTTCGTGACGGTAGACGAAAAAGAAAAAAAGAGATTAGAAAAGAAAAGTAAAAAAAAAAGAAGAAAATAAAAGAAATAAAAAAGAAGAGGAATTCATCGAGTCTTAATCTCGAACACCTCCGGAGGTTCGCAGCAACGACCAGTTGGAATTTAAACAGCAGCCCTTATCCAGGTGCTCTACCATTTTCTTTTAAAGGGTACTTCTAAGATACCACCAGCAGAGTGCTGGAGTAGAGAATATGCGAGTTAAAATAGTCGTGAAACTGTGGGAAAGAAGATTTCCTAGCTGGATAGACAAACGAAGAAAGAGAGAGCTAGCTTTACATAGAGAGGGGTGGGGGTGAGATGGGGGTTGAATAGTATCGGAGAAAAAGAGAAAAAAAAGAACGTAGATATTTCGAAGGAAAAGAACCCCTCCCCCAAAAAAAAAGAAATAGGAACGAGAAAGGGAAGAAAAATGTAAAAGGAGATAGAAAGAAAGGGTAAGTTGAAGATAGTAAAAGGAGGAAAGAAAGTAAAAGACAAAACCGAATAAAGAGAGAGATATCCTTAGATAAGGTAAAGTAAATGTCGGAAAACAGGTGAGTGTTTCTGGATTATTCGTTGCAATTTTTAGATAAGAGATTTAGGTATCGCGTTATTATTGGTCCGGTTGGTTGTTGTTAATTTTCAATAGAAATAAATAGAAAAAAGAAAAAGAAAAAAAGGGAGAAGAAGGGATCAATCGGGTGATGCTTATAGTATAGTTAGGTGTTCGTAGAAACAGCTCGTTCGTTATTTTATCACGGCGACCTGGAATAACGTTCCAGGGTGAATCGTGGTGGTGGAAAAGAGAACCTCGGGGGAACGTTCGGGGGTGGTCGTAGGGTTCGCCGAAGGAAATCAGTCGGGCAAGAAATTAAATATTACCCCGAGGAACGGAAGGGTGTGTTTGTTCGCGCGAGTTTTATCCTTCTCTCTCTCTCTCTCTCTCTCTCGTTTTATTCTAAACGTGTTTCTAGTAGCCATAAAAGAGAGAGAGAGAGAGAGACAGGAGGAATTTGGTGTCTGAAGCGAACATTTTCTATCTGTTTATCTCTCTCACGCTCTTACTCACTCTCTTTTACACTTTAGGGGAAAGTCGGTAAGAGAGAAGGGAATAAGTTAAGGTAGGAAGGAAGGAAAAGGTGGGTTATGGGGGCGGGTAGGGAGGAGGGCGAGGGGAGTTGGACGATACCCCGCGATGTACGCCGTGTGTCACCAACTCCCATGAGTATTCTGGGGACAAATAACGACTACGGACATAGACGTGCCAAACAAGAAAGTACTTTCCCCCTAGCGCGTACACATTCGCATCAAACAACAACCTTCACCCTTCGGTTGGTACTCCTCCTTCTATTCCTCCTCCTACTTCTTCTTCGTTTTAAATCGTTCGTTTTGTTATCTATTTCCTAAACCCAATATCGATTTGTTGCAGTGTGAACATTTTACCTGCAACTATTTTTCTTTTTTTATCTAATATATATTTATATCAGAAATTAAAGAATATATTATTACATATTATGTATTAGGGTGTGCCAATTTTAATTCGGTTATTATATTGACTCGATCTCTGTCCTTGAATATTTTCAAGATAAAATATCAGGAAACCAACGTGATGCCAACGTGATCGAAAAAAAAGTATCTACGTAGAATACATAGATACATATATACATATGTGTTCGTAGCATGGTATGCATTTTTGCAATGAGAGAGAGTCCCTAGGAACAAATGTGCTTTCTCGTGACAAGAACGAGATAAAATAGGTGGAACAAAAAGGGAGAGAAAAAGTGTTAAAAAGAGAGAGAGAAAGAGAGAAAGTCTGTTACAAGCACGCATTGAACACGCTTTACATTTCTTTCTGTCGGAAAAATGCGGAGCAAGCGGAAACGATGGGCGCTTAAAACTGCTGAGAGATAGACGGAGACGGAAAAAGTGTGTGTCTGCTGCGTGCGTGTATGTGTGTGAATGTATGAGAGAGAGAAAGAGAGAAAAAGGGGGTAAGGATGAGAGATCCTGAAAGGGCGAATTTAAATCGAGGACAGACACGATTCTAATTAAAGCAGCTTGCTGCTTCCTTTCTATATATATATATATACTTGCAGTTATTGTTGTAATTATCGTCGGCGCGTGCAGTTGTAGTATAGCACTTGTTGTTACTATTGTTTGTTTCGAAACTTCCACTTCGTCTTTCCTTTCTATCTCTCTCTCTCTTATGCACTTTCCAACTCATACGGTGGTGGGCATTTGAGTTTCGGTGTAATGCGAACTTTCTATATGTCTGAGCTAAGTGGCTTCGCTATGCTCGCATTGGCTGTCTAATATCGAGGTGGGAAACAACAAAAGATCCTATAAGCAATAGTTAAACGAAACCCTATTTCTTTTTCTTTCTTTTTTTTTTTTAAACTTTAAAACTTAGTTTTATATATATATATATAGTTGATGCCAACTCGTTAAAACAGCATTTTTCCATCGACAATACCGTCGTACACATTTTCTCGTATTTCAAGAAAAATTCTCGGGGGCCGTTCTCGAATATTATTCCTTTTCTCTTGACCTTTTCATCGAAGTAAGAGGGAAAAATAGTGGGAGGGAAAAAAGAAGGGATTGAAAGTATTCCGAGGATATATAAACTTTTACGACGTTGAAATATTTCGCGTACGTGTTTTGGTAGTGCACTTCTTACGTTGGCTGGATGTGTTACCTTCTCTCTCGACAGAGTCTTATATTTTATATATATATATATGAAAGTTGTAAGTTCGCAGATGTTAAAAATCACTTCGTCGAACACGCATATGCGTATTCGATAGGTTACTATTTCTATAATGTAACTAATGCTTGATTATTTCTCATTTGCATTTTGCAATATGTAGAATAAGTAAAATAGGAAACACGACAAAGCATTTCTTCGAGCAATTATTTAAACGTTTTCCTTTCCTTTTTTATTCTTAAAGTATATTCAACATAACGTGTATTCGTATCCGAAGCAAACGATTCGTTCTTGTTTTACCTAGCGAATTTGCCAGTTGCGGTTTTCGTTCGAGCAACCGTTAACTGTTGCTAAAAGTTTTCGTTACACCAATGTTCTACTATTCTATGCCGTTACATAGCAAGGTAGTATAATAGAATTTGTTGGGGAAAGTTAGGACTAGTTTTCTCTCATCCTCTCTCTCTCTCTACGCGTGTAATACTTGCAAGCTTTATCTAGTAAACTGGCCTATGGTCTTTGCTGTTACGGTGGTGGTGGTGGTGGTAGATGCTTCGTTAAATCCCCGTTGCTTTAACACTCTGTTCATTCGGGAAAGAAATCACGATCGATGCTACGCGACATTTATGGTTGGATTTTTGTAAATGGTAACTTTCGGGTATTTTTGTTTGTTTGTTTCTTATTTTGAAGAAATAGAGCGTAGAATGGAGAAAATAAAAGAGGCCACCGACCACCACCACTAGCATCGGCACCACGCTCGGTTGATTGGATACGGATTACAATCGGTTTCTGCTGAAATTGTGGAGTTGACGTTGATGTTTCTTCTAGCGATGCTCTTTTATGTTAGTTTGGATTAACTCATTCGAGAGTTAATAGGGCAAAAGCTTTTTAATGATCTGATTTTACGTATATGTAATATTTAACGAGTTAGAAGTTTAATGAATTTTGGCATACTGTGTACATGTAAGTACGTTTGACAGGGTATTACGAAAATAACACGAGAATGGAGTATAATCGATCGAGTTCTATCGATATTAACAATTCGAACGACGGATTAGCAGATTCGACAGAGATAAATTTATCATCGATACGATGGGATTCCTTGGACGCGTGATATACCCACCTATACGATCTGATTCAGCCATAAAATGTCCCTGATCGATGGCCACGTGCACGGAATTTCATCAAAGTACTTTTAATAAGCTTCTACGGGAGAACACTACATTGAAGGTATCGATAACGTTTTATTATATCAAATTCTCTGACAAAAAGCAATCAAAACCGTATTATTACATGCAATATAACATTTGAAGTTTCTATAAAATACGAATTCCTACATTTCTTTTTTTTAAATTATTATTCGAACTATTTCAAACGTGTATGTAATTGTCATTACGTATCGTATATTATATATATTCTGTGTTAAATTTTATTATTTTCATTAAAACTGTAACAGATGTGAAGATTATTTCTAGAAGAAAATTTGTATATCGTAAAAGTGCATCTCGATAATACTTTTTTTTTTCGTTCCTTCGATTAAAACACATCAACGTTAATATATTACACAACGGGATATCACTTTCGGCATAGGTATATTGTTGAACGCGTGCCATTAGACGCCTCGGTGAGGTATTCCTCCCTCCTTTCTTCGATATTCTCGCATATAGGTGGTATTATGCGGGCAAAATATGTTGTGTGCGTATGTGTGTCAGTAGTAGTAGTAGTAGGAAGTACCGGTTCGAACAGGGGAGCCGGTTATTAAAATCGTGGCTGGAATTACGAGCTCGAGAACGAGTAGGAGTGAGATAGAATGAGTTGTTAGGGAAGTGGAGAAGGAGGAGGAGAAGGAGGAGGAGCAGGGTGACGAGGGGGCGAGGAGGTGTTAAAGGCATTAATCACGCTCGTGTGAACAGGAAGAAGGCCCCACCTTCTTCCTTTCTTTCTTTCATTCTTTCATTCTTTCCCTTTTGGCTTAGTTTCGTCGAATCTATCACGAGTCTTCAAACTAATACTACTACAAAGTCTAGCATTTCGGTTCTCAGATCGAAACGTTCGACTAACTCGCGGCTAATTTCTTTCCCGAGGGTTGGACAAAGTGGTTACTACCACTACTACCACCTAGAATTCTGGATAAAGAGGGGTGAAACTCTTGCTACGAAGGGATGCTTCTTTGAAAGACGAAAGCCTGGTTGCTGCTTGCTGCTACTACTGCTGCTGTTAGGGGCTTTCACCGTTCCTGGACGATTACTTTCTCGCTGGGTAATAAAGCACGAGGGTTTCTCGATGAAGATGAGAAAGGAAGAGAGAGAGAGAGAGAGAGTATGAGAGAGAGAGAGAGAATTTTACTTCGAATATCGAACGACTTTTACCGGTACAAGTGTTAGAACAAAAATAATATGAAAATAATTCTTTCGCATATATGAAAATCTGTTCGCCCGTTAGTTTTTAATAAATATTTTAACTGCAACGATTAATAAATTAATCGAAGGTTCATATTTCCTCGTAATATTGATGCGAAATGAATCATCGATTATGAAAGAGGATAATATCGATTCGTTTCGTAGTTACACGACGCTATATCTTTCCAACAAAAAAATAAAAAAAGGAAAAGAAAAATAATAAATAGCGGACGCATCTTACTTAAGACTTTGTAAGAAAGTTTTTACATGACATCTGGCAAAATTGGGGAGTTGGCTTTAAGAACGGGATACAATCATAGGAGATAGTAGTAGTTGTTCGCACGAAGTCATAACGTGACATCTGTTTGGAATGAGCGAGAAAACGGCGACGAGAGTAAGAGATAAAGATAAAGGAAAAGAAAAAGAAAAAGAACGAGAAGAAGAAAAAGAGAGAGATAGAGAGAGATAGAGCGAGAGGAAAAGGTTTTACGAAATCATACATATAAGAAATGTAGAAATAGAAGAGAAACTAAAAGCGGAAATTCGTGCGAGATAAAGAAAGATTGTATTTAGTTTCGGACAATAGAAGTAGTTTTTGGTATACGCTAGAAGTTGCTTTGGAGTTTGTCTAGCAAGAACACGCCAAGATATGTCTTTCTCTTGTTCATTCTATCTATCTATCTATCTATCTATCTATCTACTTTTCTCATTTTGAATGTGTTCTCTTTTGGTTGTAGCTCGAACACCAGAAGACGAGCATATTATCCAGTCTGGAAGGCATTATATTCTCCGTTCGCATGTAACTGAGAGTGAACCACCAGACCGCAACTACGACGTCATTTCTCTTCTAGACGAAAAAAAACTGCTGATCTATGCATTTCGTGCGATATCCTAAGATCATCGTTTTACAGTTTCACTTTTTTCCTATTTTATTAGTTCGAAGAATATGTTTGGTTAGATTTCGAAAGAAATAATAACGCATACGTATAAACATTCGCGATTGATTATTATTTTTGTGATTTTTCTCGAATTAATTTTCCTGATATTGTGTTCTTTCGATGATGATGATGATGATTATGACGATGATTGAGGACGTTTCTCTTGGAAATAGTATGGTTGCGAGTTCGATGACATTAGTAAGATGTAAGTACTTTCGTTGATGGTTACTTAATGGCAGTTTCGAAGCGACAATTAGGGGACGACAGATTTTCGAGGTAATCCGACCGAGTGACGGAAAATGAGATAGCAAAGGTTGGATTCGGAAGAGAGAAAACAAGAGTGAGAGTGTGTGTGAGAGAGAGAGAGAGAAAGGCAACTGTCTCAAGGCTAAAGTTTCCCTATAAATCACAAAACGGTTTACGGATGTGCCTTTAGTCGTTGGACGGAAGAAGGGCGTCGCGACGCGTCGCGAATACGCGAATTTCCCTAGCTAGTTTTGCCGAGAATGTAATGGATATTAATGTTCCTCCTATGCTGATTTTCGTCCGTTCTTCCTATATATATGTATGTATATACATATATACGTGTAGGGCGGTGACTTTGAATTTTAATATGGAAAGCTAGAGCTCATCCTTGGGAAAAGGGACGAGTGAAATCGCTAAAGGAGATGCTATTTCACGCGTATAACAATCCTTTTACTTTAAAAACCCCTTATTTTCATTGTTTGCTCTCTAAAATGATTTAATGGTCGAACTAGTAACTTTTCCGATTTAGATAGCTCTTATATCAAAATATAATATTCTTTGATTATATTTAACAACAAAATATGATTATTACTTATGATTTAGGCAAATGATATTTATTATAACGTTAAACGCGTAGTTTTGTTTTGAAGTAATAAAGAAAATAATAGAAAAGAATGCATGTATTTTAATGATGCACATGAATTATGAGAAGCTTTTGCGTTAACATTTGAAAAATATTTTCAATGGAATATTATACATAGTCGGGGTTCCTTACTTATACTCGTAGATGTATAAAGTAAGTACTTTGATACGTCACCTCGTACTCGTGAGACGATCGCAAAGTGAGCGATAAAAGTTTACGACGAAAAATTGCCTTCTTTCCTTCCTTCCTTCCTTCCTTCCTTCCTTCCTCTTTCGAATTCTCGAGAAAGTGAATTGCAAGACTCGAAAATACGAGTGTGCGAGCAAAGTAAAACGGAGTATTCATTTGGAGTACGCGGGTACGTACCGATTTGCAATTTCGAAGTTATTGCTGAGGAAAGATTGAAAGAGCTTTGCCGTAGAGAGACAGCTTTCTTAAGTCCTTCATCTACTGTCCTCCTCCTTCCTTCCTTCTTCAATCACATTGCCAGGATGCAAATTTAACTTTCCACCAACTTTCCTACTAGTTCATGTCAATAAGCGTCTTGTTATAACAAAAAACCTTTTTCGTCACTTTATTTTTTCCTATCTTTTTCTTACTTACTTACTTACCGAATAAAGACAACAAATTAACGACTAAAAGAAGATGAAGAAGAAGAAAAAAGGAAAACAAAATGTTAGCCCATTTACGTCCGTTCACGTGCCGATAAAGAATCGAGGTCGCTATGCATATATATATATTTTCCCATTGCTTTATGTTTTGTAACTCAGAATAGAGTCCTCCTACGCTGCATCCGCAAAGTTTCTTGATTAAAACTAGAGTCACCCTGTATATACATTCGTTTCCCCCCTTCTTCGTTCAATGGTTTCTCTCACGGATTTCTAGATTTCTGTAGGGCTCCTCCAATCCAGCTCGAAGGTTTATCCGTTTTCTCTTCGTTCCAGTTTCTCTCTCTCTCTCTTTCTCTTATTTTTTTTTGTTCTTTTTCAATAACGTCGAATCTTTTTTTTCCATTTGCTTTTCTTCTCTATTTTCAAAGCGACCGAACGAGTTAAGTTCAAAATTTTATGTGTCCCCTTTACTTCGCGAGTACTGTCGAACTTATGGGACAACATAATATATATATTAGTATTACAATTGTTTCTTATCCATCATTCCTATCATAATTCAAATAATTATATGACTAGATTTGGAGATAGTATTCGTCTGACAGGTTTATAAATCCTTAAGACAATAAAGTTATTCTTGACGTTGTCCTCGTTACGTGTTTATTCCCGTGAAATAAAGGAACCGGTTTCTTAGAAACGGTATTTCACCTCGCACAAAAATATACCTCCACCACGACGGTATCTTCATACTTTCTACGTGACGGACGAAAAGCTCTTGAGAAGAAAGAAAGATTGATATCGAAGAAAAGAATAAATAAAAAGGAGAGGTCTTAAAAAAAAAACAAACGAAAATTTTTCTTACTTCAAATGGAACCCCGATGAAAAAACAATTTGTAAACTTGAGGTGGGGAGTACCTTTTCAGGGCCTTACACGACCGTTTAATTCATCGAATTTGACGTTGAATTGTCGAAAAATAATAATAATAATAATAATGTTACTAATATCAAATGTGTTCGTAAAAAAAATTTTTTTTACAGCTATCTCGTTCCATTCTCTTTTTCGATTTTCTCTGAAAGAGTCCATTTTGAAGAAAAATGAATGTAAAAGTCGAGCGAGTTAGACACATCGAACTGTAACTTAAGGGTAAATTACTATGTGGGCGCTAACGTTAGATGGGTTGGTTGGCCCTTCTTCTTCTTCCTTCGGTAAGTCGATTCAGCCATCTTTGATCGATGATGGTATAGCAAGAGAGAGAATTCGCCGAGGAATCAGGAGGTAATATTCCTTGTGGAATACCATTTCGACGGATGATACTTTATGATGAAGGATATCTTAACTGGTTATATTAGATTCGCAGTAAGAGGAATAATATCATAGATTTATCTCTAGTATTTCACATTTCGCGTGTTCATTAGAAAAGATTGAAAATCATTGGAAAAAAGAACGTAATGATTATTACGATTATTTTTTATTATTGAATTTCTCATCGTAGATTATTAAATAATATTATATTTAATTTACATATAATTTTTTATTATTATTTATATATAATAATTTATTATATATATATAATTTATATATATATATTTATAATTTATTTTTATATATTTATAATTTATTATATATATTATATTTAATTATTAAATTTATATATAATAATATATTTCATATATGAAATATAATAATGTTTTAAATTTTATCGAAATTTAGACAATATTAATGGACATATAAACGGGTTTTTAGAATTGTGTCCTTGTTGCGTCACAGTTTACCTTATTTTTGATCGTATAATACGCTTGAAAAAATTTCCAACACCCTGTATAAGGTAGAAAATGAATTTCTTTAACCCCCATAAACCCTTTCCACAAATATCTCTGATGTGGCTCAACGTTGTTTCCGGTCCTAAGCTTATTCGGGTAATTTTATCGTTCATCTGCCAGCCAACTGGCTGCTTCTTTCTGCCTCTTCGTGACAACTAATTTATTTGGTCACACGAGGGAGGTAGGGAGGGTGGACAGGGAAAAAGGGGGTAGGAGGGGAAACAAAAAAAGTAAAGGAATAAAGGAAGATATAGTGGCGAGGGAAAAAGATCGAAGCGAATATAAGAGAAAGAGAAAGAAATAAAATAAAACTATGGTAGGAGGGTGGGGAGGGGGTGTGGGGGAAGCAAAGTGAAAGGGTTGTTACGTAGAATCGATAAAGAACTTCTACGAATTTCATTCTACGTTATTCTCTTTTTCTTTTCGATCAAGAGAATTTCAAAGAGGGTGGAGAAGGGTGAGGGTCGACGGGGGAGGGTAGGTACGGGGAAGAAGAAAACTTTCCGTGGAGCCGTTTAGTTACAATGACTTTCGCGGATAATCCTCTTGCCAATTTTACAAAATTATGTTTCTTGGCCTTTGGTGAAGTTTCGACGAGAGGGGCGGGGAGGGGAGAGAAGCTTCTGCAATCTGTGCAGAAGATCGAAGTGCATAAAGCTGACCGCGTGAGAACTTTCCCCTAAGTCCCTTAAATACACTTACATATACTATATATAATATACCTATCAATGTAAATACATACAATAGTTATGTAATATATATATATATATATATACGTGTTATAACATAGCGTAGGAGTAAATGTAAAAGTATAGTCTCATGAATAATGGGAAACTAAGTAGGTCTCTTTGTCGTTTTGTATTTTACAAAATTTGCAATTGGAATAATAATGAAATATCATTATTGTATTTTTAAATCGGCGTTCGTTAAAATTCGATTAGAATTTTTTATTAGAATACGACCTACAAAAAGAATAGAATTGTACAAAAGTTTGTTATATTATTAATCTTGATAATTTGTATATTGAAAGTTTATTTGTCTAGTTTTTTCTTCTTCTAATTATTATAGAAATAAAGTGACAGGGGTGAATTCGTTATTAGTAATAAAGTATTAAGACGCGAAGTTCACATTTCGAAGTTGCCTCCTTCTTTCACGGGGTTTAATTCCAAAGTATTAATTCGATATTTTTCTTTTTCTTTCTTTCTTTCTTTCTTTCTTGAGAAAATCGACAGTCGTCAATTATTCGACAGGGCATTTCTTTTACGATTTGACTATAGATCGTCGAGTCGCAATGCGGTTGTCTTTAGGAAATTGAAAAGTTTCCGCCAATCCCAGTGTGCATCCTTGGCGTAGTTTGAGAAGCCCTCTAACCCCCTACCCCCCCTCGCTTCTTTTGGTTGAAGTCACGAAGTCAGGAAAAGAGACGACGAGCTCTTTGGGAGTCCTTTTCTCAGGATTCGACGATGCCACTGACTGCTGCTGGTACTGCTACTACTGCTGGTGATGCTGCTTCCGAAAGATGAGATATCAAAATTCTTTTAAACTTCCCAATCGAGTTGACGAGTGAATCTTTACCACGACGAATGTCTTCCAAGAGAGACGAATTAGAGAAATTCTATCGAAAGCAACGAGATATATAATTTAGTTACTCGATTCTTAGTTGCCAACAAAAATTATCATTTCTTATTTTTCGATAGGGGATACTTTTTAAACATGTAACAGTTTTTTCGTATATTATTTCTTAAGTTAACAGAATTTTTCCTTATATGTAATCAATGGAATTAATTAATTCATTATTTCGAAGTTTAGATTTCAATTGTAATATTTATTAAGAGTTGTATGTAACAACCTTATCTCTCTTTCATTTACATGCACGCGTAATTTTTGTTAACACGTTGTAGATGTCACAAAGAGTGTAAAATTAATACGCGATCGTGTTAATTCGATGCAAATTAGAGCCTGCTATTGCCGCTACTACTACCACCTTATTTTTCAGAAATAACAAGCGGAAAATTGGAACAGATCGCTCGTATATTCGTCTTAATATCCTAACAGGATATAACCATAGGGAGGTAATAAAAGCTGGAAAATCATTTAGCCTTGCGTTATAAATTTTCCTCTTTCTCTCTTGGTGTTACTAGAGAAAGAGAAAGAGAAAGAGAAAGAGAGAGAGAGAGAGAAAGGGGATGTACATCTTTGTTATTCACGACGAGGCGTGGTTGTAACATACACCCCAAAGTGATATTGTCTAACTTTTGCGCACACGCCGGGGCTCGTCAGTTAGGAAGAGAAGGTTTTGCAAGAGAGGGTTTCTTCGAGCGAGAATGCGGGGGTGTTACAGAGAGAGCGAGAGAGAGAGAGAGAGGGGGGGGGATAAAATAGGTTCTACCCCAGCTGTTTACGAGGTGGGAGCGGTCCGTTACACTTCTAATTGCAAAGTGGACCTGGTAGCAAACAAGCGCAATGGAATTCTCAGTGGTTCTCGTAGCATTGCCTACTCTATCGCATACCACTACCATCACCGTGTCGAACACCTTCGAAAACGGGCTGGGGGTGGGGTACGGGGCTGAGTGTTTCTCGTGCGACATATATGCTTCCTATGCAAATGATGCACGCGATGCCACTAAGCTGGTATATGTTCCAAACTTCACTCTCTGTTGAGTATTCGGACGAGAAGCCCACCAGAGAGGAGTCGGAGCGATACGAAAACGTTCAGGTCTACCGGAGGCTTTAATCTACGAGTGGGTATATATATATATGAAAGCTTGTACCAATGTCCCTTTAATCCTCCGTAAGAAACCTTTCACTCGACATCCAACTTGATTATACACGACTATATTATGTACTATGGTATATAATGTATACGTACTAGTTAGGAATTATCGTAAGACTTTCCTTGGGTTTATTTTACATTAAATGATATGTTAAATATAAGATATAATAATTAGATAGTTAATTTTCTCAATTATTTGCTATAGAAGTTTGAAAAAAGTAACGATAATTAATATCGAAGTCGTTGTAGGAAATCCAAGTGAATTGGGATTTAAAAATATCACTCAGTTTTAAGGATCCTTTTTTTTTCTTTTTTTTCTTTTTCAAAGAATACAATAAAAGAAGCTTTTAGAGTCGGTAGGCCAACGTCATGAGAGATTACCCATCCATTATTTTAGAATGGGTAAAAGAGAGTCTCCGTACGTAGGGAAAGCTAGCTTCCTGCTGGCAGTGGTGGTGGTGGTGGTGGTAGTGGTTGGTTGGTTGGTTTGATGGAAAGCGTTGTGAACGGCGTCGAAGATAAAAGATCCGAAGGACCCTCAAGTACCTAGGGAATCTGCGGTCGAACGATCACGTTGCTTGAAGTAAAACAGATCAAGACGGAGAGGATAGAAAGATCGAGAGAGGGAGAGAGAGAGAGGGAGAGTAAAAAAGGAGAGTAAAAAGGAACGTAGGATTTTGAGGGGGTTTTATTCGGTAAAATAAAAATAGAAAATAAAAATAAAAAGGTAGGAGGGAATAAATGGTAGCGGAACCCTCAGGCCCTCTCTCCCTCCCGGATAAGTTGGAGGAGGTTCGTTATAACTCGCGATGTAGCGACATTCGATTCATTTCCGTCGTGGGGGGCGAAAAGGATGTAATTAATATCGTCGGGCCTGGCTTTCGAATTCGCGACTGCGCAGGTCGTTTACTCTCTGGGATAGTTGGTCTCTCTCGCGCCGGTCCTAGCGTCCTCCTCCTCCTCCTCCTCCTCCTCCCCCTCCCACCCCCAACACACCACCACCTCGTTGTTACTCCCAGCACTTGGTTGAACCAGCACCCCCTCTTTGGGGGTGGCCCTCTCGTCGTCGAGGTTCGAGGTTCGAGGCTCTCAGTCGTGCCGGGAACTCGCTTCGTTGCGGGGTGACCTCTTCTATTCTCGGTTCAGGTATACACGTCGTCGCGTTTTCCTCGCCACGTATAACCTGACATATTTATTTTGCATCATGTCAGATAATAAACGAGTAAACGATTAATTTTGTTGTTGGCCTCACTCCGGCTGACACGTTGATATTTTAAACTCTATTGCTACCTGCTACCGTGTTAATATCGAGACTCGTTTCAGTTTGATCATATCGTGAGCTATAGATAAAGTATTAGATTGTTTTTTTTTAGTGTTAGCATTATCAAGAATCCTATTGTTATTATGTATTAGTATTTAATTGATATTATATTTTGATGTGACTCGGAGAACTTTTAAGGGAAAGTTCTGGCACGAGATAGTGTCGATTAAAGAAAAAACAACAAACGAACGAACAAACAAACGATTAATCTTGACGTTTGCTCGGTCACTGGATGTCCAATCGTAAAAAAAAAGGGGAGGAACAGGTATGAGAACTTACCGATTGATCGAAACAATAAGAAAAGTCGAAGCCCGCCAAAAGGGATTTACTTAAAGAGATCTAACCGTTATTACATTGAAAATGACATCTTTATTTCGGTAAATAAAGGGAAGTGTACTTCTATCAATCATCCGTTGGAAAAGTCCAATCGCGTTTCCGTTGAATCCTTCATAGGGAAAAGAATAAAAAGCGATTTCTTGATCTCGTTCTATCTTTCATTCCTTTTTTCCTCCCCCACAACGTGGAAGCATCGAACCATTTGACCAATACGATGCCAAAGACAAAAAAAGGGACACGTTGCTATCGATGAACGAAGGAACGAACGAAGGGATCGAACGGGAGTGTTTCGTCCTTCGTCAAAGATCTGTTACTTTAAATTAGAAACTCATGAAAAGATATAATTTCCCTGTTTTCCAGTAACTCTATGTGATGCACGATGCGAGTTCTATCTTAAGAGGTTTTCTATTTCGAAAAAAAGGGGGAAGAAAATGATCAATTGGTCGTTGTAATTCTTATCGCTTGGAGAAAAACACCTGTCATATATCCAACGTGTTTTTTCTTATCAATTACAAGACATTTTATCAACAATCTTGTACATATATATATATATTTCTTATCGTGAATTTATTCAAGCAATAATCAAAGAACACGATACATCTACTATTACTACTACTACTACTATTGCTACTGTACACGAGCAACGATAATTGAATATAATTAACGTCACTGATAATACAGTACAAGGATTGCAACTTTGTTTCTCGCCAATTAGCGCATTAAAGTCTTATCGGTCATCTGTCGGTTGGTTGGTCGGTTGGTCTCCCGGATTGCTTCGTTACGATTTGATCTTACCGAGAAGACGTATAATTGACGTAACTGTGTGTGTGTATGTGAGAGAGAAAGAAAAAGGGAAAGGGAAGAAGGAGGAACAAGAAGAGGAGGAAGAACAAAATCGAAAGACAAGATAAAACGCGGAATCGTGAGAGAGAGTCAAACGTGCTCACGTTGCGTTCTTTTTTCGAGTGAGGGAAAAGAAAAAAAGAAAGAAAGAAGGAAAGAAAGAGAGAGAGAGAGAGAGAGAAATCTAGGTGAAGCTCAATGAGGAACGATTGACAATCCCGTTTTATTGCAGTTTTCTCTGTTATTGTTCGCGCGTAATCTTACTTCCCTTACCCCAACCCCCAACCCTCAACCCCCATCTTCCTCCTCCTCTTTCTTCTTGTCCCTCACCTCTCTCTCTTTCTCATTTTCTTCTTTTATGCACATTGAAACAGCTTTTAACGAGCTATTCTCTTAAAGAAGATAGACGGTCCTCCTCCCCCGCAGTTAACTCGAAATTTTCGTTGGTTGTTCTACGATCGAGGATCGATTCTACGATGATTTAACGATGACGTAAAAGATTAAGATTAGGATAAGAAAGAAAATTAAAAACGTGGATTGAGACGAAAGACATATTATGCATTTGTGCATATAACTTATTTGTATTATTGGGAAGAAACAATATGGCAAAGTATCCTACTCGTCGAAGGGATTTCGATCAGGATTGTTTTTCATTCGCTACGAGGGATTAATTATTTCCTACGATAACTATCGAATCGTAAGAACAAGGGAATAAATTTGTTACCACGTTACTGACAACATTTTACGTGGGTTTCTGTTAAAAAAAACGTGAAAAGGAATGTAAAAAGGGATGTAACATTTGAGGGAAAGATTTGGAAAGTCCGTTGTTATACCTGCAGCGAGAAAAAGGATCGATCGATCGATCATGAGATCGAATTTCTACTAGAAGATAGAAGAGGTTTCAAAACAAGCTGAATAAAGAAGAAAGAAAGAAAGAAAGAAAGAGAGAGGAAGAGAGGAAGATAGAACGGATAAAGGAGAGCATGCTGTCTTGGAGCACGTGACGAACGGTGTTGTTTTCTTTTGGGACTTCAAAAAAGGTGAGCTTATGTTTTCGTGCTACTATTTTTGTTTGTAAGATTTCTTTTCTCTCTCTCTCACCCATCCATTCCCCTCCACCGTTTTAAAAGTGCACCTTACTTGTATTCTTAATTTGAATGTGAATTAGAATTTGAATTTATTTTCATCAACACTTTTCAATTCTCTCAGACCGCTATTTTTTTTTGTTTTCTTTTATATTATTTATTTTAGAATTTACAGAACAACGACCATTTCTCATCGTATCTCCGTGTGTTAGTTCTTGAGAACGATGGGATGATGCTGGGAGGTACGACCGGTGCTGAGATCCACCGTGATAAATGCACACTTGCTCTGGAATAAGAATTTCTTTCTTTCTTTCTATATATATATGCACGTTGTGTATATCTCTTTCTCTTTTTTTCTATTTTTTTTCTTTTTCTCCAGTCGTGACCTCCAGCTCGTCGTGTCTCTAAGGAATTTTTCGGGTCTATTACTTTTTCTCTTTTCTTTTTTCTTTTTTTTTTTAACCAACAGACGGTACTGTTTTATATCAAAAAGATCGTAGAACGTTGTTGCATGATCGGAATCTATATTACCTGTGTGATACATATATATATATTATAAATATATCTTTACGAAATGGTTTGAATTTGAATCACACGCAAATGAAAGTTTAAATATTATCAACTTCAACGTGTATGTAAAATAAGACGGATTAATTGTAAGATGTAAAAAAGAAAAAAATGTGATAGAGAGAGATAGAAAATAATTGAATCGAATAATACGACATATATAATTAATTTGAAAATCGTAATTATATCGATCGCGAATCATTTAATCGACAAATTCAATAACAGTTTAGATAATAACCAAGGTGAACGTACTTTTCGCCACGATCGATCAACATTTAAGCACCTCTTTCTAAAGGGGGGGGGGAAGAACGAGCTGCTGGTAGAGTAGGAATTCAACGAAGTCCTTTTCGAAAGTGCTCGTAATTTAGCTCCTCGTATCGAGTAATGCTGCGTTACGAGGACATCATCTCATAATGCCGTCTCATAACGTCCTAGGGGGAGGAGGGGGGTGGTGCAAGCTCGGATTTTCCGAAACGGTGCAGTCATTTTGCTGCACCTGCGTCCATCCAGAAAACAAGAGAGCAAGAGAAAGAGAGAGACGGAGAGAGTGAGAGAGTATGTGTTAGGTATGTACATAACAGGAGAGAAAGGGTGTATAAGGAAGGAAGGAAGGAAGGAAGGAAGGAAGATCAACCACGTTATTAAGGGTCCCACGTCCTCGCTCATTACGCCACCTGAGAAAACCACATCGTACGTTTTGGCTTATCTCCATTAGGCGAGCTGGAATTACATAGGCCCATGGTATAGTATATATAAACTCGAACGTGTACAAGTAGTAAATGGCTATGGATATGTACGGAACGAAACACACGCGAAGATAATTCTAGAATTAAAGTGAGATGCGAAGGATTAGGATGATAACTGTCGATGAATATTGTATACGAACGGTGTAAAATTTGGGCCAGTATTATTTCTGGTTTATATTTAATGTATATGAGAGAGAGAAATGGGGATAAAGAAGATTCGTATTATTTTAACACAAGACAGTTGATTAAGTTAAGAAATTGTCGTAAATTTATTTAAAATTACCTCGTATTACTGATACGATTCATATTGTCGATAAAAATAATATCCTTTGGGACGTAAGCAAAAGATAAGAAAGGGATATTATATCCTTGCAGTTTGCCTAAAGCTTTTATAATAATACTTTCCTGTCGCGTAGATTATCAAAATTGGCCCACACTTCTGATTGTGGTAAGGATGATATCGAAAATCGTCTATCTTTCTTATTAACACTCGGTTATCTTATCGGTCCTTTCCTTTCCTTTTACTTCTCGTTAGCGACTCGGTTAATTATTTATCCGGAACCTGTCTGGGACGCGGCGAATGGAGAAACGGCCTGGTAATTAATTGGAAGTCAGGCGCACAGTGGCTGTAAGTGAAATACTGCCGAGTGTTGGCCTAGCTTCGTAAGACAAGTTGATGATTCCTTCGGATTTATATATTCCTTCATATCGGTTGACAGAATTTTTCCATATTTTTCCAAATTTTCCGATCAATCTCTGAGTATATATATAATATATATAGGTAATATTATCATTTACTATGATATTTATTATAAAATTAATTAATTTAATCGCGTAGAACAAAATTAAAAATGTATCACGATAGAATATAAACGATGATCAGTATAATAGGATATTAAGTGGATAAAATGAATATCGTAATAAGGTTTATCCGTAAGATTTGATGAAATTGGACTGTTTTATTTTCTTTTTTGTTCTGGTCAAAGAAAATCTCATAAGATTTTTGTCCGTAATGAGTAAGATACGATTAGAGTTACGTGATAGAAACTATTAAAAGACTTTGCGACAATTTTACGGACCGAAGGCTTATCTACTTCGCCTTTTAACTTCCCTCGGAAGGCCATTGATCCCCTCAGGGTCAGTGCGAGGTGTAAAAGACCTCTTAATCAAAAGCTTCCTACTACCCGATATTAGTCAACGTCATAAACCTTCCTGCCTGGTTGGTGTCATTATTTAATCCGAACGTGTGGCCTACGCTAACCGCGAACTTGTATTAACTCTGACTCGGCTTTGCCTTGGAATTTAGTGCTCCTCGGAATATACTTTATCACTGACCTGGATCATTAAGGGTACTCTTTTTGCGTCTACATCTTTTCCTCGACCTCCTCCTCCACCCAAAACCCCCAGACCCTCCTCTTCTCAATCTTTATTTCCTATGTGTATGTGTGTGTAATCAGTGTCTTCTATTTCTTACTCTCCTTTTATTTTGATTATATTTTAATCATGAGTTTATTCACGACTATATTCGGATACTATTTTCTAAGCTTATTAATCATTTCAATTGAACAATCAAATAATAATTGTTCTAATCGTTAATTATTGTAAATATAATATTATGAATTACTTGATTAATTACTCTGTCGTCGCAAATGAATTTTCCCCTCCCCCTCTTCTCTCTTTTTTAATGAAATTATTCGGGCATTAAAAAGCTCGATTGTATTTTTGAAAAATTCTCAGATATCATGGTATATTCGTCGGTTTAAGTATTCACGGGCAAAATTTACCCCACTGGTGTTCGTATGCGTAAGCGAAATAAACCAACTGCATCGAAGCAAAAGTTGAGATGAGACATGATAGTACACGTGCGACTTTTTTCAAATCCTGGAGCAAAGGGGGACGGGGAGGAAGGAAGAAGCGATAGCCCGGAAGCGACCCAGTTCTTACTCTACACAGTGTGTCAGATAAATTGGATCTGAACGATTCTACCGTAAAAACGTTTCGTTTCTTTCATCTTTTTTTTTTTCTTTTTGTTTGTTTGTTTGTTTGTTTATTTTTTTTCATTCTCTCTTTTATCTCCTTTCTAGTTTAGACTTCGACGCGTTATCCAATAGTAACTCCTATTTGTCAATTTTTGTTTGCATGTTTCCTCTGTTTTGGGTTTTTGCGCAAAGTTTCTCTCGATACGATGATATTTTATAAAGTGATTTATATCGCGTTGCAATCGTAAATCATACGGAATATATTCGCATTAATATTTATCGATGCTTTCACACGATTAGGATAACTTTCTTTTTTACGATAAACACTTTCATCGAATCTTTATTGAAATAATATTTAAAAATATTCTCTATGTATGGTAATATTATTTGTAATCACGTGTTAATATGTTTCTTACGTATCGCATCGGGAGTTACAAAATATTTATGCTACGATGCATTTTATTGTTATATCATGCGAATACGGAATTTACATATATACATATAAAATAAATAGATCGATTGGAAAGTTTCATAGAGGCGTGCAGGAATAAATTGTAGAACGATTAGTGTGGAAGCAAACTTTCTAGAATTTCATGAGAGTATTATATTCGGTAAATTCATTTCGCATGACATTCATAGAACGATAGTCGTTAATTGTTATAGTTAGCTTAATGTACCAATGTAAATCATTACTTCGTTTTACATGCACATGCTAATAGGAATGTAGATAGTATATACGTGAAAATCGTGCATATAAATATATACGTATATATGTACGTATACTTATATATATATATATACTGCATCTGGATTCGATTTAGTACTCTGACACTTTATGAGTTGTACTTAACGCGATTAATTAAACGGATTTAGTAAGATACTTCAAATAAACCTATTCTCTATGACGAAGAAGAGAAGTCAAGTGGATTGTCGTTATTCCCCCATAAACTACGCGTATAAATTTTATTGATATCGATGATATTATCGTATTTCCTATAAAAATACGAATAAACTATAATATTAATATCACGAATAATAAACCACGTGGTCCGATCTTCTATTAGATTTTCTATTTTTTTCCTTTTATCATAGGCTTATCGTTATTTTTCCTAGCAAACATTCTCCTTCCTTTCTTATTTATTTTTCCCCCCTACTTTAAAAATATTTTTATTCTTTTTTAACTTACTCGTCGAAAGATCGTCGACTGTCTAGCGTGAAATAGAGGGTCGCCAACATGGTCGGCATGTTCAAACGTAGGGTTGAACCTCGGTTAAAGACCGATCGTTAATTCACCGTTAAGTATTATATATAGTGGCTGTGCAAGCACTGACAAGTCAATTTAATTTATGTACCAGTTTCTTTCTCTTTCTATTTCTTACTCACTCAGTAACTCACTAGCTTACTCACTCACTTGCTCGCTCTTTCACTTATTCAGCATCGGTAGCACAGAAATACACAACGACCGGCTAAATATCCTCCACTCTTGGTATAAAACCCTCTCGCTGAAGATTTTAACTTCTGAAGACGATTCTGGAGACGTTCCAAACGCGTTCAACGTTTGGAACCACCACCACCACTACCACCCTCTCCTCGTTTTTATTTTTTTTTATATTTTATTTTACTACACTGTCTACCATCGACGCGGAAAACTAAATTCTCCTTTGCCCCAGTGCTTTTCTATTATTCTACTTTAAATCTAACTGCGCTAACTTTTTTCTTCAATGATCCTTATTTTTCTGTCCCTCCTCATAATCTCCCTTCTTTTCTTCTCGTTTATTCCTATAGGCTAATCGGGTTACCTATTTTTTTGTGTATCCTATAAATAATTTATTCCTTATCTAAGAATACAACATCTATTCTTATACAAATTACACTAACGTATCATTTACAGAAAAATATTACCTATTAGATGCAACATAATTTTCTAATGAATGTAACTCGTTAAATATAACTCGTACACAAACGAATTAAAATAATTAGAATAAAAAATAAAACGACAATTATTTTTCTCTATGTAAAAAACTTGAATTGGTAACGAAGGGAAAGGAAATACTTTAGGAATGAAAAACATTTGGACGTTTATTCCGAAAAACTGGGAAGGGGGAGGGGGAACGTTCAGTAAAATACGAACTAAGGGTGATAAAGCGATATTAACCATGAATTAAAAGCAGGGAACAACCTTACGGGTCGAATATTTCCGTTTAGGTGGAGCAATTTTTCTCTCTCTTACTCACTCATTTTATAAGAGCACAAATATCGGTCTTGTTAAACGAAGTCGCGATTCGTTCAGCTAGTACGGCCCTTGGCACTGGCTTCAAGTTTGCACTTACCGTATTAGGTTTCGTCGAGAAGGCTGAACGTACCCAACCACCCACCAACAGGCACGGTTACACAAACCCAGGACTCTCTCTCTCTCTCTGTCTCTCTTGCTAGAACACCGACCAGCATCGGTAATTATGGAAATGGTCTGCATTGATCGTGCCAAACTCTCCTATACCACCGGTCTTCTCTTATTCGAAAGTGACGGGAAAATAATTGCCATTTTTTTTTTTTGCTCTTTCTATTTTCTTTTTTTTTCTTTTCTTTTTTTTTAAACGAACAAACGACGATCGTTAGCGATATCTTTCTATCTATTTTCATCCCTCTTTACTCTGTCCCGTTGTTTTTCTTATTGAACTATCTGAATTTTTAAACGGTCATTATAATAAACGATACGTTTGGCAAAGGAAAAATAAACTAATTCTTTTTCTTTTGTACATCTTTTTTCGATATATCGTTTTCAATATTCTCGTTAGACAATTTCTTTCTCTCTCTTTTTCTTTATTTTATCAAAAAATTACTTAGATCACTAATGGAATGTTAACAAATATTACTTCAACGATTAATACTTTTATCCTGTTCCTATTATCAAAATGTTTTCTTATCAAATATTACGAATTGCTTGCCGAGAATTCTATTTGATATAGATCTAGAAAAAGAATTAGAAAATATTATATTTCGAGAATGAGAGACGAAGATAGAAACTGTGATGAAAACTCGCGAAACTATTTACCTAATGAGTCGAATCTTTATTTCTCTCTTTTTAAATTCTTTTTTTTATGACCTAGTTTCTTTTCCGAAGAAATGTACACACAATTTCTGTTATATACAAAACTTTATATACTATTTTTTCTTTTCTTCCCAACGTAAGTCGAAATACTTCACGCCAACGCGTTGCAATGTTTCATCTTATTGCAACGTACGATAGAAAAGAAGAACACGCGTTAAACAAATTATATAAAACACAACAACTCAACACCACCAAGTATATATTTAAAAACTACAAAGCAAAATTTGCAATATTTCCCCCATAGAAAAAAAAAATAAAGATCACTTCTCTCTCTTTTTATCCTCCACCTTGAGTTTCCATCTTACGCGTCTTCTTCTTTCTCTACTTTCATTCATCCTTCTTTTCATTCTTTTTCTGTACTCTTAATCCGCGACACTCGACGTTTTGTTTACAGAACGTGGTTATTCAAGGGGTAAACTCGACCGGGAAAAGGGTTCCAAGTTGTAAAAGGGAAAGGAGTGTTAGGAAAAGAAGAAGAAGAAGAAGGATCAAGAGATTGACTGATGTGAGAGAGAGAGAGAGACAGACAGAGAGAGAGCAAAGGTGATGGGCGGGGGAGGGGGAGGGGGAGGGGGAGAAAAGCAAGCTCGGCCTCCGCAATCAAACAACGATCACGCCCCTTAATGACCAAGTGACTGTTGTTGCTCCTCCACTCGTATCGAAGCTGTTTCACGCCGTGGGGTTGAAACAGCTGCGAGTGACACCCCCTTCTTGTGTATACTCTGTCTCTCTCTCTTTCTCATACACACACACACACACACATATACTTCTGTTCCATCCTTATCTTCGTATATATCTCTGTCTCTCTTCTATACTTGATCCATCTCCTTGTACCTCTCTCTTTCTCTCTCTCATGGTTTCAACAAACGGTATCCGGCACCCTCGTGCCAACACCCCATACGTAATTACTGCCGACTACCGACATGTCTCTCTCCTTCCTCTCCAGAAATTTGCATTATCGAGCTTTACCTAGACTATTCCGAACACCTTAGGTAAAATCATCCTATCAACGATTAGATGGGTTGTTATTATTATTATTATTAATATTATTATTTGTTTTTTATAATTATAGGTGTAAGGAAAAATATAATTGTAAAAGGTTGTTGAAAATTTTGCAGGATATGTAACAAGATTGTGTCTTTTGTTTTTCTTATGAGAATATTAAATAAGAATAATGTATCACGAACGGAATAGGATTTATGGAAAGTAATGGGTTCGCCATAGAAAATTCATTGGAAATACAATAATCTAACACATGTATCGTTCCTCCGAGTTATACAGGAATGATAAGAATCAAAAATATATATCATATTGGTTGTGCACCGCATCTGTCGGCAGACAGATTTTTTTATTTTCGATTGGTAGATAGGAGAAGGATGGGGGATATAGGTCGCGTCGAAGGGAACTTCCTTTTCTTCGGTTAAGTTTTTACCGTCTGTTCTAAACCATAAGATTTCGATGGTTGAATCATCGTAGTAGTAGTAGTAGTAGTAGTAATAGTGGAAAGAGCGAACGTTTGAAAGAAATGAAACCTTATATCTATGTAAATCTCATGTATCTATTTCTATGTATGAGGCAAGAATCGTTGACTATTTATATGCATGTGTGATTGTGTGCATATATGCATATATAGATATGTAAAAAGTCTCTATGTTTTTCTATCCATATAAAAACTTACATATGCGTCTATATACTTACACTGTCAATATTTGCATATATAGAAATTGGTAAAAAAAACACCTAATCTACCTATCTACCTATCTACCTATTCGTATCTATCGCAGGAGACGAATTTTTTGTTGTTGTCGTTAACTTTGTTACTTTTGAATAACCAAGTATGCTTAGAGGGGGACGACTCTAACGAAAAACTCGTGTTTTTCAGTACGAAAGGAGAAAACTACTTGGCAAAAGCTGCGAATCGTGCTTGCCTGTTAGTCTCCTTCTCCTTCTTCTTCTTCTCGCGCGAAACTATTCGGTAAACATTCGGACGGGGGCGTAAAACTGGGTTATCGATTTACGATGTTTCCTACGATTTTCAAATCGAAACTAGCTGTAAACTCGTGTTTGCGAGAATGGAAAAACTCGTTCCAAAATTCCTTCCTTCTTTCTTTTTTTTCTTTTTCTATTTTCCTTTTCTTTGTTTTATACCAACGACGACGACCAATTGGAACGAAGAAAAAAGATAAAAATCTTGGAAAAATAACGATGTAACCGTGGGTATAATTCGAAGTTAAGAAAAATCGACGAAAAGTTATTATTAAAATATCAATTTTTATCCATATGGAAAATACTTATGGGGTGGTACAAAAGTACTCGTACAGTCATATCATCAAGTGATTGTTATTTTAACTCCCTCGTAATCAAATCAAATCAAAATTCCCATAGAACATGTTTCGTGGTAACTTGAAAAAAACATTAAGAAAATAAAACGTAATAAAACCATTCGAAGGAACATTTAAATCCTAGAAGAATAAGAGGAAGTAACGTAACGATTCGGAATAACTCTGACACGAGATATACGTTCAACCATAATATTTTCTCCGAATATCATCTTCGATAACCGTCGGATTCGAACGAAACGATCGATTTGCAATAGTTCAAGCTATGCATATGTATATATATATATGCATATGCAGCAAGGGGAGTGGGGGGTGGGTCACACGTTGCGTTGTATATCTGCGACGCTTATCAACAAGGACGGGTATCTCTCTCTCTCTCTCTCTCTCTCTCTTGTCTATCGCGTATCATGGTCTAGTCCCGCGTTTACAACGCGTTGGTCCGCGAACAATAGTGCACAAATCACCCGTAACCGTTTGCGTGCGTAGCCATTAACCATCCTGGCACGTATACGTGCGAGACCCAGGGCGGGCCCTGCACCCTTCCTCTCTGCACACCTAAGCGCCGTTCCTGCTAGTAGCGAACCCGCATCCGTTATCTTTTGTCTCCTCGATCTCGTATATTTGTCATAATCCCATACGCCGTGGTGGTGGTGGTGGTGGGTGGTGGTCCACGAGCGAATGGGATGCTGCTGCTGCTGCTTTTGCCTTCGGCTGGTGTTACCTGTCGATCGAAGTTCACCTGTGAACTATATTGTCTATGTTCTTTCTTTCTCTTTGTTTTATTATCTCATTAGTAATTTTTTGTATGTATTATTTTTATTATTCAATAATCTATGTATTTATATTGTAACATAGGTACCTGTTTTTTTTCTTTTTTTATTATACGTAATAGTTCATTTTATTCGTGTAAATTAATATCGAATGCGATCATACTTGAGATTGTTTCGGTTTATCATTAGTATTGTAATTCATTGGAATCATGTTTGTTATACACGTGACATCGATGACGAAAGTTAAGAACGAAAGAATTGGAGATGATATTTCGCTTAGTCTCGATTTATTAGAATCGTTTTGAAAGTTGGCATATTTTTGTGTTACACATATTATACTTCGAATATATAAGAGAGAGAGAGAGAGAAATGTATTCTTGTTGAGATAGAAATTAATTGCAATTCGATATTACAAAACATTCTCGAAATTTAATATACTACTTCGTAGAAGTCTATCGAGAAATGTATGTATTATTCATTTATTATTATTCTTTTAAACTTCAACGAAATTTTTCTCGTATCCTTATTGTAGATTTTGAAATTCTTCTCTTTTTATAACCCCGTTTATATTTTCTAATCTTACAAGCGATGTATCAATGATTATTTTATCTGATCGAATTAAGTACACACATCTAACTTACCCGTTTTGTTATTATAAATTGCAGTTATAATGAGGTAGAAAATTGTTAACGATAAAGTCATAAAGTAGAACTGATCGCGTGCTACCAACGAGTTGCTATATTTTAATGCAACGATATTCACAGTCGTTTTCCTTCAAAATTTTTTTCTATACGTATATATATTTTATACAACAGGTTGTCATCTCACGCATTGTAAACGCGAGAGACCATGAAAATAATACTTGTAAAATAGTACGATGATATCGTATGCATGCCATAACGTGAAAATTATACATAAACAACCATACGTTAACATTATTATTCTATCATTATTTTTCATACGTAAAAATTCGTTCGATGTATTCCCTATATTTTTTTTTTAATATCTATTATTTCTCATTTTAAACACAACTAATATAATTAAAATTTATTTTAATAATCAATAATCTCGGTTGGAATAATTCGCCCGTGAATTGAATTATCATTGAAAAATTTCGCAATTTCATTAGCATGCGTGTATTCACGTTTGATTAAATAATTAAATTTAAATGAATGAGAGATCAAAGTATATATATATATATATAACAAATTTTCTTTATATTAATATAATACGATTCAATTTTTTCGTGAACCAATTACGAGATAGATCGATTATTTTATTATAAATAAATGAATGATTTATTAATATAATTGGCTTAAAAAGGGATTTTCGAACGTGTGAAATTCCAGTGACGGTATCGATCTAGGTGAACTTTCCCAGCTAGTAATTATCAACCTAGTCAAAGACACTCTTTAGCGGTTATGGTACGTGTAATTAAATGGTACGAGAACAACGTTGACAGGTAGCAGCATAGCGAGCAACATGCGTGTCCAACATTCGATTGATGAATCAAGAAGGTAACATAAACGCGAGATATCATTTTATTAATTAAACGATAATCATTCTAAGAATTAATACAAATATAATTAATATTATTTATCATAGTAATAATATATAGATAAAAAAATAAGAATACAATTTTTACATTAAATTCGTATAATTATTAAACGTTTTATTATCTTTGTCTCCGAGGTGTAAACGTTGAAATGAATCCTGTCGATTATCACGAATTTAGATAACTTAAATCTTATGAAAATAATACTTATCATTTTGCAAATATGTAACAGATAAAATACGATAAGTCAAAGATATATTACGTCATCTGGAATTTAATCGAAATAAGTATATCATAAATTATTATCGTTGTATATGTGTTGTGTAAATCTTTTTACTATCACGAGAGTAAGAATATAAGAATATAAGGTATTTTTTTTGTTATCGTTTATCAGTTCATATACTAAACGGTGTCAATTGTCGAGGGTATCAACCTCGGTTGTAACTGCACGATGATTCTTGGTACCCGAATTGGTTATCGGTTATCGTGCATGAGCGCACCTTTGTCATCATCGTTGTGCAAACACGCGTGATATGATAGCCGATAGTTTTACATTCTCTACGTTGTTACCACGTAATATAATAACTTTAATATTCCTCATATTCCAAATTTCCAATGAGATTAAAGTATTTTTCCCATTTTTGAAACATGATTCGACACGACGATCATTACGATTCATTTTACTCGAATATTTTCAATGCATGCAAATATTTCTATAGAATGTACCACCGTAGTTGCATTTGTTGTACGAATTCTTACTGTGCAGAGTAAAAAAAAAAAAAGAAGAAGAAAAAGGTGTAACAGAAAAGGGAGGAGGGAAGGGGAGGGGAAAATTATACCTCACGGATGTATTAAACAAAAATTCTACGAAGAAGAAAACAGAAAACACTCGCGGGGAAACCCTCTCGCAATTTATTAACGTAGTGCGTTTGGATGTGTTTCATTGGGAGAAGAGAGGGGTTGGAAGGGGGGTGGCAATGATAGGAGTAAGTAACGATGCCGTGAAAATTAACCCCGTTCCCGGGTATTTCCGCGTATCCGGTCGCATATGGTCCAAAACCGTAGTAACACTCCGATATTTACTTTTCATATAGCTGCGTATACTACCGGGATATACTACGGTCAGAGTTATAAATTATTAGGAAAAAAAAAAAGACCAAAAAAAAGAAGTAAAAAAGTGCAAGACCTTAACGGTATTTATGTAACGAATATACGCTATTTATAAGCCAGTTACCTGGGCTTGGTTGGTTGCTTGCTTGCTTCCTACGTGGTTTCCTTTTTACCTGACAAAATCGATGTTCTTTATGTAAACGTATATTCTACCTATATAAATATATTTATATATATATATATAAAATTTATTACAGATTTTTGTCGGATTTTGTTTTCAATTTAATATACGAGCTCGGTAAAAGATTGTACATTGTATTATTTGATAAAATGAGAATAATAAGGGATAAGATAAAAGTGTATTTTAAAAAACCATTGTCGTATAGATCTTTCAACCCTTTTGAGTGTTATAGGACGCATATATGCGTTTGTTACAAATTTCCAAAGTGGAAATATTATATTTGTTTTGTTAATATATTAATGCAAGTAATGTAAACGTTGATTTGTTAAATTATTTCATACAAATCTTTAATCATTAAATATAATTTATTATTAAACGAGTGGTGGGTTAATAAAATCAATAGACAAAATAACTGCATTATTAATAAAATTAACCCATTTCTGTATAATACTTCAACGACACAAATGGAAAAGTTTAACTTTCGAATTTGATTATTATATTACTCGTAATAATTATTGCATAAGGTGATATATTGTAATTAAGTAAAAAAACATTTGGAACGTATCTTAAAAGGGGGGAAGAAAAGGAAAAAGATTTTTTTTATTTGGCACCTTTCGTTACTCGAGGGGTAGGGATGGGAGGGGGGCGGAGAAAAACAAGTTTAAAAAACAAGTTTTAAAAACAAGAAGTCTTCCTTGTCCTCATCTGATCGTTTCATCACTCTTGGCTTATTACGAAGGCGACGAATAGTCGACGAACAACACCCCCCCTGTCCCTACACCCCCCTCACTCAACTAAAACTACCCTCTGGACCAGCATCCAACTCTTACTATCTCTCTCTCTCTTTTTTCTTTTGGTTCGTCGAGCAAACAGCTTGAATAAACGCGCGTGATTGGACCCGATGTATGCGCATCTGGCTACTAAATGCGCGAATAGGGATGACAAGGAAGGGGTAGGAAGGGAAGGAAGGAAGGGAAGCTTTTTATCTTTTTTTTTTGTACACTCGCGAAGAAGTATTTTCCAACGCGATACACCTTATGCAACCCCTCTTTTTCTTTTTATTAAAAATCCTGCACTTTTACTTTCCCATCGTTCCGTTATTATTTTCCTAGATTTGGTTTACGTTAGAAAAATTACGCTACTTTTTCCTATACGTAAATTCGATCCTGACTATTTTTTAAACATATTTTTTTTTCAATCCTTCAGTCGACAATGTGAATAATTTAATCGTATCCTACTGTAATTCGAATGATCGTATTATTAATAGTAGAAGTGTAACGTTATTATACTTCCTAGTTTTATTTCTTTTTTTTTTTCTGTATGGATAAGATTTTTAATTAATCACTGAAATTGACTCGTTGTTAATTTACGTGTATTTCATTTATATGATGCGAAATTTATGAAATTTAAGACGTACGTTTAATAACTATACTTGTATAACAACGATTATGCGATTAATCAATTTAACAACATCGCGTGTAACCTCATTTTGTTTTCTTTTTTTTTTATGGTCTCTCTTCAATCTTTTTAATAGAGGGAACAATGTATCGATCCAACGTACGACGTGAGAGATATTGATTAAAACTATCGTCATTCGGTGACGCATGATGTAATCAAGTAGGGGGTGGAAGGTACGGGGTTCATCACTCAGTTCCTCTCGTTTTTTTCGGGGGTGGGGAAGAGGAGGAGGAGGAGGAGGAGGGAGCAGCGGTTGTCGCATAATCATTTTTGAACCGACACGCTCGGTGTAAAATCTTTAATATGATTTATTATACGAGCGAGTGACCGAAGTGCGGATGATTAAAAGCGCGTTTCGTTCCCCGACGGTGAGCATTATGGGTAATAGGGTTAATTAGTATCCTATGGTAGTAATAGTAGTAGTAGTGGTGGTGGTAGTAGTAGTAGTCGAAAACGTTTAGTTAATTGATCGATCCATTGTAATTATTTTTCTATACGATTTTGCAGAGTTAATTTCAATATAAGTATATATCATTTTACGTTCAATCAAATGTCATTTAATTTAACGTTTATTCTAATCTCTCGGAAAGTAATTTTTAATGGAGGCGAGTGAGGATGTTAAAAAAAGTATACTTTCCCAGTTAATACTTTCTATTATAATAACATTATATTTTTATCTCTCTAATTTTTTCTATATTATTTATAAAATATTAAAAGTCTATTAATTATGTAAATAATCTACGAAATAAGAAACATATTTTATTTTTTAAAGATATATATATATATAAAAGATAGCAAATGAAAGTTTATTCAATCACGATCGGAAAAGTTTTTCGAGTACTTAGAAATGATGATTTACGATTAAAATCCTTTTTTGTTGTTTGCTTTTGTAAATCTGAAGAGAGGGATCAGAAATCCTAACAGTTTTCGCGTTCTGATTCTCTATCTATCTTTCAAGCCCTCCTTCTTCTGTTTCTCGCTCGTTCCAGTAGCGAGTAAAGGGGGGTGTAGGGTTGGGGGTTGGAGTGGGGTTGCTGTACCACCGACAGCGAGTCACAATAATATTAGATTACCCCACCCCATGCTTGACTCCCTGCTAGCAATCTCACCGTTTTTACACCGACTCTCTCGGAGAGTCATCCGTCTCATCCAACCCCCTTCTTCGTCGACCTTTTACTACTCCACCCACTTCTTCTTTTCCTTTTCCATCTACCACTACTATTACTACTACTACTACTACTACTATTTTCTACTGGATGATCGTGTCAGAGACCGGGAAAAGGGAAAACAATCTTTTGGTGGAATAATTTATCGGCGGCTAGCCGAACTTGGCGAGAAAACGAGCGAAAACCAAGTACGTCCCGTTATCTATCATTCTGGATTGCTACGTTCCTGGTTTTCTATATATTTCTGAAAGATCGCTAGAATATTTGTTTTGACATTTTTGGGCCCCCAGAGTTCTTTATTATTATTACATCAGATTTCCGAATGCTTTCGAGTTATTGTATTTTTATTTTTCTATCTTTTAGTCAATCAATTTAGATGGAATAATAAGATGTTCGTTGTATTGCGTTAATCAATAATAATCGGGAATTATTATTCTTTTTTTTTTTATGTATTTCATCGAACATTCGATAAAGTATGATATTTTTATACTTGTGCGATGTGTTAAAGTGAAAGAGAGAAGAAGTATGTACTTACGTTGTACTATGTTAAAATTCAATTTTGAGAGAACACTTCTATTAAAAACTTCTACGAAATTAGATTTGCATCGGTTGCGGGGGGGTCGTCGATGAATATTACGCGTCAAAAAATATATCTTTGAAATATTCTACGCGAATTGGAGTAAAATTTTTCAATCGTTTGACATATTTAAACCAACAATATCTGATATTTTTAATTCGATGACAAGTTTATCAATACGCGAATGAGTTAATTTCATTGATAACTATTTAGAATAGTATTCGCGAGAAACTAATTGATTTATGAATAAGAAAGGAAAAGTTTTATATGGGAGATAGTCATGGGGGATAGTAGTAGATGCCATCAGTGCTCAGTTGACAGTTCGATATAAGCTGAATAACGGTCTGGTGATTGCGAACATCGTTAATATGATTTACGAATCGCGAAATGTCGTTTAGTTATTGTTCATGCGGTCCGTTGATTTCGATTTTACGTTTTATGCGAATATACGATAGATAATGGACTCGAACTTTTATCATTTTTATCGAAATATCTCGATATATTATATTAATTTTTTTCTTTTTTTCCATATCACGTTGTTCAATAAGAATATTTAAAAAAAAAGAGAAACAAAATTCGTATCCAACGAACTTAATCTTAAATCACATAATTATTTAACATTTATAAGATAAATCATTCTCCTTTTAAAAAACAAAAAGAAGTTAACAGTGGTTGCCTGTCGATGTTAGAAACCAATGAAACCACCGCTAACCAGCATGGAAACTTTTGTACTTCTTCTTTTTAGTTCTATCCCACCAAATGCTTCGACACACACACGCACAGACACAGAATCTCTCTTTCTATCTTCTATCTCTTTATCCGGAAACCGTTCGACCTGCATTTACATCGAGGTTATCCATTCACACGCTAATTCGTGACTCAGACGAGCAATTAATCAAGTTCATTCACATCGAGGGGGGTTCGCCTCATCGTCAGGACTTCGGTCTTAACTTCAACGTTACGATCAATTACGTGAACTCTAACCACGTGACTCAAAACCATCTCTCTCTCTTCTCTCTCTTTCTCTCTTGTCTGATTCTACAAATAGAAGGAGATGTTTATTCACCATCATTTCTGACGATTGTTAGGTACGAGAAATTAGAATTAAAAATTAAATAAAAAACTTTTGTCTGTGTGTGTGTGGAATATATTTATGAGGATGGTGTTTTAATACGAGAGAATATTCGTACACGTGAAATCTTACTTCTTGATCATTTTTTATATTCGTTATTATATAATTCGAAAGATTGAAAAATATATATGGGTTCCAGGTAAATTGAAAAGTGTTGAGCGTAATGACATCGGTAGAGAGAAACGTTTTACTACGAATTACTATCGTTGATGACGATGTGAATGATGGTGTAGTCGATTAGGGCGAGCATACGAATGACGTGGCTGAACTTTGCCATCGGTAATGTTACTTTAAGAACACTAAACCAGCTGCTGTTTGTTAAACGTCGCTGCTCAACTCTTGTCAGCAAGATATTTTAAGTTATCATTATTAAATACTATATCCTATGTATAATATAATACTTATATTAAAAACAATATGTTATAATATTGTTAAAAAGTGTTGAACAATTGTTGAAATATAAATTCAATCATTAAGAACAAAGGCAAACAACGCAGAGATATATATATATTTCATTTAATTATTTTATAAAAGATCTTTTCTTGGGGCTAAAATACAACAAACGATTTGTATAAAAACAAATAAAAATTCTTTCGTAGAATGAACGGTTGGTTGGTTGGTTTGGTGCAGAAATCTAATCGTCTAACATAGTCTCGAAGTTAGAGCAGTCGAGTGAGTAAAGAAAAGAAACGAAATGAAACGAAACGAACGAACGAAACGAACGAACGAACGTAACAACGATGCGAGAGTTCGTTTGGATGACGTTGAAAAGACCAAAAACATTGCTAAAAATACCGTCAGCTTTTCCTTTATTTCTCTCTCTCTCTCTTTCTCTCCGTTTTTCTTTTTTCCTACTAGGAGAAGACAAAGTGGAAAAGAATTGGCCAATGTCGTAGTACGATTCCGCGGAAATCGTTCTCACGACGACTAAATATATCAGACCAAGGCGAGAATAAATATTTATAAAATAGTGTCGGCAGATGGTGACTGGGATTCTAGTAGTTACGTTACTCGTTGAATCATGTCACCGCGATTTACGTTATTTCTTTCTCTCTCTCTCTCTCTGCTATCTTTGATGTATATATATTTTTGTTTGTTAACGTTTTACTTATATTTAATAGCACTTACCACACCCACTAATGTGCGAATAAAAAAATCTGTTGAGGAGAGAAAATCTATGATTTTATATCTAATATTATATCTAGAAATAATTCGATATAAAAATCTACGAAATTAATCGAATAATGATTGAACGATTTCTCTTGATATTTTTCTATCATTCTTTCCTTTTTTTTTTTTTATATAAATATGAACTTAATTTAACACGAAAATATAAGATTAAACGAACGGTAGCAAAATTCATGTTATTTAGGATAAAAATTATGCATATAGAAAGCGGCGGACGTTTTTTTTTTTGTATCATCATACTTTTATCTCTTGCATAAGCTTACACGGTTGTTTGAAGAGAACGAGAGTATGTTTGTTCAAAGCAATTCGTTGGATGGTTCACATCAGAGACGTTACATTTACGATGGACTAAAAAAAACTGAGTTTTCTCTAACTTTCTCTCTCTCTCTCTCTCTCTTGTTGTCCAACACAATAGTGTCATAGTGTCGTGTAACTTTTATCGTAAACGTGTACACTCATTAATAATTTATATCAAAGTAAGACCCTTCTTTTTTCTTTTTTTTTTTTAAACGTAAATATACTACGAGGATAACGTGTTTTCTCGGAATTTTCTACTAAACGCCAATCGAGTTAGGCCAAGATCGAGAATTTCATACGAGCATTTAAGTAAACTTAGGGTATAGTAATTTTTAATCTTTTGAGAAGGGTAAAATGGAGTTCGCCAATCTATTCGCGTGTTTTTCGTTCTTCGAGAAAATTCCACTTCCTTCAACTCTCTCTCTCTCTCTCTTTCTTTCTTTTTCTTTTATGCTCACGAGTTCGCAATTTTCGTAGACGTCGGGCAACATGATACGCGTCTGACATCGCGTTAGACTTGATGGAGATTTTTCTTTCATCCTTTTTTTTTTCTTCTCTCTCTCTCTTGCGATATCCATGGAAATGCACATTTAATAACACTCTTATATTATTCTTCTAAATTTGATACCTCCATTAGGAGACATCTCTTGTTTAACAAAAATGGCTAAGTTATGCCCGTAAAACGTCGTAGTAAATATAAAGACTGTTCCAAAAAAAAAAAAGAAAAGAAGAAAATAAACGAGACGAGAAAAGTAAATGACACTTTTAAAGAATTTTTTACTGGAATATCGAAAGCACGAGAAACAAAAATAAAAAAATAAAGATATCATAGAAATGAAGGATTTTATTTTTAGATATGTTATTAAATATTCTAATCTTTTATTAAATATAATACACTAGTCTTATCTCCAATCAAAAGAAAGAAGAAATATGTATAATACTAGTTCGGTTAAACTTTTACATAGGAAAAAAGAAGAAAAATAACTAAGAAACGTTCGTTTTATCGCATCCCTTTAAAAAAGGGAAGGACAGGGAAAGACTTAAAACCAGGTAGGAGTAGAAGCAGCAGCAGGAAAGGTTAACAACATGGAAAAGTTCTTGACAGGATAGTAGCAAGAAGAGAAAGAAGAGGAAAAGATAAGCTTATATCATTAAGTGGGTCTATCTTTCGCTTGATCCAAAAGACCCGGAACTTTTCTTTCCTCTCATTTTCATCGTAATTAAAAGTTACAGGCGATACAAACGTTGCTTTATCTTTATCATCAACTACGAGTCAAGATCCGTCCTTCTTCCTTTGTTTATCCCCACCCACCCACCCACCACCATCACCCCCCCTCGTTCGTTCTTTTTCTATTTTCTTTCTACGAACTTTATTTTTTAATCTTTATACAATTTATTCGCTTATACATACACGCACGTATACGCTAAACTTAAATTCTGACACGAATATATAGTATATACGTTCGATAAATTCACTTTATATTGTTTTTAACGATCAATTCATTCGAGATTTTTCGTTGACGATCAATTTTCAATTTTAGATACTACGAAACCAATTCTCTCACCAAATTTGATAATTTCGTTTGAAATCATTACGAGTTATTTATTTTTCTTCTTAATTTATCCGTTTGTTTCTACGTGCGTGCATGTAACGTGATTTATTAAAAAAAAAGAAGAAAGGTAAAATGATTTTTTCTCTTGGAATAACGATACGACGTGAATCAAAATCACACGCGATCGGCGGAGATTTTTTATCTCTCTCTCATACTTTTTTATTTCTATTTTTTTTCTTCTTTTTCTTTCTTTCTTTTTTTTTTTTTCTATCACGTTGTTGTTTATCTCTCCTGTTGCCGTTGTTGCGTGAAATGAAAACGTTTTTGAATCCAACCGTGTTACTACGTGGGCGGGGGGGGAGTATTGCACACTTTTGCAAAAAGGTGCAGAACGTGTGCCATTAATCGGCTAATGGCACGCAATTCGATAGACGTCTGGATGACTATTAACGATATTTTTTTTTTCTGTTTTTTTTTCTAGTTTTTTATTTTTGTTTCAATCGAAGAACGCATCCTCCCCCGCCTTCATCCGCTTTAAATTTCACGCACATGGCAGGCAGCCCACTGATAGAGTAGAACGTTCAAAAAAAGATTTTCACAATTGTTCTCGCGTTTTTCCTTTCAAACGAAGGTTTTTTTTTCAATAATTTATTTATCGAAATCGTATTTCCGTGTGTTTTATTTTCCTTCCCGTATTTAGATTTTGCTAAATTCTTTTTCTTTTTAATCGTTCAAACGAATCGGAAAAGAAATCGATGTAATCGATTATTACACGAAATTCATTTCTCCTGGAATATATTTTTAAAGCATCAATAAATATAACAAAAAGAAATATATCTTTACATTGTATCAATAGAAAAAGGAAATCCTGATATTAAGTTCCTTTCTAATGAGCAAAAGCATGTCTTTATTGTTGAGTATTTTCGAACTAGAACGAAGTTGAATGAACTTTCGATGGATGGGTTCTTGCTCTTTTAAGTTTTCCCAGTTTTTATAATTGATTCATTAGAACGAAAGTTACTTTTCTTGTTCCCATCCTATCTTTGTCTCTCTCTCTCTCTCTCTCTCACACACACACACAATCTTTTTCTATATAATTTAAACAAAGAGGAAAATTGTATAAGATGCTGACTAATACATAGGATAAATAAATTAGTTCTAAAGTGATTTTACGAACAAAATACTCGATACAAATTTACGTAATTTTTCGGATTTTTCGATTATTTATTATTTTTCATTATTTTTATAAAACTATGATAGATATTTTCAACGAGAGTTATCGTTCGTAAATTGTAATAACGTTGGAAAGAGCATGATGCATTATAAGTGTCAAAATGAATTTTATTTGCTTTCCTCATCCTATTATTATTACAAAAAGTAATAATCATTTACGAGCATCATCATTATCATCATCATCATCATCATCAACATCAATATTATCTTTTGTCATATAATATTATCGCGATGTAATAATAGTAGTAGGACCATTTAGTAGAACGCAAGTTCATGCTGGAAATTAACACCGAAGAGATTGAAAATGTCGATCGATAACTAAAAAAAGGTGGCGGGTGCGGGGGTGGGGGTGGGTTATTCATCGAGTTCACAGAAGCGTTTTCCACGTGATTCTCGTTGGCTATTTCGGGTCGCAACATTTACGTTTCTCTGTATGATCCTCGTTCCTTGTTAATTTTCCATTTTCTCTCTCTATCTATCTGTCTATCTATCTGTCCGTCTCTTTCTTTCTTTCTCTTACAAACGAAAATGATTTTGCGACAATGGTGAGTAGGTGAACGCAGGAAATTGAGGTCAACGTTGCATCAAATGGAAAAGTGATTGACTATGAAAAACATGGCTGATGAGAGAAACCATTTCAGTTTGGCCATTTTACGTATCCCTCCCTGCCACCCCGTCCCTCCCCCCATTGTTACTTCGACGACACGTGAAATTGATTCTCTCTCTTTCGTGAACTCGACGTTCTGTTACTCTCCCTCTCTCTCTCTTTCTCTTTCCCTCTTCAAACTTTTATTTCATTTATATTTATCTTTCAACCCTACATTCAATACTTTCTCTTTCTCTCTTTGTTTATATTTTATTTTATTTTTTCGTTTTATTTTTTTTCTTCCCCCTCCTAACCCCCATTCAATTCGACATTATTTCCGATGACTTTTTCTATTTATTCTCGTCAATTTCTAACGAAACGAAAATATTTTAACTAACGATACCAATAAAGTTTATTTTAGCAATACTAGTAGTAGTAGTAGTAGTTGCAGTAGTAGAGAAAAATCATTTATACTGATTTATTTGGATTAATTAGCAACGAAGCATACGGGGGTGAAACGTTCGAATGTTGAAAATCATTTTATCGGAACATCATACCCCTCTAGTTTGTTCTTTGTACAAACGAATGAACGAACGAATGAACGAACGAACGAACGAACGATTGAACGAATGAACGAACGAAAGTACGAATCAACGAACGATCGTTACGCTTATTAAGTACGACCGAGGATAGTACTTTCGATTTTACATATTATCGTCGTTTCATCGATTTGTCCCCGCCCCCACCTCGTTCCCTAACCGTCATCGGTATCGGCTTGAATTTTGCACCGTTTATAAAACGAAATAGAACGACGCGCGTTTAATTCGATCCAGTTTCCGACGAAACCCGCTTTTGCGGCCATTCAAGAGCACGAATTCAAATCGCAAAAGCGGTTTCAGTGTACAAAGCACGTCCTCCTATATAGAATGGGGTGGGGGTGGGGGGCTGGGGGAAATCGATTGAAACGTTTGCAATTGGATCGATTCAATCAATACCACGGGGACGAATATCATCATCATCATCATCATCATCATCATTGTCATCGTCATCGTCATCCTCATTGTCGTCATTGTCATTGAGAAATGCGAGCTAGGAGGAGGAAATGCGTTTCTCTATGCTTATGACAAACGTTGACGCAAATCTATGAAACAAATAAGTGCCTAACGCCAATGACATTATGCATCAGGTGGAGAAATCTAACGGCGTGTTTCCGTACAATGTATTACCCCATCAGATTTGTCTCTTTGTGAAAGCCAACCAACGTACAGATCGACGATCAAAGCTAAAGGGAACACGATTTTACCGTTAAATACCATTCGCGTATTTTGTTTCGTTATTATACGTGATTAGAAGCGAATGATATTCATCAGGATTCATTTTTCTGCTGATATATGTTTAATTCTTTTCTATGGGGGTCGAGAGATTTTCTTTTTTTTGTTGTTGTTGTACTAACCGTAATTAAAAAAGTGATCTATATGTGTGTTTGTAAAGTATACTTCAAACTATTCCAATTTGTCATTTATTTCTAACAATAAGCAGAGAATTAGTCTGAAGTAGTCCGATGGATTTTTAGTCCCACAAATTGTTTGTCCATACGAAAGTTTTGAAACAACGGAAAAAAAGGGAGATCGTTATTTTTTGGGACATCGAAAGTTACGTTCGACGACGAAATGGTCGCTCGAAGGGCTTTAATTAAAAAAAGAAAAAAATAGCGAAAAGAATGAAACGAAAAAAAGAAGAATAAGATAGGATAGGGAAATTTTTGGTAGGAGTACAATAGTATGAAACCGATGAAAGCGTAACGGAATTGTACGGTGAAAAACTAGGCTGCCGAATCGTAAAATAGCGACAACGTTTCTATAAATATTAAGATAATGAGTAAGAAAGAAAAAAAACGTAGTACGCGACAACGCGACGACCTACTTTTCTTCTTTTTGTAAATTACTTTACGTCGATCCATTTTTTACGCGTTCGTACAATTTTCTATTTGGCTTAGGTATGTTCGTAAAATAGAAAATAAAAAATAAAAGGTAACACGTTTAACGAAAAAAAAAAAAACACGAAGATAATCGAGCCAGAAAAAAAAGAAACAAATTGAATATCACGTTCGATCGAATCAATTGATCGATTTTCCGAAGGAAAGCATAGGAAAAAAGAAAAATAAAGATAAAAATGATCGTGTCGAGAATTATCCGATTTTGTCGTAGAGTTGGAATAAGAAGGAAGGATTATAGCTACTTATTACTAGATTTTTTTCATCGGTAGTTTCTTTTTTTCGTAGACAGGTATCGCGAGTAGAATGCAAGTTGAATTCTGGTTGGTTGGTTCGTTTCTCGTTGACTGTCGATCAGCCCACTTTGGCGTATACGAGAGAGTATACGGATACAGGGGAAGCAGCCGTGTATGATGATCGAACGTAGAAGTACGGTAAAAATGCGATGGAAACCCGATTATATACGGGCACGTGAAATTCCAGTCGTACGTGAAAAAAGCGTTCGATCGAGCGAACGTTCGTTCGTTCGTTCGTTCGTTCGGTGTGTTGTAGATCACCTAGCGATTTTTTTTTTTTCCTCTAGCCCCGATTTCATTTCTCCCTAGCGCCGATTTCATTTCTCCCTAGCGTAGCCTAGCCCACCCCTCGGTGGTATTACGCATCGCTTAAGCCCTACGGCGATGGCATCGAATTCGGATGGAAACAAAAAAAAAAGAAAAAAAGCAAAGAAAAAGAAGAAATCATAAAAATCCGAGAATGAGAAAGATAGATAGATGAATAGATAGTTCGGTAATCTAGCCAACAAGTTTTAACAAGTTACACCGTACCATTCGTTATTCCTTGTATATATACACCTATTCGTTATTATTCAATAAAATCGAATTAATACAAAGTTAGTATTATTTCGATGAATAACAAGAACAATATATTCTCTCTATTCGAGAAATATTTATTGCTAGAAAAATCGTATGGTCTTCGTACGAGTTCGCGGTACGAATGAAATATGATAACGAGACATTTTTTGTCTCAAAAATAACAAAAAGAAAAAAAAAGAAAAAAAAAGAGATAAAAGAGGAAGAAGAAAGAGGAAACACGTCGAGATTTCTAGTTTTTCGTAGCAACGCGGTGGTTTAAACATTTTCCTAGAGCTAACATATACGCGTGGTGAAACGCGTTTGCTACGTTAACGCGATTATTAATGTAACCGTGTGTACTATTTGCGAAACGTGCAACGCGTGCAACGCATGCAACTCGATCGTATATAACATTTGAGGTCGACAGTAAGTGCCAACTCGTCGCCGTTTCCTCTGCTTCGTGTACACTCTGGTCATTCTCCTAAACGATCTTTTTTCCTTTTCTTTTCTTTTCTTTTTTTTTCTTGTTCTTTCTTTTACCATTTTATACTTCCTCCTTCTTCTTATGCTAGCTTTCTTTTGCATTCTCCCCAACTTCAATGCCGTTTCCGTCGTTAATTCGAAATAAACTGCTGAAACTAGTAATACGATACACACCCTTAAGCGTTATAACGATAGTAATATAAACCGTAATGGCAATCTCGTCGTCGTCGTTCACTTTTCTTCTTTTTTTTTTGGTTTTGTTTTTCTTTTTCTTTTTCCCCTGTTTTGCAACCCTATCTTTATTCCATTATGTGTCGCACGAAGAAACGTGTTTCGTAAACTAACTCGACGTTTTCTCGGCATCCTATTGCGATAAACTTCCCATCCTGGTTTTTATCTTTGACAGAAATTTTACAATAACGCACCCCCCCTTCTCCCACCACCCCTATTATCGGATATTTTCCAAAATAATATCCAGATTTTATTTAATCAAACGATTATATTATATTATTCTCGTTGGTGGTAATGTATAATCTTTTTTTTGAAACAAAATTAATATCGATAATAAAAAAATAACTGTAATATATTTATTTGATACGTTATTATATAAAAATAAAAGATTATTCGAAGGTACCATACGAATATCTTCGATAACGTTGTTATTCTTTTCTTTTTGGCCTAGTTGAATGCATGCAAGCAAGCAAGCATGCAAGCTATAGCAAACTATCGTAAAAGCTACAGCGACAGGGATGTAAGCGCCAATGAAATATACGACGAGTATAGGCAAAGCGTTGTACAGGAAGCTTGCTTGCTTGCTTGCTTGCTTGTTTTATACCTCGCTTGGCATATTTTCAATTACGTGACTTTGCCTTTCTCTGTTCGATCCTTGGGTTTTGTGCGCCGATTTCATTTTCGTTACTGTTACTATACCCTATACATTTTCGTTCCTTTTCATCATTTCGTTTCGCGAGACCGGACAAAAAATCCCCTACCATTTACCTTTTCCTTTTTTTTTTTACAATTCGTACGCGTGTAACTGCTCGTCGACAAATTGAAATTAACAAATTTGTCTCACGTACGAAGGACCAAGGTGTATACGAAAATATTCGAATTGTATACTACTGAGAATATTGCTATTTAATCGTGGATTTCTTGTTATTTTCGTTTTTAATTAAAATTAGGTATTCCTAATTATAATGAAAAAGAGAGAGTGAGAGAGAATTATAGTAATAAGTTTGATATAATAAAATCTAAGATTTTTCGAGAATAAAAATAGTTTGATTTTTCTAGCAATAATTTTGCACGTTTCCGATATACCAGACATACTTTCAAACTGTACGAATACAAAACGAAGGAGTTAGGAAAATAGAGGAAAACAAAAATCGGTAACGCTATAAAGAAGTATGTTGCAAGCTCGATTATTCAAAATGGGCATTCTTTCATGGCATACCTTTCAATTTAAACATTCGTTAACTCAAAAAACTAAAGTTGTAATTACTCTTACGAGTAAAGGCGAAATAATAGTAAAACGTGGTTAACAAAAACAGGAAAAATAGAAAAAAAAAAAACAAGAAGAAAAACAAGAGCAGCGGGAAAATGTTCGCGTTGGTAAATGCGAGAACATTTTCGGCCCAAAGTTACGTTGTTAACGCATTCGATGTTCAACGCTGAATGAGTTTACGAAAGGTTTAAACGTGTACCGGTTGGAGGTTAACACGTTGTTTACACGCATACATTTCCACAAATTTCAAAGATAATAATAATAATAATAATAATAATAATAATAATAATAATAATAATAATATATGCACGCGCTCGCGACGAATTAATTATTGACATTTCACCGTTCCCGAGGAAAGAATTGCGATATGTAATAATAATAATATCGTTCCGTTATAATAATTTACGAATATTATTGTGCATTTTTTGTAAGGCTCAAAACTTTTCAACCCTCCTCTATATATTTTAAACACAATACATTTTTATCATACATACGTATTACTATAATTTGCATCGTTGTAGGTTCAGAACCTTTCAACCCTTCCAGTGGCACGCTTAGAACTTTTCAAATTCGTTCGTCGTACGTTGAAAACCTTGCAACTCACTTTTGTGGGTACGAGATTGAAAACTTTTCAGTTAATCGATGCATATATGTACTTTCTATGATTTATATATTTTTATTTTTGGTAATTTTAATTGTAAAAAAGAAAAAAAGGACAATGTACTTTTTCGAATATTCGAGTACTAATAATAATAATATTCCTATGACTTTACAGTGTATATTCGACACGAAGATACGGCGTACGTCGCTCGAGTTATACTTTATGTGATATGCCATGACATTTGTATGATATATACTTTGCATTTCCATTCCTTTAGACGATATATTACGATGCGAAGGTAGAAAATGAGAAAGTAAGAAAAAGAGAGAGAGAGAGAGAGAGTGAGGGGGAGAGAAAGGGGGAGGGGAGACGGATTTACCGATATACGGGGTTCAATTTCACGTTTATAGTTGGCCCGTTATTCAAATTCCCGTTGTTGTAGGTGACTTTTCTTTTTACATGAACCCATAAAAGTCTCGATACCTAGGATCGTTTTCTCGCTAACGAGAGCTCGCACCACCGAGTTTATCGAAGATTTTTATATACCTGCGTATGGGCATGTGGGGTGCATGCATGCATGCATGCATGCATCACGTCGGGGAAAATCGCGTTTTTGATCTATCACGCGAAATTGAAGATATATTCGCGACGATTGACCACCTTGCGTAGCAATAAAATATTTATTACCACGAGTACAGTAATCATTTTTGTACGAGAAGTTATGGCAAATCGAAAATGAATCTAATAGTTATCGTTTAACGATCGTTTACGTATATGTTTTTGTCGTGTAACGCGAGTACGGTGTGATATATTACTACGAATAGTTTTTAATTAAACCGAGATTAATTGAAAAAAGAAAATAATTAAGTGTTCATTTATGTCGAATGGAGTTGTTTAAAATTGCGAGATAAAATTTTGTCTTATAATCGAACAACACATATATATATATATTTTGAAAAACTAATGTAATTGCGATTTGTAATGTACCATTATAGTAATGGGATCTCGTTTAAAACGTATAATAGATAACTCCCCCACCCCTCGTTCTTCTCATTGGCTATCTGAGATCGCATGAAAATAGGGTACCTACAAGTTTAACGAGTATAGCCTTAACTCGAATGCTTTGCCGAGAGCAAATGGAATCTCTGAGTAATGTCGGTATACAATTCTCACAGTGAAGAATAAAAAAAGGTAGAAGAAGAAGAAAGAAAGAAAGGAAGAAAGAAAGAGAGGAAGAAAAAAATAAAGGTATGTACTACGTCAAAATGTCAAAGCTCTTTTCTCGATTCAACTTTTGGCCCTGATCTTCCCGGCACTTTAGAAAAAGGACTCTACTGCAGTATCTGGAAAATGGAATTGCCATTCGAACGGAATGCGTTCTATAATTTAAATAAAAAAAGAATTAAATAAATAAAAACATTTCTTTTTGCCCCTTCCACCCCTTCCACTCCTTTTTTCTACTAGTATTACATATATATATAAAGTTCGTGCGTTTTTAAATGAATTGCATATAAAAAGTAATTTCATTGATTTATTTTCTTTAATTATTCCTGAATTGAAAAATAATCAGATATATTATCTTGAACGTGTGGATTTAACTAACAGATAGCGTCAAGTGTATAACTAATGTAACACAGTTTACTGTAACACAGTGTAAATTGTGTAAACGACGTTAAAGGTAACATAGATCTTGGTGCATTCGAAACAAAGGCCAATGACGGAGGAGGAGAGTAGTTTGAGTTTCTGTCCTTTAGGCATACTACTCGACGTTTCAAAAGCGAACTAATGCCCATCGGGTATTTGTTCTTTTCGCGCAAATACATCTGTAACTCCTCCCCCCTCCCTTCTCACGTATATATATATATGTGTGTATACCTTTAACTCTTATCTCTTCTTCGTCTTCTTCTCTCTCTTACACACTAATACACTTTTTTTATTTTTTGTTTCGTTCATTTTCATCATAGTTCTCCTACTTTATTTCCACCTTTATCCTATACACACACACACACACACACACTATCACATTTTTGTATTCCCTCGTAACACACTAGTTTCTATTTTCCCTCTCTCTCTCTCTCTCTCTCGCTCGTTCCGACATATTCGCAGTTTAGATTCCTTCTTTTTATTTTTTCTCCTCTCTTCTTTTCTTTTCTTTTCTTTTTCGTTTCTTTTTCACTCACTCGAGGAGTTCTCAAACGCGGCCGAACGTTACGTTACCTCTTTTCCTTTCCTTTCTTTTCTTTTACTCAAGCTAGACAAGTATTTTCAATGCAGTAGCAACTATAGGTAACGGAGTCCTCCTTTTCTCGTTTCTAAAAGAAGAAAAAAAAAAAAAGAAGGGAAAACCCCTACGAAAATCCACCACTTACTTTTTCCTATCCAACTACGAGACGATATATACACCTTTCCTTCATTTTTTTATCTTTTTCTTTTCCTACCTCGCAGACGCGCGCATTTGCGAATAAAAATAGAGAAACGTTGAAGGGGAGAAGAGGGACGAGAAAAAAGAGAAATGGAAGAAAAGAGAAGGGAGAGAGAGAGAGAGAGTGTTGTAAGCCATTGGGGAATTTCAAGGGGATGGGGGGAGTACGGATTTAAGTACCACCCACTCAGTGTTCAGTCGACAATGGGGTGTTTAGCGTCCCATTGCGATTTCTGTCTACACTCACCACCCCTCTCTCCCCCCCACCCACCCTCCTTCCTTCCTTTCTTATCCACCTTATTTCAAATTGGATTCCCATTTCTTCAAATCGAAAAGAGGGCTCCTCTCCATCTCTATCTCTTAAGGTTATGTGTTTCCAATCCCTTCCCCTCCCCCCCAACCCCCCGGTCCTTGAACTACGAACGCACCCCCTTGGCAAAAACACGTTAGACACTTCGACACCTTTTTTTTCTCTCTCTCTCTCTCTCTCCCCCGTTTTTCTCTACACGTCTCGATGGATGAATCTTATTGGTTTTATGGTTTGTGTTATTTTATATCTTTGACCATGTGAGATTTATATAAGAAAATTATTTGATTTATTTAGATTGCGTTTATTATTTAACGAAACTTTCAACGAATCGTTTTAATCGATTTATTTGAATTATATAATTATTATAATCAATTATATAATATTTTATATCACAATTATACATTATTTAAAATATTATTTATCGCACGTTTATGGTAGATGTTCGAGATATTTTGATAGAAAAATTACTCTCTTTTTTTTTTGACTCTTTTAAAACCTAGATATATTTTAGTGTTATAAAATACGTTGTGTTATGTACTCTATGAGGTAACAGGGCAAACAATCTGGGACAAACTCTCTAGGACATCTTTTGTTTTACGAGAAATCGATATCTCGCAGGATAGTATGTATGTATGTATGTATGTATGTATGTGTGTAGCTACCCAATGCACGTGGCATTACGCCACCTTATCGCGAAATAACGATCACACTTGACACATTTCCTACTACGTTCGTCCGTGAAGATAATAATAATAATAGTAATAATAATAAAAAACCAAAATATTAAATTTTCTAAAAATATTTTCTATTTATCTCGTTCGATAATACGCGATAGATCATTTTTCTTAAATTATTAAAAGATTATACACTTATAAACGAGATAATCTCGTAGTTGTAATAATTTCTTACGAGAATTATTATTTGGAATATTTTTCAAGAGGTTTTTATTAATAATTTGATCGCGAAGGTAAAATAGGTACGATTTCCTTGAGGAAAAAACAAACAAAAACGAAAACAAAGACAACAAATTGAAGTTCATTAATCCCAACGAAAGAGTATCGCGAAAGTATTAATTAAAAAGTACGTCAATATATTTTCTGAAAAAAATTCGATACTTTCTCATTAGCGTTACGCGTAAAATCGTGCGGAATATATATATATATATATATATGTGAGCCAGCACGTTGATTAACCCCAATTAGAGGGTACAATTCTCGGATTTTACCGAAACACGATATTTTACGATCCCTCCGTTGGGATTTCTATGAGATTTGAATTCGAACAAAAAAAGAACAAAAGAAACAACAACAATAAATATGAAAGAAAGTATTACGTTAGAACGGTTAAAAATCAAATAATATTCCAATTGTTTAGAATATTTTCTACATCGTATAAATTTTCTCACGTTAATATATAATAATAATAATAATAATAATAATTGGAAAAAATTGAGGAGACACCGAAACGTACGAGTTGTATTTGACAAGAATAATCGGAATCAATCGTGAGAACTGGTATCTAAACTTTAATTATTTATACGAAAACGAGACGTCGTAACGAAGCTTATTCAATTTGTTAAAGTTTACGATACGAACAATAGAAAATTTATCACGTATTTCCGTATTATATTCTCATCGTGTTGCAGAATTAAATCCAAGCTCCTGGCATATTACATTTCTTTCCCCCGAGTTTTTTTTTGTCCCAACCTTACGGGAACGTTGCTGCTTTTCATTAAGTACTACGCGTTTATTCCTTCTACGGTTGTTTTAACTGGACATACGAACCCCGACTGTTATAATAATAATAATAATAATAACAACAATAATATCATTCTCCAAAGGTTTATCCTTTATGAAGATAAATTCAAATCCGTGTAGTTAAACGTCAGTGGAAAAAATTATACGAATTTTCTATTTCCCATGAGTTATGGAATATCGTTGGCGACAAAAGGATGGAGAAAATAATTATGTTTTATCTTATCTGTCACTTTAAAGTCAGATTTTTTATTCGATTTTTCCAAGAATAATCATCCATTGAAATCGTTCGTTTCTTTGCGATTTCGAGTCAAGTCGGGTTTTCCTTTACCAATAGACGCCATAAAACGATGACTAAGCGCTCTTAAAGCACTTATAGTGATCGAGAGAATGACATAGATCGATCTCAAGGTTCCCCCCCCCCGCTTCTTTTCCCTCACCCTGTCAATTCTCAGATTCGTTCTTTTAAAAGCTTATCAAAATACCAATTCAATCCGATCCGATATCTCGAAATGCGATCTCTGTTTTACCTTTTATTCCAAAATCTACTTATTCTTGTTTTCATATTTCCAAGAAAAAGAAAATATTTTCTCTTATTTTCTCGTAGTTGAAATATTTTTGAAGATACTGCCTTATGTTTTATCCTTTTAAATGGTTCACCAAACTCTACCTTCCCTTCACAGGACTACGAGGGGAGTAGGGGGTAGGGTGTAGGGAAAAGGGATGAGGTTCCTCGTCGTTGATCCTTACGAGCGAGCCATGTTGTCGAAATGGAGCTGCCATTCTTCCCTACGATCATTCTAACGCGATAGAAGAGAGATTACTCGAACGATTTTTGCGCACCATCGACGTTTAATCCTTCATACCAATCCACCGTGTCGTATCGTACATGCCATCATGTAAGATTTTTCTAACGTTTTCTAACCATTTAAAAAAATAAATCCCATATCCTTTATATTTGTTGATCGTAAAAAATATGACAAAAGTAAAAGAGTGATCAAAATAATGAAATAATTTAGGACCTTAGCATACTCATTGTCATTGAACCCAATAAATAAAAGTGCATATACTCCACTTATATGCAGGTATAATATAAAAAAATAAAAAAATATACCTAATTATAATAATAATTCTTATTAAAACAAAAATTGATTAATAACGTTGCGAAGATTATGGATGTAATTCAAAAGAAATGATTTAAGTATGAGGAAAATGATGCGTTTTTGTGTTAATCTCTTCTAACAAGAGTACACACGCACGCACGCACAGACACACACTAGGATCAGTTGGAAAGAGAACGTTGACAAGATGAGAAAATCTGAGGCTTATGGGAAGTCGCGTTGCGACAATCGGACCGAATGAATCTCACTGAGACGTGTAGTGTTAGGAGAGGTATTGTGTGCAAGTTCCTACAGGCTTTCTTAATGACTCGGGACTGTCTCGATAGAAACGACGACGACGACAACAACGAAGAAGACGAAGACGACGAAGACGTCGGCTAGGACGTCGACTTTGCATTTAGCGAATGGTACGGAGGATCTTAAACCAGCACCCGGTACTTCTCTTTGTTTGTGCGTGTCTGCCTTAATGCGGTCGCGTAATTGCGGAGTCATGTTTTCGGTCTGGGTGCTGTGCTCACGAGTGTCTTCAACGAATAAGAGTGAGAGAGAGAGAGAGAGAGAGAGGGTGAGAAGAGGGTGGAGGAAGAGGGGGATGAGATGGGAAGGAATACGAGCAGCAGTAGCAGCAGCAGCAGCAGCAGCAGCAGCAGCTTACCAACCAACCACGAAATTCTAGGCTATGCACATTGTTCAACGAAATTATATACCATGGATAAATCTTCTCTCATAGGCTGAGACACCTTCTTCTTCTTCTTCTTCTTCCTGTCTACATCCTCGTTTCTCGGGTTTCTCGAAGGGTAAGGGTAAGGGGAAGGGAATGGGGTTGTTATAGTCGTAGAACTAACGTTGGGATTTTCATCGATTTTCTTCTACTCTCAACAACGTTTCCTTACACAACCGCGCGCGAATCTAGTTAATTTAATTACACGATTCAAAGATCGACGAGAGAATAATCTCGAATAAATCTTATAAAGTAATTATGTTATATATATATATACGTTTAGTGTGTTATACTCGTCGAACAGATAGATTTAATTAAATGATTTATTTTATTAATATCATAATATAATGAAAATAATCTTATATTCATATATATATCAAATTTGTTTCTTTGATTAATCTAAACAATGAAACGGCCACAATGGTGGTATCGTTGAAAATTAGATCATCTATATAAATATATCTATATTTGTCATTTATAATGAATATAATAAATAATTTATATCACTTCCCTCTCTCCCTCCCATCCATATCATATATGATATGCTTCGAATATTAAAATATCACATTTATGAATATTATGACTGATTTTCACGAACGAAGAGAGAAAAACAGAAAGAAGATATAGAGAAAGAGAAACACGCGTAATAATGTATAGATTTAATAATAGATTATAATATTCTCATTCATTAACAGAGACACTTCGAATATAATCCTCAGCTTTTATTTCCAAAAATCTAAATCCCAAGTCAACGAAGTTAATTTCATTTTCAACGACAATCGGTGCAACGAGAGCAACCCGTTAGAGTTTCGAATTAATTTCAACCAACCAACCAACCAACCAACCAACCAACCGACAGACAGACCGACAGACCAACGTTGGTCCCCATTTCCATAAAGTAAAAGCGTTCACTAAAACGTTCTCGTAACGATACTTTACGTTCTTCCGCAAAACCTCTCACCCTTTATTTCTTCCTAGCACACTTCACCGAATCATCCCTACATATACAAATACATATACATATACACATACATACATACATACTGTGGTCTCGTTTCCGTGAATAAGAGATTTTAATATCCTGTCCTTTGATACCCTTAAAACTCGGCTGAGTTCAAACTGGAGATATCTATACTGTACGATCCAATTCCCTGAATAGAGTGACTCCGAAACGAATAGGGGGGATGGGGGGGAGGCTGAAGGCGTGGGTGGAGGGTGGTTAAATACACGAAACTACGCGAACCCCCGTTCGTACATGCCTACCTATCTACCTACCTACCTACCTAAATACCTACATACCTATCTTAACACACAGACACATATACACATATATGCAAATAGATAGATAGACGAACCTATACAGGAAGGATATTTCGTTTGGAGCATTTGAGTCGGCCCGGTATGTAGAATGAATCCGCAATCAGAGACTTGGCTCGCAGTCAGACCTACCATCTCGTAGGGGTGGTACTGGGAGGGGGAGGCTCTCCTTTATACGTATTCGCGTGAAAAACCGGAATTTTAACTTGAAAACCTATTACGCGCTGGAGTCTCGGAAAATTTATTTTCCTTGATAAAAAAGATAGACGCAAATAGACAGACAGACAGACAGATAGACAAAGAATTACTACGAATGGGTAATCGTTATCATTAAACATACGAAAGGGTCTACTTTTTTTGTATGTACATTACTGTAAAGCTTTTTTAAATCTTTTCTGCAGCTTTTTCTTTTCTTCTTCTTCCCCTTCCTCGTCGCAAGCATCGCCACAAACCCTATCGGGTTTTTGAAAACGACCCTCGACGAATCGGTGACATTCTACGTACGTGTCACTTTACGAAGATCTCTTTCTCTCTCTCTCTCTTTCTTCCTAATCTAGAATTAAAGCTGCAAGATTTCTTTGAAGAATCTTCAGATTTGGGTCAGGTGGATCTTATTTCTCTTTATCGATTTACTATCAATCTATCTAGTTGAATCTTTCCATTGGTAGATTTATCGAAAGAAGAAATGGAGAAGAACCTTGTAGATTTTTATCTTCATAGTATCATGAAACTGAACTGTATATATATATATACTAATCGATCTACTTTTGATTTACTTTCGATCCTTAGTCTCTATCTTTCTTTCTTTCTCTTGGATACCCAACTAGTTTTTGTCTATCCCTGTGTTCTATTCTATTTGATTTGATTTGATTTGATTTGATTTGATTTTATTCTATCTATTCTTTCCTTTTTTTTTTTTCTTTTTTTGGACTTTTTTATTTTGACTAGAGAGAAGTAAATAGCATCAACGTAATGACGAACTGGATCTAGTATTTTCTCCATTAAATTTTATTGTCACGAATTTCAATGGAAAGATAAAACGAGATAAATTTCTACGTTTTTGGTGCATTCTATTTAAATCTTAAAAAATACAAATAAAATACTAAACGTTTTGGGAAGGCATCCCCCGTTATTTATTTTCCCGGCAAACGAATTGTTAAAGAACGAAAAGAAGTCGGTAGAGTATTATCATTGTGGAAACTGGATGGGGGATTGGGGGGGGGGCAGAATGTTTAAGAAAGAAAAAAAAAGAAGAAAGTGCATAGAAAGAGAGAGAGAGAGAGAAGAGAAATAGAAAGCTTTCAAATTTATTCGTCAGCTCTTTTCTATTTTATTTTTACTTTAATTTGTTTAAATTAACACTCGAAGTATTCCTACTTCCCCGACGTTCTCCATAAAAAATGAAAACCATAAGATCTAACCTGATACCGTAACTTTTTGTTTGTTTGGTACGTAGAATAAAAAGGTTCAACCCTTCCGATCTAGGAACAAGATTTGGCTAATTAATTGTCCTATTGTTCGTTTCAAAACTAATCAAAATAATATTTAGAAAAAGAATAAGAATGAGAAGAAATCAAAGAGGAATCGTCACAAGAACGAACGAACGAACGAACGGAAGAACGGACTGACGGTCAAAGTGACTTCCGGTAGAAAGATAACGGTAGAGAAGCAGCACGTTTCTCCAGAAGGGTGAGCCTTGTCCTAGAAAGTAATGGGAAGAGGAGATGGTGGTAGTTAGGGGTTGGTGTAGAAGGAGAGGGGGGGTAGGGGGGAGTGTTGAAGAGGGTGGATGGCCGCCAAGGCCGTACGGAACAGTGGAAAGTTGGTTAGGGGCTAGGAACTATAGTCTGGAGCTAACTTCGCCGTCGGTTTCGTCCACAGGGCTAACAGGGGGGAGGGCAGGAGGGGTTGGTGGGGAAGCTAACGTTGGCACCCTTTGTCGGCCAACGGGGTGCATTGTTTCTCGCGGCTATAAATTGTCTCGTAGCTCGTCCTTGCTAGGCCCCCTACACTTCCTTCCTTCCTTCCTTCCTTCCACCCTTCCACCCTTCTTACCCTTTTCGATCTTCCTTACCCACCGAACAACGCTAGCCCTAGAGTCTCCGTGTTTCCTGCAAGTGTAAAGCTTTCGCTATCATCCTTCGGACCACGAACGGTCCGAAACGATATTTCGGTCCTTTCTCCTTTGGTTGGTTGATTTCGTTGTTTATACGTTATGTGGATGCAAGTATTATACTTTGGACGAGTACCGTAATAGATCTTTTGTTCCTAGACGTTCTAATATTTCCCAATTTCTCTTCATCTAAATTTTCTTTCATCTCTTCTTCTCGATACGGTTAAATTATATTAAACTACGTACTTTGTTCTTGATTTATTCATCTTTTTTTACCTTTCCCCTCCCCCCACCCCGTTGGTTCTCATTTCTCGCGTGAGTTAAATCTTTCGTTTATCATTAAACACCTTTTTCTCTTTTTTATTTTTTTGTTTGTTTATCATCTAATGCAAGACCCTTACTTATTTCCGTTCAGATAAAGTAGAAAAGTATACAAAGGAGGAACCTATCGATTGTATAAGCTTGATAATCCTCCAATCGTCTAGCTAAGTATTCTTATCAAGAGTATCCACGTTTCCTACAGTCTGCTTCCTTATATAAAAGAGTGTTTGCCCAACAAGGGAATCGTTCTCTAACACGGAGACCAAACCAACCAGATCGAGGATTAAATTCGAAAAGGGTGTCGTCTCATGTATAGTATACTTCTTTCTTTTTTTATTTTTTTTTTCCTTCTCTTTTCTATTTTCCGTTCGACGCAAGATGTCTCGAGGGAATCAACGAACTTCCCAGATAAGAGTTATCTCTTCTTACAGCTGCTTTTTTGAAAACATACTGCAAACACATATATATAAATGTTTTACGTAAGATTAGATGATAATCATTCTATCGATAACAACTGCAAAAGAATTTTTCGTTCGTTGATAATCCCGCTCCTGCCCCCCCCCTAAATCTCTTAAAAATATTTAAATATTGTACATCAAAAATGTAACGTTTATATATATATATTGAAATGATTACAAATCGATTTGGTTTTATTGAAATTTGTCTGGAAAGACGTTTCAATAAAAGCCAGACTATGCGATATTTATCGTCGTCGCAGATTTCGAGAGATCAAAATTTGTCTGTGTCGAGACGAAAAGAAGCATACGTTTAAAATCCTCCCCCCCCTTGTCCCCACACCCCCGACGGGCAATATTCTCATATTTGCTAAATGCATTCTTTCAAAAGAAAATTGAGAAATCATAGGCATAAGCACGTTCGGTTCGATCTACGATAAGATGATATGATCGAGGGGGGTAGATAGGGGGGATAGGGGGGGATGGTAGGAAACTATCTCGAGTTTAAACGTTACTTCGAGTGTGATTCCTTCCGTCGAACAAGAGACGAATCGGTGGATTGCATTTTTCCTTTCACGGATGAACGTTGCAGCAGTCTTCTTCTTCTTCATCCCTTGGCTTTGGTCCAACCGCATGTGGATTATTAGATTCGTACCACGACATTTTACTATTTCCTTTTACTTTTATTTTATTTTCGATGCTATTCAATATTGCAAAATTCTACATATTTTATTTGCCCATTTGGTACATCGCGCCACGTTTATCCTCCATTTCCCCCCCCCCCACCCCGCACAATATTTTCTATTCTATTTTATTATATTTTTTTCGTTTTCTTTTTTTTTTTTTTTTTAAACCACCACCACCACCATCATCACCCACAACGAAGGATTCCCATTTACCTTGACGAATCGTTTCGTACAAATTGCAAATCGATTTCTATCTCTCTCTTAATGAGATTCAAGTTTACTATAGTTCTACTTCTTCTTTCGATCAAAGGAAAACACATCGGTGTATAATGAAATGAAGTCGATTAGAAATCAATTTAGATCGCGGAAGAGATTTCCCTTTTTTTTCTTTTTCTTTTTTTTTTTTTTTACGAATGAAATTACTTTTACCATTGTAAACAAACAATTCGATTTCCCGTTTAGAAAAGCGATGGGAAATCAATTAGGAATCAATTTCGAATCGATATTTCAAATACTTTTCCATTTTTAATGAAATCTTTGATAATACTTGTTACAAGTCCAATCCTTCCCCGACCCCCTCCCCACTGCCTCCCCCCCCCGATTGGTATAAAGTCAAAGAATAAAGAATAAAGAATATTTTTCATTCGTCGAGCAATATTCGGACGATTAGACGAATAAATTCTTCCATTCGGTGGGACCATAATTGAACCAATAATCCAACGACCAACAACAAATGGCTTTCGGAAAGAAATTCCCCGTCGCCCCCCCGAAAAGGGGGGGGGGAACAATTTTTCTTTCTAGAACAGAAAACATTTTATTCTCTTTTATCTCTAAGTTTTCTCTTACTATCCTTTCTCGACCAACCGTACGTTTACGTTTTCTATACCTAACACGGATTCCAAACGAAATCCAAGGGAGAGAAGAGACGTAAGGGGTGGGTGGTTGGGGGCTTCGAAAATACGACACTAAATTTTCAATGTCGTCGTAGCTAAAATACGAACCGCAAAAGAACCGGTATTATTTCCCATATTGGCTGTTCTTCTTCTTCCTCCTCCTCCTACCGATTCTTTCAATCTTTCTTTTAAAAAGTAAAAAGTAACAGAAAAATATAGGACTAAGAAGAAGTAGAATCTCAAAAAGAAAAAAGGATTTTATACTACAAAATTGTATTCCAAGCCTCACACGTTAGACAGACCAACAAACAAACAAACAAACAAACAAACGGACAGAGACAGCGTGTGTCTCATTCTCTGTCCAATGCAACAATATTGCAAGAACGTAGGAACAACACTTAGGCTACCACCATAGAGCAAGGGAGGTTAGAGTTAGAGAAAGTTTCACATACAAACATAATAGAGGTAGGATTTTCAAGGGAAGGTAGTCGAGGATGTGGGACCCGAGAACATCGAACTTGTTCTAAGGAAGGATTCTGGGGTACGAGCTTGGATTATATCGAGAGCGAGTGAATTTTCTCTCTCTCTCTAACCATTCGGATCTCTCTGGATACATAGAGATAATGTCTCGAACCTTCCGTGGTGGTATTCCATGCTTCTCCTAAATGCCGGATGAAAAGCAACCTTTGCGACATTGTCTCTCACTGAGTTCCTGCCATTCCAAGTCCCTTTAGAAACTCTCCCTTACCTACTTCAGATTTCTCTTCCTTCCTTACTCACTCTCTCTCTCTCTCTTTCTCTCTTAGTATTACACATACTCTCTTTCTCTTTACTCGCAAGACCTCGTGTATCGTTGCCACGTAGACTATGGAAGGAATTCTATGAAAGCAGCTAATTGAAACTTCCTATCGAATCAACAACAGGGATGATGATACCAAGGACCGTATCCCTTTTTTTTTTTTCACCCTTTCTTTCTTCCATTCTTTCGTATTTTCTATCACTTTCTCTTTCTATTTCTATTTCCACTCTCATTCCTTCTTTTTCTTTTTCACGTAATTGTTTTTCAATGATAAAGAAAGAAACTCGTCCTGTTACTTTCTTCCCATCAACATCCCCCTTTTATCTCTCGTCCTATTTCACTTTGTTCTTAGTTCATTCTATTTTGTTGTTGTTGTTGTTGTCTTCTTCTTCTTCTTCTTCTTCTTTAATGTCATTGCTTTCCCTGACTTATTTTTGTCTTTCTCTCTTTCTACAATCTTTTATCTCGATTCCCATTCCTCATTTCGATTCTTTCTCTTTCACGCATCTTACAAAGGTGTGTTGTGTTGTCTCCTCTCGTAAATCGAATCTTTTCTCGTGTTAGGGTATTACCGAAGAAAAAATAAAGGATTCCAGATGAGATTTGTATTATGTTGATCGACGAATTGCATTTACTAAGATGGCGTGTAAACTGTTCTTCTTCTTTTTTCTTTTTTTTATCAATCTCTCTTTCTGCACTTCGTGATTCAATTTCGTCAAAGCTTTGTACGTTTTTTTACGAAATTAACGAATACCACACACACACAAAGTGTTCGTATATAATATTATTTTATATTATTTTCAAACAGAAAAGAAATATATTATTTTGGAATATAAATTGTTATAAAAATTTATAGATAAATCTCTAGTTGGCAATATTTCCGAAGGAAACTTTATTCGATATAGAAAATATCACGTCCCTATCGATACTCACGTACTCGCGATACCTACTTGAAATAAAACGTAACACGACATTCGCGGATACAAACTATTACAGGTACGACGAGCAAATCCACGTTCGTTCGTTCGTTCGTTCGTTCTCGCGGGAAAACGAACGACGAGTCCCCAAACGAGAATAAGAAAACTCGACCAAGTGTGTATGTGTTGTGTGTGTATATGTGAATATGTGTATAAGAGAGAGAGAGAGAGAGAAATGGAAAGAGAGTTTCCTTTAAATGAAACTGTCCCTTCTACTTTCCTATATCCTACGACAAGGAAAAATAGAAAAATAAGAAAATGTCGAGGACGAACATGTTCCGTTAAAACGTAAATGTAAAACAGAGAGAGAGAGAGAGAGAGAAGGGGGGAAAAAGAGAGGAAATATTCCTAAGGGAAAGTGGTGCAAAGAGTGAGAGATAGAGATGAGAAGATGGTGGGGTGGGGGGTTGGGGCTTGAGGTGAATTTAGCCGCAGGCCGAGCAACTTCTTGCAAAGTTGACTTAAAAAACTCAAAAGGGATGGGGGAAAACGGTTTGATGGAGAACGATAGGGTGAGATAAGGATGAAAAAAAAAAAGAAGAAGAAGATAGGAAACTGGACGAAGATCTTTCGACGTAGATCCTCTCTTCGACTTGTTTTTTATCTTCTTCTTCTTCTTCTTCTTCTTCTTCTTCTCCCTTGGCACTCTTTGCAGAACAAAATCAGAGTCCCTTGACTGTGAGAGATATCTTCGTTGAGATTAATCGCTATCCTTGAGATAATCGGTTGGTATAACGAGGATTAAGTACGGACCGACGGTTTATGAAGAGAAAACGAGTCGAGTTTGTCGCTAAAGAGTTTCAATTAACGCCATTATAGAAGCCGCTTTTATGGGATTTGGCAAGAGACCGTCCGCCGTCGCCGTCGTCGTTCGCGAGAATACGCGACTGACGTTAATATTTATGAGGATCAATCTCCACCTTTTTCGAACGTAAGGCTTTTCATCGTCATCCTAAATTATCTCTACGTATTTTCCTATTTCATTTCTTTTTATTTGTTAACGCGTTATTGTAAATAAATTTAGAATATTTTGTTAGAAGAATTCACTAAATATACCCATAACATATATATATTAAATTTAAATATATATATACACACACACACACAGAATTTATTACACTTGTATTAATATTTGATTTACTTAGATTATTAATAGGAGAAAAAATAAAATCTCTGTTTTGTAGGTAGAATTTTGCAATGATTAAATGGAAGATTGATCGACGTTGGTGGGCCACATGATTTCTACTACGGTATAAAGATAGTCGAGCTTTCGCGAGCTTTATAAGTGTTATCTCACGGAAAGGACCGGTGTTCCCGGCGTCGGCACTCTCGTCTAATTAATCCCGTTTATCGAGACTTCGTTTCCAGAGACAGCACCAACACCACAACCATCAGCACTAACACTAACACCAATACCAGTACCAGTAATAGCAGCACCACCAGCAACAGCAGCAGTAGCAACCTTGTCGAATTTCTCCGATACCAGTCGAGTTTTACCTTTTCGATCCTTTGAAAAGCCCTTCGATAACCAAATCGATCGATCGATCGAACGATCGGACGTTCGATTGATCGATCTTCGATGCCGACGGCGGCATGACGTGACGGTATGGACTTTGAGAGGATTAAAAGGTCCTGATTAACCGATCAAAAGGGAGAGAGTTAGAGTTGGTGTTCGTTTAATTTTACTGAAAACAAACCACGATACTCTGCGAAATTTTCCTTACGCCTCTCTCCCTCTTCCTCTCTCTCTCTCTCTCTCTTTCAATCTCATCTACGTCATTCTATGATTAAATGATAAATTCGTCTACTTTTCTCTAGAACGATTCTAAACGATTCATCATTTAAAATAACGAAGTAGAATCATTTATTAAGGGGTCATTATTTTAATCGAATTCAATTGAATTATTTAAGATAATTCGTTAATATATAATAATTAATTTATTACAATAGAATAATATATATATATATATATTAATATTATTATTACTTTATATAGATTTATAATAAATAATACGTGTGCATACTAAGGATTAACTATCGTTACCATATAATCTTGCAACGATTAATTGTTCTCTCAATTATCGTATAATTAATTAATCATACTTAAATAGGTAAAAATTGAATAAAGAAAAAAAACGAAGAAAGAGACAGATTAAATAAAGAAGGAAGGAAGGAAGGTTTTTGGATTATATAGAATACTTAGGCAACTTATATAACATTTTTCGTTAAAGTTACGTTTATGCTCGGACGCGGTGGCTACTACATTCAGACTGGAAAGTTATTGTTTCCGTTCTTTTTGCCATAAATCTAAAATACGGCTAGTAGCAGCACCTCGTACGATCGTTCTGTCGGAAAAGGGAAAATAAGATGAATGGTCTCTCGCCTTAAACTTTAAGTGGGATTTCTGACGAGGATTTCTAGGTTCGACTTTTCGCCAAAGGAAGGAGAGAACTACCCGATGCTCGTCATCGTAGTAAAGTAACGCGGATGATATTCCATTAAAATGAAAAATGAGTAAACGTTTTTGATGTGTTATCATTAACGACCAATGGAATTTCAATGCATTCGCGTAATCTATTTTATCAACGAGTTCGAAACTTTTTCCCCGCGTGTATTTCTGTAATTATTAGCGAGATTTTCAGTATTAATTATCGCGAATAAACCAAAACGAATGATGTTACATTTAAAAGGAAACTTTCGAGACATTTTCAATCTCTCCTTCCTCTCTTTCCCTTTGCTTTTACATTTCACAAAAAAACAAAACATAATAAAAAGAAGTCTTACCATATTCAAAGAGACAAATTTCGAATATTGAAACGTATAATTTCCCTTGATGAGATTAATCGTGATATGCCGTTTGGAAGAAAACTTTTCCCCCCGTGAAGACGCAGAAATGCGATAAACTTATAATTAGTCGGATAAACGTAGGAGCAACTTTAGTTAACTTTTGATAATACTGTCCGCAAGATCGTAGACATAGAAATTATTGGAAAGGGTGGAAGAGGGGGTGGGGGTGGGGTAGGATCGCGTAGTAATAGTATAGGATGGAAATTTTAAGTCGACTTAACGTGCAAGTGTATGATAATGTATTTTACGTACGTACACTTTGATTAAATTAACTGCTAAAGGTAGACTACTACTAGTTGATAGAATATATCTATGCACGTGTGTATTACGTAGACGTAGAATGTATCCTAACCAAAACGTCAGGCATGCAGGCAGGCAGGTAGGCAGGCCTTTTGCTCTTATAATATTAGCAGCTGCATACGCGTCCGCATTATCAGCCTATTGGGGGTAAAGGGGTAAAATCGAATTCAACGTGGCTTTAACCACTCGTCAAAGCTGTGCCAACGAAAAGAGACAACTACTCTCTCTCTGCTGTAATATTCTACGATAGCTTACTTCGTTGAAATATATTCCACGATTTTTTCTATTATTAATAATAATTAAAGTCAAAAAGATTTAAAGATTGTACTTGAAATGTATTCAGGGATCAATTGATTGCGAGTGAAATAAAATAAATTAGATGAGGATTATTATTTTGTGATAAGGGATCTGTAAGAATCTGTTACTTTCTAAAAATTTATTTTAAAGATTTTTAATCGTATAGAAAATATGTCAGATAATTGTAATAAAAGTATGATAGATTTTTTAAAACCGTATAGATCGTAAAGAAAAATATAAAACATTGTGATATGTAAAGTATCGTTGATAGATATCAAAATAAAATTTGTTATTACGATAGATATTTGATCGTGTTTGAAGATAAAACTATATAATGGCATATTTAAAATAACAGATCTAAGCAACATTTAATGAAAATTTTGGCCCTATATTTTTTTCCCATCTTCGAACCACCCAGCCAGCAGAATATATCTCGTACTTTTTTTTTCCACAATCTTAAGATAAAATATTAAAATCTTCGTGGTAAGCAGCCTCCGTTTTTACGGTCTGGCAAAGCTTTCGAACAGGGGTCGTACTGTAACATTCATGAGCCGAGGCTTTCAAAAAGTCGGCGCCATCGATTTTCTTTCATTGGATCTTGTTTTATCTCGATTTTATTATTTACGAGGTTAACTCTCTCTCTCTCTCTCTCCTTCCTACCTTTTTCTACTTTGCTTTTATCTACATTTATCTATCTCCCTCCCTCTCTCTCCTTCCTTTTATTCTTATTCATTTTCGTCGCTACTTTTTTCTTATATATTCTTTTAAATTACTTCATTATTTTTATCATAATATCTTTTAATTTCTACAATAAAATTAGAATTAACTATAATCAAATATAAATCGTAGAAAAAACAATATTCGCGTAAAATTAAAATACGCGTAACCGTGGATAAAACATTGGAACGTTGAGCGAAACGAATTGTTTATCCATTTGTGTTTTAGTTGTTGTCCATTTTGATTAGCCCCTCCCCCTTCTCCCATTCCTCCTACGAAAGAGGAAAACCAATGTGGTTTTTGTCATTGTAAAGAGTAATTTCAGCTTCGGTTCGTATAAACGCGAATGCGGATTGTTACGTTTTCCATTTGGCCTTCCGCAATTAGAATAATGATAAATGGGCTAGCTTCGCATAATATCGACCATGCGATTATCGTTATTATCTCTGGCACGCCCGAAAATATATATATGTACCTTTTCATTCTCTCCGAAAACGTTCTCACCTGTGAAAATAATTTTAAGCGTTCCCGTTATATTAATGCGCCGAAAATTATCACGCATGTAAAATTCGATAATGGAATTGTTCGTGCTAATGAAGAAGCACTTGAATGAAAAAGAAAAAAAGAAAAGAAAAAAAAAGGCTAACAACGGAGCACCACTATCCGACCAATCATTTCTAATAATTAACAATTTCATAATATTCTCCCTCTCGAACTTTCCGCATACGAGCGATGGATTTATTTATTATTTTTCTCTTTTTTTTTTTTTGGCAGTGTATAATCATTTTCATTACTATCCAACGACTAATCTCTTTGCGATTATACATTCCAATAATGATTGATAAAATACGATGATTAATCTATAAATTATTTCATTTATTATCGATCACTAAAGTATTATAAATCAGGATTATAATTTATGTTAGAATTTTGTTTAATTTCTTTTATAGATTTTTGTATAGGTTATTCAACTGATTCGAGAACAATGTCCTGCAACGAATTAACGATTATTATCGATGTCTTCCAATGGAGGATTAACAAACAAACAAACAAAAATATCAAAAAGGGTGAGAGAGTACGAGCAGAGTTATGCATCGTTAAACTTAAAAAAAAAAAAAACTCTGATAAATTCATATACGTATTTTCACGAGTGATACCTTTTACATATATACATATATATATTCTCGAGATCACTCATGTGTGTGTGTGTGTGTGTATATACGACTAAAGTTATAAAATATTTGACCTTTATTTATCCACATTCAGCTCCGTTGCAGCAGCGAGAGTGCAACTGCAACTAACGGGGGTATAAATAAAAAATAAAATAAATAAATAAATAAATAAATAAATAGAATAAAAAATAGGGGAAAATGGCGCGTGTCGCGAACATTTCGCGATTTCGTCGTATCGTTTCTAAATTTCACTGCGACTGAGCATTATATTTATTTTACTATTCATATCCGTTACGTTAAAACAATTTGCCCAAATTGATTAATACCGTTTGTCGATAGGAAGGAAGGAAGGAAGGAAGGAAGGAAAACAAAAGGATCCTTCGAAAAAGAAGCAATCAAATTTTCTACGATGGAAAAGCGATCGTTATGGGAATATAGAGAAAAGAAAAGAAAAAAGGGAAAAAGAAAATGAAAAAAAAAAAAAAAAAAAAAAAGAAAAAAAAAAGGCCTCGTTTTGAAAGGAACGTATATAGTTCGGTTTCACCTCGTTTCACCTCGTTTCACCTCGTTGAAAAATATCTGTCCTTTTCACTCGTACCCCCGTTTATGAATGAAATCTTCCCCTTTCCCCATTTTCCATTCTCTTATGTACTCGAACTCGATCGAAGACGTTCTATAGATCCCCCTCCCCCCTCACCCACCTCCCTCGTAATTTTCTTTTTTTTCTTCTCCTCTCCTCTCCTCTCTTATCCCAAAGCAAGGCCGTACGACGACCTCGTTTTTTATACTCTCGCAAATTGAGACCTAGTTGATAAATGCATTTCTAAGAATTTATATGGGTCACACGGTTTTAACAACTCGATGACTTAGGTAACATTGTCTTTTGTCACATGTCGTTGTCACATGAAAATTATATTAGAGATAGATACATCGAAACTTTAATTATTAAATATAATTTATTATTAGAATGTGAATTAATAAAATCAATTTATATTCTAGTAATAAAATATTCCATCCCTGCAAAAAATACTTCAGTATTCACCACTTAAAGTGTTAAAGATAATTATTATATAATTATCCCATGAGTATTATATAGATTGCATTGATTCAAATTTTGCATATACATATACATGATATAATATATTACACGTACGTACATATATAAACGTCATTTGGACATACACGAGTAAAGAGCATGAGCGAATTTAGGCGAGAAGAAAGACTCGTAGAGTCTAAAGGGAAGAGGGAAAGGGAAAGGGGAGAAGTGGGAAGGCCGGAGGCAGTTTACCAGGCAAGCAGACATAATCTCCTATCACACCGCAGATAATCTCTTTCTCCCTTACTCTTATGTGTTAGTTCCCTTCAACTTACTCTCCCTCTCTCTCTCTTTCTCATTTGCCTTTTAAAGTAGCTCACTGTCGTTCTCCTCCTCTTACTTGTTCCCTATAGTACTCGTACACGCGACGCATGCGCACTTTTAAACTTGGCCACACGTCGTCGTTCTCTTCTTCTTCTTCTTCTTCTTCTTCTTCGTCTTCTTCTTCGTCTTCCTCCTACACTCCACATGACACCCACACGAGAGTGCACTTATCACCATAATACCTTGCCCAAGCACATAACCCACCCGTGTCGAGATATTATAATAACCGGCACTCGTGCTAGCACCGTATATCATACCACCCGATAAATCTCTGCTTGCTCTCTTTCTCCCTTGAACATCTCTTCTCTCTTCTTACAATCATCCCATATCGTATCTCTTCGTCTTTTCATCTTCACACCCCTTTCTTAGATCCTATTGGATAATCTTATCGGTATCTAACCCTTTCTTTATCTATCCCCGTATAATTAATTGATCATTATTAACTCAAATTTGAACGTTTGAAAATTTATATATTCCTAACACAAGTAAACACACATGTTCTATTTATCTTATAATTAAATTATAATCACGTGTTAAATGTCACAATATTTGTCACTTTTTCATGATTATTTTTGTTTTATTTTATTATTCCTAACTCTCTTTATCTATCCCCATATAAATTAATTGATCATTATCGAGCGACATTTAAAAGTTTTCCTTTTTAGAAAGATTTTTGTCACGAATTTTGCCATGCAGCAAGGGCTTGCTTGTCGTGACGTATCAGTTAGATCCTCATTCAGATCTTCATTGTGATTATCGTTGCGATCCTTGGCCACGGATGTCCCTCGTCACTTTGGACAGGCGACACGCTAAGATTCGCTTTAAAGGGCTCGTTAAGCTCGTTCAGTATCGGCTTTACCATCGCCCACATATTCCAACACTATCAACGTGAACCTATATATATATATACACACTTATACTAAATACGTGTATATAATCGTATGCATGAATGTAATTTTGTGTCTTAAAATGTTACGTAAAGTATAATTAACATCGTTCGTTTTGTTCTTTTATTATTGAAATGTGATATTTAGATATACGATCATTATTTTATATCTAATAAAAACTAATCTTAATAATAATAAGGATAAACCATTTTACATAATAATATATTACTAGGAATTTATGTATTATTATTATTATACTTATTATCGATCGAAGATATTGCAATTACTAGAATCCGATAATTGTATTCAACATTGTTTGTTAATTAAATCATGTTAATTATTAACAGGAAATATATACATACATACAATGTATGTATCCTAATTACAGTATTAGTTCTAGGCTAACTAGCTCTCGCAAATATTGACAAACTTTAACGATAATAATTATTATTATAACCGAGAAGGAAAAATGTTATTCGCGTAATCGTTCGTGACTTCGTCTACTTTTTTTTCTTTTTTTTTTTTATTATTTGTTAAAACCACACGAAAAAAAAAAAGAAAAAAAAGAACGAATTGGATTAACGTTGTGGGTAAAGAGTATAAAGCTTTAATTTCAAACGCTTGTCACATACACGTTTTAATTGTGAGCCTCTTGCATACACGCTTTATTACGCTAGATGCGAGAAGATTTAAATTTTCGATTCGTCGTATATATACATATATTACATACACACACACACACACATAGATACACATATATATATATAAACGACGACCTGGCTCGTTTCGAATTCGATTTAAAATTAAACTCGTTCACTGGCATCTGGCCAATGTTTGCACCTGTCGTCGATCCTGTTTCCTGTGTGTCGTTCGATGTGAAGGTGGCTGCTTCGTTCTCTCGTTACTTGTCGTTGCAATAGATATGCATTGACAAGTATATTATATTGTATTGCACGACCGCGAAAACGTTTCATCCATTCAAACGCGAAATCAATGGGGAAGTAGGTGGTAGGAGGCAGGGTATATTGTTGCACCCCCCTTCCTCCTCCCAAGAACAAGCGTGAATTATATTAAACATCGTGTTCTTCTATCTACGTATACATTTATAAATTTATACAACATATTCTCCTATCGTATCTTCTATATCGTTCTAAATAAATTAAAGAAACTATGAAAATTGCATTGCAAAACTTTGTCATCGAAACTATGAATAAAACTAGGATATGGGATATATTAGAATTTATCTGAACGTATAATTCAATTATTATTATTAGCTTGAATCCCAAATTTCGTGCATTTTTAAATTAATATTTTAGAAAGTATTTGTTATTATTAATTGAAATAATTTTTCTTTAAAAGTAATACAACGCGCATATACGAGTTGACGATATTCTAATCCGTAGAATCGAAATTAGTTCGATGTTCTCGAATATATGGAGAGTTTGAGTTGACCTGTACGGCTTATAGATCATACAAAGCATTAGAATTTAGTGAGAGACAGTGTGTAGGGATGTATCGAGAGGGGGATGATACAGGACAAACTGCTGCAGTTTCAATATTGCACTCTCCAACGATGCACGATACCAGCTGGCATACGTTATCTATATAGATGATAGATAAAATGAGAAAAAGAGGGTGGAATACCGAACGTGGGATCAAGTTATTCGTATTTTTGCGAATAACCATTTTGTTTTCCCCCTTTCGTCTAGTTTTATTCGTAATTTTACGATCAAATTTTTATCGAAACTTGAACAAATGGAAGATTCTAAAAAAAACCCGAATTTTAATTCAACACTAGACGTATCTTGACCGATCAATCGTTCCGTAATTCGTAAAAGAAAAATTCGACGAAAATGCATAAAATGTACATTATAATTTTCTAAATAAAATAATGCATATCTGTTGAGATTATCTATCTTGACTAAAATTTCATTCTATATGGAAAAATATATGTACCTTTTTAAAAACCTTTCACAATAGATGAGATATAATATAATATTCTATAATATCTATTAATATAATAGATAAATATTTTATTTAGATTCGTTTAGTTATAAACGTTAACATATATCCTATCTTAAACATTATCGTAATAATCTAATTGTAAGATATACTTACACACCTATTTAATATATATATGTTTTCCTTTATAACAGTTACAGTAATAGTAGCAGTAGCAGTAGTAGTAGTAGTAGTAGTAATAGTAATAGTAGTATAGGTGAATATTCGCGAGACAATCTCGAGTTAGCGTCAGCGTATCGTAAAATAGGACTAATTTGGAGGAACAAGGATATTCGCTTGGGTTCTTGAAGAGGTGTACCTAACAGGGGAACGGTCTCTCCTTCGTCCTGTAACGCCCAGCTAACGTGACATTAGCATTTACGTTAGCAGCAGTAAGCCCTGTGTATATACGAAACGCAGCTATGCTTTCACCCTCGACAACGGTTCACTTCTAGTTAGAAACAACCAACACGAATAAATGAACGAACGAATAAACGAATAAACGAAGGAACGAACGAAGATGTGACTACTCGACGATTTCTAGAAGCATCCTGTGTGTTAACCTACAACTCGATGATGATGTTCACTTCTCTCCTCTTTTCATTTAAATTCACAACTCTATTTTAGCCCTTTCAAATGGTTCATTGAATTTTCCTTTTCACGATTTTACTCCTTAACTTTTCCCCTTTTCCTTATAGTGTTTTTTTCATTCTTAAGATTTGTCGACACATAATTTTGTTTTTATTTTATTTCTTTTTTTTTAGAATAATTACTCGACGCGTAGAGATTCTTATTTAAAAATGGAAATGCATTTTTAAAAAAAGAAGGAGGCGAAGGGATAATCCGTTTTGAAAAGAACGTTCTCTCAGAATTTTGGAAAACTTTAAGGATATCCGTGCATAACTCTCTCTCTCTTTCTTTCTCTTTCTTTTCCCTTTTTAAAAGCTTCGCGTCCCTTGCAAGATACTTGACATAAAAAAAAAAAGAAGAAAAGAAGTATCCTCTTTCAGTAAAATATCCTTATCATAAAATATTCTTATCTGACACGGTGATCCTTTGACCGTTACGATGGATAAGCTTTCTTAACCTTCTAATGCTACTTCACACGTTCCTACGACGTTTTGGTATTCGCGTTTGTTTCTAAAGAAACCTTTTGTTAATTTAATTGTTAAATAAATAAAAAAGAAGATGTAATCATTATATCGTCATCGAATGATTTTCTTTTTGTTTCTCTCTCACATACTTTTGATATTATTTATTACGATTTTATATTATTAAACAATGATTCCATTCGCGTATTCGTAGAAATTGTATAAAGTGGTGTGTGTTATCTATCCAACAGCCAAAAGTCATTTACTCTCACTCCTACATCGAACAATTCGCGAGGAAAGGAACGCAATTCCCTCGGGAATCTTTCTGGTGCGTACGTTCTGAAAGTGGGGGGGTGGGAGGTAGGGGTAGGGGGTGCAACTCGAGATATTGCACGGCAACAAATAACAATACGTATCTTCCTGCCCTCTGCCTCTTTTTCTTCTTCCTCCCTTCCTCTCTTCTACCCTTCTTGCTTGCTTTTTTTTTCTCTCTAGAGAAAAGGGTCTTGCCCTTGCTCTCGTATAATATATATATATATGTTTTTTTGTCTTTTTTTTTTTCCCCATACGACCACCGAGAGTTTCTTATGCAATCACCATATCTATAACTTTTGATAGGAACGTAATTTTTTGTTGTTTTCTCTTCTTATTCCCATCTGAAATTTCGCAGAGATCATAAAAGATTTCTACCGTAAATTCTTTTTTCCATATGTTTATTTTTCAACGCGATGACGAAATGTAATAAATAAGAAAGAAATATTAGAAAATATAATAAAAATGATTAAATGTGTACATCCCTACGTTTTATAAGATCGAATATGTTTCAAAAATAATAAAATTTGGAAGAGAGGAAATTATAATACGTAAAAATACAATTTAAATTGCGGTCATTCCTTTCTCTCTCTCTCTTTCTCTCTTTTCCTTTCTCTCTGGGTTGCTTTAAAGTAATGCTAATTAGTTAGGGGAACTCGAAGCTATTAGAGTATCGTTCGTTTTCTTCGAAAAAAAAAAAACAAATTTCTACATTTACCGATGCTTAATTAGTAGGCTCATTAGTCCAACGGATGCTGGCACGCGCGTACCTTAACCAAAAGAAGAAGAACGCCTAAAAAATTCTTTTAAATATACAAACCCTAACGTAACAAACCAAATTTATTACCCACGATCGTTCGAGAAAAGTCATTAACGTTTTATACTTTTTTTTTTCTTTTTTTTATTGGATACGTATCGTCTAATCGATTCCAATCTAAAAGTCGTCAAATAACGAATGTGTAAACGAGAATACGAAACTAAAAGTACGTTCCCTTTAGGCTCGATTATTATAATATTCTTCAATCAAAATCTAATTCCTTTCCATTTTGGAAATAACTACTTACGGAATGCGTTAATCGTTAACACACGGTGTATTCATTTATTCCACGATTTTTATTCGAATTCGAACGAAAATATATATGTAAACGAAGTTATTATCGAACTTTCCAATCGATTTTAATCGAACACGTGAAACGAATATATGTATATATAAATATAAATAAAATCAAATGACATAAAAATGTGTTTAATAACGATCGATTAAATAAATTTCATTCTATATAAGATATTTAAAAAAATATATATATATATATATAACATTCAAAGAGTAAATATAAATTATTTCAAATTTGCAATAAGAAAAAAGAAGAAGGAAACGAAATAATTCTGTGATTCACTGTACACATAATAAATTCCCATAAGATTATTCCTAGATATTTTAAAATAAGAATGTTGTTGCGTTAGGATACTAGAAAACGTGAGATATCGGTTGGTTTAAGAAACTTGCCACGGGAGTGTTTAGAATTAGAATTAGAATTAGAAATGAAAAATATGGAAAGATAATAAACAAATGGGACGAAGACAGATATAGAGAAGATAGAAATGAACCTCCTACGGTTAACTGATTTAATTATGTTAATGCATAGCGTAGCGTCGATTGATAATTGCATCGGCGGGTTCTATGAGTGAAGAGGGGGGTGGAAAGGGTGAGGAAACAGATGCAGGGAGAACCGAATAGTATTGAAGCAACGGTTCCTGGATCCCAGGAGTGATTATCTATGCTAAACGGTTTGGCTCGTTAATCGTTCGGTTGAAAGGATGCACGCGTATATCTACGTCTATTCTGGCATTCGTTTTTTTTTTTTTTTTTTTTAATTATCACACTGGATAAAAAAAAAAAACTAGAGAGTTTAGGGCATTGAATTCGAAACGAGATCGATGGTTTTGTCGTAAACACGAAAAAGATAGAAAAATAAATTGTTAACATGTGTGATCTATTTTATTTTAATCATCATTGTGTTCCTAGATAATTCATGTTGTCATTTACAAAAAATGTCACGCGTAGTTGTAAACAAAATGCATACTAATGCAATTTAAAGTAACTCGCACGAGCAATCGGATTAGAAAGAATTTTATATTAGAATTACACGTCAAATATATTCTATTAAATTGTTGTTGTTCGTTCATTATTTATCTTTCCTTTTGAAAGATTGAAATGTTACGGGAGGAAAAAGGAAAAAAGATAAATAAAAAATTCGAATAAATTTGACTAAACTTTTTCATCGGCCTCTGTCGTTATTGCTTTTTTTTCTTTTCTTTTTTTCTAAATATTCCAAAAGTTAATTAAAATATTCTCCAAAAGTTTCGCGAATATTGGTAACTCGTGGTAACAATACAAGATAAAAAAAAAAGATAGGAGAACAAAAAATGAACGACCAACGAGAAAAAATTCAAAAGCTAACATGGGGAATAGAACGAAAAAATAAAAAGAAAGAAAGAAAAGGGGGGAAAATAAAAAATGGTAAAAAAACTATGGTCAAAACTGGCTATTCCGTGATCGTGGCATACATCTTTCTTTCGGCAAAAACAAAAAAGACAAAAAGACAAAAAAACGTGAAATCGTTTGAACATTTACAATCGTAGCGTGGTATAGTAAACGTCAACAAACGATTCCTTCCCTCTCTCTCTCTCACTCTCTCTTTTTTAGTAAACCAAACGAAAAACGATAGCAAGAGCGTTTTTTAAACGATCTCGTTTGTAGTGTACACGTTTAAAGGAACAATACTGAAAGGCCCGTTAAAGCGCACGGTTAAAAGGACGAAACGATCATTTTGATTGCGCACCATGGCCCCAACCGAGTATCGTTGCCTAACTCAACCCTTTCGTTGAACGTACGAGATCGTCCAACCAACCAGCGAGCAAGCAAGCAACCCTTTCCCTTTTGGCCCCTTCCCCTTACTCATTTTGTTTTTCCAATTTCGGGTTATACGGGCTCTCCCGTTGGTTTGACTCTCGCATTAATTCGCCTATAGTGGTGAGAATTTTTTTAGTAGCCGAAAACAACGCTAGCTATTCGGGTTGGGGCTATTTCGAATGCAAAACTTTTAGAATCGAAGCAATCACCAATCGGCGCCAATATTTGTACAATTTAAGTCTGCCAACGGACTGTCGCTTATTGTTCGTCCCTTTCCCTCCTGCCCCCTTCCTCCCACTCACCCCCTGACTCTTGAAAAAGCACGTATACGTGTCTCGTACGTTCGTGTACCACGCGTTACTTCGTTTTCGTTCAACAAGCGTTTATTCTATTGTTACGGATTGTTTAGTCGAATCAAACTACCCTTTTCACACGTATACACGCATACACGCGTGCACCCTCCCTCCTACTCTCTCTCTCTTTCTCTTTTTCTTGTTTCGCACGCGTGATTCGAACCGCAGAAGGGGAAATAATTAAAAGTTAGTGTTTACCAAACGAAAGCAATCGACTAACAATCTCAGCAATAACCGAACGAGATTCGATCGGTAGAAAAAGAAAGGTACCATCGCCATCACACCACCACCACCACCCTTTTGTCCAATGTATTTCCTCTCATCTAACGGGGGATGGATTCTTAAGAAAAGGGAAAAAGGATAAAGATCGGAGAAAGGAGGTTCCTCGTCGTCCTCGTTTTTTGAGGCTGAAGGAAAAGGAGGTGACGATAGTCGGCAAACGAAACGATATCGCGTACTGGAAGGAATCGGTTCGAAAAAGGGAGAAACCTTGTGAAAAGTATAAAGAAAGAATCGAGGAATCCAAGATACAGTCGCTTCCGAAAATATTCGAACACCGATATAAAATTCACGTATATATGTCAGTAAATTTTATTAACTTTCACGCGATAGGCTTGAAATTATATTAGGAAACAAATAAAATTCAATAAAATTACGTTAAATTTGTCATCAAATCAAAATGACTTTTTCACTATGGAGATAAATAAAAACAAATAAAAAACTGTGGAAGAAATATACGATACAATTATTAATAATTATTAATTTATAACGATTCCTATTAAAACAATCTCTGGAAATATTTTTGCAACCGACTGTAGATAACAAGAGAAAGAGTTTAGGGTTTATACAACACGGTCAAGTCTAACGTCGAATTACTGTCGTCACATTTCTACCCTAACCTTCCCCCAGCCCCTCCCCCTGCCCCCGCCATCCTTTTTAATTGGAAATCCACGTGACAATGGCACGCCTCCGTATCTCTCTCCTTTCTTTTATTATCCCTTTTCGTCTTTCTATACCTTTTCCTACACTTTCATCCTCCTCCTCCTCCTCCTCCTCCTCCTCCTCTTCCATCTTCTTCTTCTTCTACTACATTCTACTAGCTTCCACTATTACTTCTTCGTTCATTCGTACACTCGTAAGAGAAGACCATCGAGGAAAGACGACTTTTCTCAAGAGCTTTGGCCAAATCCGAGAAGAATCCACGTCAACTTCTTCTCCGATCTTCGACAGGGGGGAAGGGGGAGAGGGATGGCCGAGGGTGGGAAAAGGGGGAACGGCTATTCACTGCGATTTCGACTCAATCTCAGCTCGCCAAAGATTACCAGAAAATTTTCTCGTTACCTTCTCTTTCTTTCTTTCTTTCTTTCTTTCTTTCTTTCATAGTATATAGTATTTTATATATATTTGTATGTGTGTCTGTGTGTATGAGAGAGAGGGAATTTGTTGATCGAGAATCTCGAAGATCGAACGATCGTTTCGATGTTAAAAGATATAATTGTATCGTTTCGTAGGAGGAAAGTTTCACAAGGGTTTCTCCAATTTCGACGTTTAAAGTGACAAGAAATATATCTTCGGAGATCTGATAATTATCGGGAGGGGGAGGACCGAGAAGGGAAGGGGGGGAGGAAAATAGTTTGCGTTTATAATCGTTGCACGATCGTTGTTTAATCTAGCATGTTGATAAATGCAATGATAGAAAATTTTGATCGGATAGATTCGATTGGCGAAGGACGATACGGGCTGCTCGTTTCTGAAATTCTCGAAAGCAAAGTTGCAACGTTCGAATTGTACGTTGCCAGTTTAGCTACGGTTTATACGTTCGCCTAATTGTATTAATTTCGTGCGATTATTAGTCTCCACGCTTGTACTCGTTCGAAAAGGGGTGGTGGGGAGATGCGAAAGGGGGTTAGACACCAACCACCACCACCATCACCACCACCACCGGCCTGGTATCATCATATCGGATATCGTCGACCGTTTACGTTAATTTGCAATAACGCGATTCCCGTTTGCTAATCGTTCCACGAATTATTGGAATATATAAACGTACGTGCGGGTGGGTTTTCGTCGTCATCGTCGTCGTCGTCGTTGTTGTTGTCGTGGTGGTCTCTTTGCAAACGTTCGATACTTGCTATTTTCCTCGTCAATCCGTGAGAAATTTCAACTAACGATAAGATCTATTAATTCATAGCTAATTCCAAATCGTTTTTTCGTTTGTTAAAACGAAAATTTAATTACGAAATACAACAAGCTGGTATAAACGAATAATTGTCTCATTATTTTTTACTCTGATTCATTTTGAAGATCGTAAAGTAACATTTCGAATGTAATACATATTCAAATATATAAATATATGTGCTAGATAAAATTCAAACGTATTGTGTTATCTATAATATTTCTTTTTTTATGTATTACAGTTTTAACAGTTTCACGCTCGTTTCATAAAATCGTCAGGGTGTTTATTCGTACATAGCAAAACGTTGCATTTTATTAGTGACACGATCAACGACCTATCGTCGTAGTCGTCGTCGTCGTCGTCGAAGTGGCAAAGTAAATTTCAACTGTTGAAAACGAGCGCGAATTTATATCTCGAAGTGTCATAGTTCTCGCGCTCTTTGATCTCCCATTTTACGCTTTGATCGAGTTGAGTTGCTGCTGCTGCTGCTGTTGCTGTTGCTGTTGCTGTTGCTCTCAACGTGGATAAAGTTTGTACGCGTGCGAACGAGCAAGAAAGAAAGAGAAAGGAAAAGAGAGAGAGAGAGAACGAGTTGCCTCGTGAAATTGTACAAAAGATTCGAATTAACGTGATAAATTGTCAAACAACTAACTGTGGAAACAGCAAATGAATTATCCCTGGCGCCTTCTGATCGTTAAATGAGATATCGTATTAAACCAAACATTGTTAAAAAAAAAAGACGTAATTGTATACGAAATGTTCTTTTCTTATTCTCTCGATCGTTAAAAAAATATAACTGTGCTTCGTTATCTAAGAATCGAGCTGTTTAATACATTTTTTCATGACATTTTAGACAAGTGTACAATTACGAATGAGTTCGTGCTAAATATTTTGTATGGCAGGCAAAATGTTACAATTGAATTCTCATAACGTGTCGTACGATATTGTAAGAAAGATCATCAAATTATAAATTGCATCGATTTAACTATCACTTAGCTATTTCATTTCTTTCTTTAACATTAAACGTATCACGAGACAGTGTCAATTTTTTGGATAAGAATTTCTCATAAGTTATCGTGCTATTTAACGAATGAAAATTAGTATCACATATATACTTTTTGCTACACATACATAGTAAAATATAATATAATATATTATTTTATTATTAATTTATTATTAATATATTATTTAATTATTATTTATAAAAGTTATATTATAACTTTTGAAAGATAATTTAATCCGTTGTTGTAGAAATTAGTATAGATGAAAAGTTTAGTATTAAAAGAAAGTTACCGTATATATATTTCTTGTTATTGTAAAAAAGAGAAAAAAAAAGATATAAGCCAAGGTAAAAGGGAAAAAAGAGAAAAATAAAAGTAAGAGAGAGAGAGAGAGAGGAATTGGCGCTTAATTTTAGCGCCGGCAAAGAGTCGACGAATGGCGGCCTCTGATCTCTGGCAGGACATATATTTTCAAAAGGAGGAGGGGAAAGCGTCGACTGGTATGGCAGTGAAGCATGATGCCACGTGTCCCCACCAGGAATCACTCGGCACGTCGTTGGGATGCCATCGAGACACTCGAGATTCGTCTCCTTTCGTTTCACCTCGTTCGTCTCTCCGTCATCCACTTTCCTTTCCTTTCTTTCCTTTTCTTTTCATCTCGTCTCATCTCGTCTCATCTCATCTCGTCTCTTTTCTTTACCTATCTTTTTCCTTCCATTCAAACATCCACGCAATCAAGCCTCGTGAATTCAAAAATAAGAGATCCTTCAACAAACTACACGAGGAAATTTTCTATTGCTTCAGTAATCCTCGACATCATTTTTCAAGGATAACGTAAACTTCTTCTTCTTCTTCTACTACTACTTCTCTACTTCTCTACTTCTATTTCTATTTCTTTTATTCGTTTAATAATAATAGATTTCAACTGCTACGTTTCACAATTTCAATATTCAACGATATATTAATATTATAAAGTTATAATGTTGTTGATAATCTTGTATTCAATAAGGTTTGCATGAAAATTTGTCATCCCCCAACTATCATAATTTTTTATTGCAATAGTTCAATTTAATTATTAATCTCGAGAAAATAATTTGTGATAAATTTGTATTAATAGAAATGAAGAAATGAATATTGAAACTAAGTAACCAAAAGAAAAAAAGAAAAGAGAAATTCTCAACGATGCAGTTTGAAATTTCGAGTTGCAACGCGTGTTTCGAAAGCGTCATCGCTGTGGTATGTAAATACGCGTTTATCGCAATGTGTTGGCACCCAACATGCGAGCCGGACTAACTATCTTTGAGAAATGTCCTTCGTACCATCGGCGCCGTACCATCAAAGACGAAAAAACGAAAAATCCGCTCGCAAATTCGCAAGTTTCCTTGACGTAGGAATGCAATAAGTCGAATACGCCTGTTGTGTACCCTTTATTTCTTTTTCATTTTTTCGTAGAATTATTCTTTAACGAAATTGTTTCATCCTATATTCGACTAACTTCTTCTTCTTCCAAAGAAAATATTTCTCAATCCTGTATACGTTTATTCCTAATCTTTACAATATTTACTTCTTTTGTATAAATAAATAAAAAACATTAATTATACATTAAGCATGTTAAATAAAGTAACAGAATTATAATATAATACTCGTGTAATCATTAGGAAGCATGATTTTAAATCTAGAAAAGTAGAATAATTTTGATGCAACGATAAAAAGATAAAATTAACAAACAAAATGAAGGTAATTTCATTTAGAAAGATACGAAAGAAAAATAAGATAATTTTCTCCAGTTCGAATGATCCAGGAACTACTTTGTTATTATTCGAAAAAAAAAAAAAGATCAGAATAAATAAAATGAAAATCCTTGGCATTTCTGTTCGCTGTTGTTGGAGATAAACTAGCAACCATAAGTTAGCAGGCAGTACACGGCTCGACGGTTCTAAAAAGCGTACACTTGCTACAGATGCGTCGCAACGTTTTACATCCTAAACAGCATCCTCCTCCTCCTCCTCCTCCTCTCCTCCTTCTCCTCTTTCTCCTCCTACTTCTTCTTCTTCATCTTTTTCTTTTCTCCCATTTCGCTTATGAAATATATAAATCCTAACTTTATTGCGTATCGTAAACGTTCCATCATAAAAATTAATTCTTTTTTTTTTTTACAGAATAATAATCTGCGGTATATATTAAATAAAAATAAAAATACAAAATGTATATTATTTTAATATTTCAAATAAAATTTATTACAGAGATGTTATTTGATGTGAAACTTGAAATACTTCAAACAGCATCGAACATATTTTACTTTACTTCAATTTACTTTAATTTGAATGAGAGTAAGATAAATTTATTGAATTATTTTCTCGTGAAACGTATAACCAGGTATTATATTTGAATCATCGGATAAACCATATTGTATCAATATACCTGTATGATTTTATATATTGAAAATAAGATGTTATTTGAAATGAATTTGTAAAAGAAGCGTTCTCGAAGATTTGAGAAAAAAAATAAAAAAGAACAAAATAAGAAGTATTATCTCTCGTTCCCCTTTGTTCCCATTGTAGAACTATCCAGGGCCAAGGAAATAAAATAAAAGGTTAGAACCGCGTGCCGAGGAAAGATTCACGTCAAAGCAATGCAAGTGGGAATGGAAGTTACTCGTCGTTCGGATTCGACTTAATTTATTGTCCTACGGTAACACACGTTTCTTCTTCTTTTCCCGCAAAAAGTATCAGCAGCAGTAGTAGTAGTAGTAGTAGAAGTAGTAGAAGAAAGAAAAAGAAAAAGAATAAGAAGAAATAGAAGTGGAAGGAACGTAAGGCGTGTCCGCGACACCCTGTATCAATCTTTGAACTGTCCTGTCTTTGATCTGTTAAAATAGTCTTTGCGAAAGTGCCCTTTTCGTTTCTTGGATTCGCCCGATTAAATTTGGTCTTTAGAAAAAGATGGGTATCATGCTTCAATGAAGAAAGATATATAGATGGGAAGAGAAGTAATGGGAATGGAACGAGGATAAGGAAAAGGACAGATATATAAAGTAGTTAAGAATGTGTGAGTGAGTGAGTGAGTGAGTGTAAAAGTATCAGAGTAAAAGAGAGAGAGGGAGACAGACTGACGGATAAAAATAGGGATAGAGAAAGATGGGATATAGAAAAAGGATAGATATATAGTATGGGAGAGTGTCTGTATGTCTGTGTGTCTGTGTATCTGTGTATCTGTGTGCGTGGACGAAAGTGGTGGACCGTAGAAGAGGATAAAGAGCGTCGAGAGAGGAAACGAGGGTACTAAGGGTACTAAGGGTCGACGAGCCGTCCAGACGATTATTAAAGAGAACAACCTCGACGTTTTCCTAATTATTTATACTGCGAACCGTCCCGACGATGCGCCTTTACTTCACGCCGGTATTTGTTAAACTTAATCCTTTCGTTGGCTCTCATCGTTCTTCTCATCTTTATTTTTTTTCTTTTCCATTCTCTCTCTCTCTCTTTTTCTCTCTCTGTCTCTTTTTTATTTATTCTTTGGTATATTACCAGAGATACAATTTTATACGAATTAAATCGAATACGAATTTTTCTTGAGTTTTTTTATCTTCTTTCGTTTGGAAGAATTTTTTTAAAAAATATTATCGATTAGGTTAAACCGTGGATAGTTTTATTACGTTTGCGTTTTATAATTTTGAAAAAAAACAAACGGGTGGAAATGATAACCGTATAAAATATATAATAGCTTTCGTTGGAAAATAGTAACGTACGGAATACGCAATCCGCGTAGCATTGTTTATATCTCCGAACCAATTTGTTTTTTCAATTGGATTTTATAAAAGAAAATAAAATAAAAACGGAATGAAATGAAATAAAATAAAATAAAATAAAATAAAATGAAATAAAATGAAATAAAATGAAATAAAAAAGTCAGGAAAATATAAATAAATACGTCCACACAATCGAACGATTTTCGTGTCTGCTTCGTTACCATCGAACAATGATAAATTATATATAATAAACTTTATAAAAGCCATATATATATATTATAAAATGTATCTTATATAACTATCTACCATGTTGTACATGACAAAGCAAATGAAATATGAGGTACTACTAAAACGTAGTTACGTTAGAGTCGTAGAATATGAAATATCGATTTCCTTTGTTCTCCCCTCTTTTTTTTTTTTTTCCATCGAAAAAACGTTTCAACCGAGAAGCACCCTTCTTTAAGAACAAACCGAGTCAGTATCCGAGTAAAAAGTATCGGGGAAAAATGGGAACTAAGATATAGATGAGCAAAGGAGAAAGAAAATAGAGAAAATAATGTGACAGAGACGAAAGTTAAAAAGACAAGGTAACAAAAAAAGAAAAAAAGGGAAAAACGTTAACCTAAAAGAATAGGAAAGGTTCCACGAAAGGAAGGAAGGAAGGAAGGAAGGAAGGGATAAAACGGAAAATAAAAAAAAATAATAAAAAAGAAATCGGTACAGAGAGTGAGAGAGAGAGAGTGAGGTTGGTCGAAGTAATTTTCACGAAGGATCCATTAAAGGATCCCGACCGGTGCAATTAGTAGGTGACTTAACAAGGCCATTGTCGTAGTAAGACGACCCTTCGATAGGGTACTCCCTTCGCGGATTTTACTTCGCGGATTTAATTTACCTTTCCTTCTTTTTTTTTTCTTTTTTTTTCCCTAGACGACACTTTTCCTTTCGTACTTTTCCCTTCGTACCCAAACCCTTTCCCCTCCCTACTATCTACCCTTCCCACCTTTCTCAAACGTCTGGCATCTCTTTTCAACGAGCAAACAGGCATCAAAGAGCAGGGCTTTCAGCAGACTAGGGTTATCAGACGAGCTATATCGAGTTTCATTAAGCGCATTGTATGCAGGGTGGTGCTAGTGGAGGTGGTGGTAGTGGAGGTGGTGGTAGGGGTGCTGGCTTCACTCGGAGGTGGATGCGAAACGAGACTGCGGTGAACGAGGTGGAAGGGTTGTCGCACCAACCAAATAACTTCCGTCGAGCCTTGCTAGCCCGTTTCTACTACCACCCCCACCCCCCTACCCCCTTCGCTCTCCTTGCTCTGATTATCGTCCGTTTCTGCTGATACTATACTAGCTCTAACTGCTATTATTCGCATCTAACTACTATTTTGCTTATATCAGCCAATTGTTTTACAATATTGTTTAAGTATAATATTTCATTATTGTTTCGTTAAGTCAAAAACAAATTTTCTTTACTAATAATTAATGAAATAATTATAGTACTCTTATTGGTTTTGATATGATCAATCGATTGGATCGATCTATTGCAATTATACACGACGATTAACGTTTCATTGATCAAATAATTAATTGAGCAATTAAATTGATAAAACTAACACACATACAAATTTTATTATTTATTTAATTAGTTATTTTTATATAGTTGTAGGTACCCGTTAGAATTTATTTCGTAGGATTTGAAGATACGATCGTAGAATATCTTGCTGAGTCAAATATATTTTCTCTTTTATATTTTAATTATACGGAATATAATAAATTAGATTTTTAACGATCTACATATCGTAGAACGAAATACTTTCGTTTGGAGATATATCGATGCACGATCAAATCGTATTTGACGTTTATAGTATCGATATTATCAAAAGAAAATATATTACGAGAGTTTTTTTTCTTTATTTTTGATCTTATAGGAATTTTTATTATCTTTTGCCTTTTTTACGATAGGATCTTTATTATTCGGATAAAAGAATAAAAAGAAATGCGAACGAATATAAAAATAATAATAATAATAATAGGCAACGACGACGACGACGTTGGAAGAAGCTACTACATAATGGGCACATCAAAGGAAAGATCCGTCTGGGTGGTGGTAGTGGTGGTCTCAATGATGATGGATCTGCTTATATCATGCTTTCCTCTTATGGTTTTTATAATGGACGGACGGTGCAACGCGAACATAACGATCGTTGTTATACCAATGCAATTCTTGTGAGAACATTATTTTTATCGTATAGAAATTTCGAGATGATTTCAATCGGAACCAATGTGAACTGATATTATCAATTTATCATCGTACCTTTTTATCTCATTATTTATCTATTTTATATATTTTTATTTTATTCTTTTTTTTTACTTTTAAATTAAATATTTATATTCATATATTAACTGTTACAATTATATTTTATATATATATATGCTTTTCAATTTTATACGTACAGAGAATGTAGGAAAAGTAATAATAATTGATCATACAAGTTACTATTATTTTTAAATATTCCAAAATGCAATATCTCAAATATCTCGAAACGAAGAAAAATGATTTCACGTCAGTTTCGAATATAACGTCTCGTGTACGTGGTGCATGCAAGTGAATGTTACAAGTCAGGATGGAAACTGTAAGTCAAAGTAAAAGAAGAAAAAAAAATAGAAAAAGAAAAGATAAAACGATTTGTTCATTTTTGATTCTATCTTAAGAGACAAGTCTTGTAAAAATTGTATAAAGTACGAATGCAACACACCGAGAACTATTTATATAATTTAAATACGCAGTTATAAATATAAAATAATTAATATTACTTTTTCTATCTGTGTTGGTATAATACTGGAACTGTGTAAAAAAGTGATCAATCATGAAAAGTGTATCAAGATGTGGAATCGTGATGCGGAAAAAAAGTAAACCCCGAGGTTAGAGAAAAATTCCTAGGATTATATTTTGCGATATATTTCGTTATTATATTCCACGAGTAATACAGTGCAATGCGCAAAGAAACGATGAAACTATGAAAGAAAACGAGAATTGCCATTAAAGGGAAAAAGATAAAAAGATAGAAAAAGAGGAAGAGAGAGAGAGAGAGAGAGAAAGAGAGAGAGAAAGAGAGAGGATAGTTTCTGGGATTTCTGGAACGGTGGTGACGATGGCAAATAACAAATGCGCGCCCGGGTGACTTGTGTGAGAGAAAAAGCATACCGAAGGATCGGAAGGATGCAGGATCGTGCTGAGTCAGGTCACACAAGAAGAGAGAAAGAGAGAGAGAGAAAGAGAGAAAGAGAGAAGCATCGGAGCTCGTTGAGAACAGAGAGGACCGTTCGCGTACCCCAGCGTTAATGGATTTGACAAGATTGAATTATTGCCCGCACCGTCGTCGTTAATACGTCGACCAACCGAGAGATGAAGAGAGATGAAGAGAGATGAAGAGAGGAAGAGGAAAAAGAGGGGTGGTGGAGGCGACCACGTACAGGCCGACCATTCGAAAGTAATGGACCGAACACCAGGCTACTACAGAGTTGACACGCGACCGCTTCCGATAATTGCTCGACGTCGAAAATTCCGCCTCGATTTATCGACAACGAACGAAAAAACCCCCGGATGTCTCTAGGGCACTCGACAAAAAGTCCTATAGTCCTATTTCGTGGTGCTAGGGAAATTTTTTATTTTTTTTCTTTTTTTTTACCACCTCGAAGAAAGATATCTTGTCGCTGTAATAAGAAATTTTTCTCCGTTCGTGCAATATTTTTAGAACGAGGTTTGGATACGATTACTATTGTTATTCTTTTTCTTCGATTAATGGAAAAAATGTTGAAATAGGGTCATCGTAATTAACAGATTTCACTGGGTAGACTTTCTTGTTCCTTTTTTTTTTTAAATTAAATTGAAATCAATTTAAAACGTTCGTCGTACGAAATTAATTTAATCGAACTTCGGAAATTGTTCCAATCGCGAACAAATGAATAATACGTCAAAATGGTTTCATTTTATATATATATGTTTCTTTATTTTTGGATTTAATCTTTTTTTTTCTTTTTTTTTAAAACATTTTCGTCCTAACGATCATTCCTCTTAACTATACTCTCGACCGAGGGGCGTGGAGAAATTAACGTACGACGAAGAAGAAGTTTCCAAGTAGTTTGGAAAGAGGTGGAATGCAACCTGGATGAAATTAGAATAACTCTCTCTCTCTTTCTCTCTCTCTTTTTCTCTCTTGATAATTAGAAACGGCCACTCTACTCTTTTTTCTTCTTATTGACGAAAAGAAAGGAGAACGAAGAAAGAAAAGAAAAAGAAGAAGTATTTTCTTAAGGCAAACGAGAAAGCCAAAGAAGCCAGTCGTTTGGTAACCGTATTTCAGTTACACTTTCATTAGATCTTGGGTGGTAAGGGACAGTTAAGGGCGGCTTAACTCGAAGGGAAAAGATTTTGACCTCTATTTTCATTCAAACAATTTACTTGCCCAATGGATTTTTACCACTTTTCTTTTACCTCCTTTCAATTCACCCACCCACCAACCCCACGTCTTCTTTTTTTTTACACGCGACCTAATTTTTAAGATGAACTTAAATGAAACTTTTGAAATATATCTCTTCGTATATAATTTATTTTATTAACGATAATATTAATGAATATATTAGAAAATATTTTTGAAAATACTATAATATATCGTACAATAGATTGAAATTTACCGTATATAACCGTAAAGTTTATAAATGTGAACTCACTCGGTTATGCGTACTGTCGTAGTAAATTCTGACGAATTTGTGGTTTCATTAATACGGCAGTTTCAATAATCCACGAATGTTAATGGCCGTCACGTCGTACCGTCTACATAATAAATGTTCACAATAAATAAATTTTACCGATAATCCGTTCGCGAGTTGATCTGATATTGAATTATTTTCTATCATCTAAATAACAGTAATCGACGTTATCTATCGATATTTTGATACTCAAAGATTATTATATATTTCATTTGATTTATTCGATCACGGGACTCTCAATGCAACTTCGAAGAAGGAATACATTTTCAAACGAGTCACGTCTTCTATATTATTTCATATTTAATGGAAATAGTTAAGAAAAGTTTAGAAAATAAATTCGTTTGTATATATTTTATCGTTGATAGTAAATTCAAATCGTTAAGTAAAAGATGCACGTGATTATAACTGAATAACTATCATTAATCTTTTATAATATTTCGCAAAACAAAAGAGAAACAAGAGAGAGAGAGAGAGAGAGATTGGCAAGGTGGTTCGTGGATCGTATAGCGAATGGTATATTCCAAAGTATATAGGCAAGAGTTTATTATTGTTTGATTAGCAACCCCAGGAATTTGTAATATTTCATAAGCAAGCAAACCGTTGTGCAACGAGATTGGATGACAAACTGCATGTATCGACCTACTTGGCTGAATGTTTCATCGTATATTCATGTACATATACGTATTATTTTATTCTCAAAGATTGTTTTAACAATACTTACTAAAATTAAATAATTTTAATCGATGGTAGTCAATTAATCGTAGAAAATTAATAGAACAGTTTAGCTTACGTAAATATATATGTAATTCGATTATTATTCGATTATATATATTATTATAATTGAAACCTAAGTTTAAAGTTAATACGCGTCAGAAAATTGATCTAAGTAATCGACGATTTGAGAAAGGTTCGCGTGTATCGTTTGTTGCTGAATAAATCTCCTTTTCGGGCGTTACCTTTTCGTTTTCGTTCGATCGTTCATTCTTGATAAAGTTTTCCAACAGTTTGGTTCAATATAACCGAGTAAAATCAGTTTGGTACAACACGCAAGTAGTATAGAATTTTATCCCGAATTTTGTACTTTTTCGATACCTTCGAAAAGTCATCTTTCTTTCTTTCCTTTTACCTTTCTTTTATATATATTTTTTCTTTTTTTACAGCTCTAATAGTTTTGATAAATTTCGCGATAAAATCGAATAATTAATAAGTATAATACTTACATTTTTTTTTGGTACATTTAAGAAAAGTCAAACAATCGAACCTTTTCTTTTTATTTTATTTTTCATGAAAACGACAAATACGACAATGTAACTCGATGATTATAGATAAAAGGGAGAAAATCTGAATGCGAAAAGGGAGACGTTTGCATGCATCGAATTATCGATCGAAAGCAGATGTGGCACCCACTTCCACCACCCATGGCGTAAAAATCCCTTTTTGCATTTTTCTACTTATACGATGAAAATCTAAGGGACTTATCGATATTGAATATTTTCACGAATTTTCGTTCGTTCGTTCGTTCCAGTTGCGGTACGGTAATAGTCTGCTTTGCTATTCGTGCTATTCGAACCCAACGAAATATTTCAACTTCGCATGCAAATGTTGTTCGCAAAATTTCCTCGAAATGTTGTGTTTGGATAAAAGGTACGTTTTAAAAAGTTCAACATAATTTGTTGCTTACAATCCATAACACGCAACAAGGGAAAATATCAAAACAAATGAAAAATCTGTAAGATTTTTTATTTAATGCGATATTAAAATATATTCGATAGAAAATTTCTATCTCGTCTCGCGTAGAACAAGTTCGTTGAAACAATGAACTAAAACCCCTTCCATCCCAACCCCCCTGCAATGATAAGGTTTACATTTTGTACATGTAGATCGTTTAGAACGTGTATTTGAAACAACTTAACCAATTGCAAGTTACCAAGTTCCGGAACCCGCATTGAACACTCTCAAGAATCATTATGTATCCACAAATTACGATCCAGGGACAAAGATCATGGCTCTCGATAAATTCTATCTCGACAAATATTCTCTCTCTCTCTCTCTCTCTCTCTCATTTACTTTCTCAGAGTAATACTAACTCAGTCAAGTTTGAAACTACAAGACGTGTAAGTAAACGATAAAGATGATTCATTTATTATATAAGTTAAACGATCCTTCGAGAGATTTAATTGTTATTTAATTTTTTATAATAATATTTAAAAGATAAACAAAAAATTTTCTCTATGTTCGGATAACACAATTGAAATATTCACGCATTCAAATTAAGATGATACTAAATCTGAAATTGTATACTTTTCGTATACAGAATTGTCTCGAGAATCATTGAACTTTTCTAACACTACAGTTGAAGGCTTGAGATCACGTTGACTGGGTTGTATAATACCCGGTTGGGTTGTAGGATTTAAGTATGTACTATAAAATGTGTTTCCTCTCGAAAGCTTGAAGCAACAAGGTTGAAGAACTTATTCGTCGTGGTTAGTAGAAACGTGGGTATCGTTTATTCACCTACCTGAACAACTAACTCTGTACACCTGGTCTTTTTTTCTTTTGCTTATTTGCAATGAATGAGATAATAAATCGAGTATCTTTATGTACAAAAATAGATTTAAATAGATATACTATTCTATTTAATATATTTGTGGTGGAATATAAATTATTGTTAGAAAAAAATAAAATAAAATAAAATAAAATAATATATATATATTTTTTAAAAAGAAAACATATAAATAAAATATAAGAGCCGAGTTTTTGTTTGATAATCGAATTTTATGATAGCGAATGAACTCTTAATGCGTAAAAATAGTCATGACACGTCGTTAAATGTCCAAGTTAGCTCGGTCTCGTACGCATATCTGGTTAAAACACGACATATATATATACACGCATACACGCGTATGTATTTCGAATCGTAAGAAACAGTTTGGAGATCTGCCAGGATACGTTCCTGCGACGGCTGCTTTCGGATTTATGTTTCGGCAATATCCCTGCCGATGCTTTGGTTAAATCTTACCCACCCGTCTTGTCTCTCTCTCTTTCTACATCTTCCAAAAAAACATTTTTTTGACCACAGTTAAATTTCGTTCTCGCACGAATTTTATATATATATATTTTTATCCCTATATAACGAATGAATGATTTTTATTTAGATTTTTATTTATATATGTATAAATAATAATATATATTTATATATATTATTAATAATTATATAATATATTATAATATATTATTTATATATATTTATTTATATATATATATATAAAAATCTATTATATATAAAAATATATTAAATATAAAAAAAATCTATTAAATATAAAAATATATTATATATATATATATATATATAATAATGTTCATTGTGATAAATTTAAATTTGCATGAAGAAATTTGTTAAAGAAATAATTAAAAGAGAAAATAAAATCTTGACATATACACCTACATCTATTTTATCTTTCTTACCTTCGAAAGTAAAGATAAAAGGTAACGAATGAACGGGTACGGAATAACTATGCGATAGAAACACAAATTTACCTTTGGTTAAGTTCGATTCTGTTCGTAGTTAAGGTTACTAAACCACGAACAAAATACCCATTCGTATTTTTCTTTTTATCGGGAGGTAACTTATCGAGAAAGTTTGAAAAGTTTGAGAAGGAAGACGAGCACGGTACGAGACGAACGTTGACTTTATCTAGTGATATCATAAGAGGAAGAAAGACAGAAAATAGAAAGAGAATGATAGAAACTAGTAACGACGAGCAAGAAGCACACTGGTGTGTAACACTAAGTAAATCACTGTAACAAGCCGTCTCAAATCGGAATCGTTCGAGCGAAAACGTGCGAGTTTTCAAACGTCGAATGGTAATGTTTGCTAGTACTTTTTTTTTCTTTTTCCTTTTTTTCTTTTTTTATTCCCCTTTCTTTCCATTTATTTTCCTCGCACTTCTTACTCTCTCGCCCTATGGACGAATAACTTCTTCTCGATCGATTTAAACCTCGATCTTTCGTACGAACGTCAAAGAATCGAAGAAAAAAATCCTCGGACGGAGTAACGAAAATATCCGTAAGGGAAAATGAAAAGAAACAAAAAAGAAATGTAACGTTCGATTAAATTACTTCCACTGGGTTGTTTGTGTTATAAAAAGCAAGAACGATTTTTATTTGATCTTTGATTAAATTCGTTTCAATTTATTATCGAGACAAAAATATATTTCCTTCCTTTTATCTTTTATTTTTTGATAATTACGTAAGAAGAAAATTTGCAGCATCCAGTTTTCTGTCACGCGTTTGCGCGCATATTTCATCGAAATTGTTTTCAAAACTTTGAGTTATATTTATCGTTAATGTTTTGACTTTTTAAATTCTAAGCTTGTCAAAATGAACACGTCGTTTTAAACGTCGCGCGATCCTTCCGTTTGAAGCAACGACGATTATAATACGAGACATTAAATACCATCAAAAGAGAGAGAGAGACAGACAGAGAGAAAGAGAGAAAGTTTCGAGGAATATTTTCGTGGACTTTCATAAACCTATTTTATCTCAAAAGTCCGGCCACTTTAACTCCGGTCTTCGTAAAGCCAAGTGTCACCAAGGTTGACTAGCATACGTGCAAGGTGTCAAGACCCTAAAGTAATCCTAGACTACCCTTTCCCCGTTTATAAATCATTCTCAGAGCAATGTTTAAACGGTCATCCTCGTTGTCACGTTTAAATACCACTTGAAAAATACCAATTATATCATTATTATTGTTAATGAAGAATTATATGAAACGAAAAAATATGAAATAATTTAATCTAATTAACAGGAAGATAAAGAACGCAAAATATTATTTACGAAAATTAATCTATAAATTTTCTTCGTCACAGATCAAAGTGCAATCAATCCTTATTTCATATTTAAAATATGAAAAATAGAATAAGAAGAAATTCTATAGAATTACGCGTGGCCAAAAGTTATAAAGGTATGGTTACCCCTTCCAACCCTTCTTCCAAGTGTACTCCGAGCAGCCCTTTTCCTCCATTACTCGTTTTCGGTAAGGTAGCCCCGGCCTTTTTGGGACGGGATAAAATGTGAGCCCATAACTATCCTACCGGTATATCCTTTGGTAACGTTATCTATCCCTGCGGTTAAGCCAGACGCGGACATAACGCCGTTCCTTCGTCCCGGTGGTCGGACCTAATCCGCAAATCCCAGCACACGTCCCGATCCATTACCTTGGATATCTTCCTAACCGAAGATGCCCAGTTTCGAGCTTACGCCTATATCGTCTCTAACAAGTACCAAAAGAGTTGACTTTTTGTCCTTATTTTTCTTTTATTCTTCTCGTCCTTGTTCTTGTTCTCGTCCATGTTGTCGTTGACCCATCAAATACGTTCGCGAAAGAAAAATTGTATCAATTGTGTTGACACGATTTTCAGATTATTACAGTATACTCTCTCTATGCGTTATCAAATTTCTATAGGATGTGTTTCACCGTATAATAAAATTTTATTGAATTGTAGAGAAACGTGTTAGCAGGTATGACGCTTATCCAGTATTTCTCACGATACACGTTATAATATCCTGGATACTCTAAAAAGACGATTGTCTTAAAGAGGAGTATTGCAATTTTTACTTTAATATCGCGTGAAATTTTTGCCCAAAGAACGTAAACGAAATATTATAATAAATCAAAAATATACTTCGGTGTTTTTTAATCGAATAAAGAAAAAAAAAGAGAAAAAGAAAAAGAAAAAAAGACACGAAGAAAAAAGACGAAAGACAATTTTTCTTTTCTACGGTTTCATGAGAAAAGTTATTCGCATAATTTTTAATTATACCTAGAATGATACGAAAAGTTTTGGCCTTCTCTCTCTCTCTCTCTCTCTCTCTCTCGATTGGAAAGTATCCGAAAGAACTTTGTTCGTTTTTATGAGAAAATGAAAGAAAATGAAAAAGAACGAACGCGAAAGAAGGAAATAAAAAGTGAAGAGAAAAATATCAAATCGTTTGACAAGGAAAAATCGTTTGAAAGAATCGAAGATTTTTGCGACGAGTAGTAATAGTAGTGGTAGTAGTAGTAGTAGTAGTAGTAATAGTAATAGTAGTAGTTTCTGATAGATTCTCCAAGACTTTTCAGTATCCCGAGCCCGAAGGGACAGGATTAAATAAAAGAACCTAACGTGGAGTTTTCAAGTAAGAGGAACGCGAGTTACATCGTTGATCCTTTCTCTCGTTCTATTTTTTTTTCTTTTTCCCTGCCCTTCCCTTCTTTGGCTTCCTCTCGACTGATTTTGTCAAACGTAAGGATTATTTCAACTTCGATAGTAGAACGTTAGATCTTCTAATAACTTTTGATCATTCACGCGAAAGACTTACTTTATTTAACTTTTTATTTTACTTTACTTACATGCATATATAGGACAGGTATATGTAGATGTACAGATAAACTTTTTATAATACGAAATTTTCCAAAAACAATTCCTTATGCAATTTATAATACAATTTATGACACGATAAAATCACGAACTTTTGCTTTACCCTAATATGAGACCCAAATTTCAAAGTAATTTCATTTAATTTTTAAATATAATATATTAAGTACACAAAAATCATGTTATTCGGTGCTGTAGAAGTATACTGTTGTACAAAGGTTTGTCGTAATTGTTATAAAGAGGGGCTACCTTTATTTAAAAATATATGTGTCGAGAGTATACTTAAGTAAAATGAAGAAATTTATTAGACACGCGTACGGAAGTATCGATATTATCAGCAGGAAATTCGTCGATTAAATGAATCGATGCTAATATCGTAGCTGTGAGTATTCCCCCCCATCGTGTCACGGTTATTAACTTGAAATGGTTCGTTAATTATAACGTTTTTCGTATAATAATAAAACGCAAACAAACAAACAAATGAAACGATCGAGGTTGAGAACAATTAAACGAATAAGATGAAATTTTTCTAATGTAAGATCTTCTCTCTTTCTTTCTCTTTCTTACTTTCATTTTATCGACCAATAGGAAAAGAGCAATATATTTCTATGAGATTCCCGGAGGAGTAATCTACATAATATCCGTGGCGCCGATTAAAAAGCGTCTGCACGAGCCCTTGCGAGGTTATAAATTAATATTCCGTTGAAGTTAAACAAGCGGTCGGACCAACCCACCACCCCACCACCTCCCCCCTCGATCCTCCCTAAAACTTCTCTTTACCCTTCTTCCTCGTCCCTTTCATTTTACGTTCTCAGATTCGCACTAAGGAACTCGCAGGTTTCTCGAGAGATTCATTAAGGGATTTCGAACTGGCAAACGAGCCCTGCGCGTTCATTGCGGTTCCTACGGCATTAATTAGTATCCGCTGATGTCGCCCTTTTCTTTAAAAGAGTGTAAGAAGGAAGGAAGGTAGAAAAGGTAAAAGATAAGTCGGTTGGTTGGTTGGTTGGTTGGTTGCTTGGTTATTTGTTTTACGAGCTCGACCAAAGTATCTTTTTCAACTAAGTTCGCACTATTCCAAGTATCATCTAGGTTTCTTAAACACATCTTTCACAAAGGGATCGGGAAAGGGTTCCCCCTCTCTTTTCATTTAATCCTTCAAAGAAATCAAGGCACCGAAGTAAGTCTCTCCTTTTTGAATCACATTCATTAGATTTATCTTCATTTTCCCTTATTCTCGAGTTAATATATTCAATTTTCTTCGAGAGAATATATATATATATAAGAACGTATATTTCTAATATTTTTACTTACGTATTATTTTATTTTAAATGGAACACGCGATCCGAATCTTCTTTTTATATATTTTCAATTGGGATATCTTTTACGAAATGTTATATACTTTTTCTTTCTTTCTTTCATTTCTATTTTTTTTTCCTTTATTTAATATTAAGAAATGAAATTATCTCGAACCGAGAACGTGAATATTCAAGATGTTCTATATAACGTGCAATTTCGTCTTAATAGTATCTCGAATCGATGGTTTTAATTAAAGGAAAGAAACGAACGTCTTAATTGTGGAAACATTAAAGAACGAGAAAAGGAAAATGACTTCGTTTATATTTTTATTTTTGTTTTGGTTTTAAAAAAGAAATCAATGATCGATAGGTTTCGTATTTTGATAAATAACTTTATATATCGATTAATATAAGATACAACAAACGTTCATACCATCGCGTATTTTCAAAAAGAAACTTTTACTTTATTTATTTCTTTACATCCTTCTTCCATTTGTTTTCACGATATCGATCTATTATCGATTGGACGATGGATATCAAAAGTAGAAACTACGAGTGGAAAACATTGCGGAAATGAATTACTTATCGTAAAGTAACTCTCTCTCTCTCTCTCCCGAAGGATGGTAAAAAGTAAAAAGGATTCGGTTCTTAAAATCCCATGTACGATACCTCAGTACTATAATGTTTTTCTTCTTGTTCTTTTTCTTATCTTTTCATATTTTCTAGAAATAGAGTACGAAAGAGAGATAATATCAGATATTATTAAGTTTTCATACATCTGTTAGTTTCTATATTGAAATATCAATTTTTATTTGGAAAACTATCTGTATCGTTGAAGTATATATTATATAATATATTATCAACGCACACACACACACACAAAACAATATTCTACGTTTTTTTTTTAATTGACTTTATATAAATTAAATATTAATTTATCTTAAACACATCAGATCTGTGTGTGTGTGTATTAAAGAAATGTTTAAAAAATATCTTCTCTACGAGATTGAATTGAATGAAATATATATTTTATTCTTCCTATTTATAAGATATTTTTTCTATTTTTTCTATTTATAAGATAAACGAATAAATGAAAAAAAATGATTCGATCGGAATGGAAATACAGTTGGCATGTTAAATACCAAAACTTGTCTACTTAAGAGAAAGTTTAAAAGCAAATTCACCCACCAATCGTGCCCGATTAAAATAAGATAAACGTTTGCGGGTTTGAGTGATTATGTTTAAGTAATAGTGTGTATCGGAAAGCAAACGTTCGGTATTTGTATGGCAACGAACTAACTGCTAATTCCAAAGTAGATATATATATATATATACTATAGTATATGTCGGATCTAACAGAGAACTTTCAAATATATACGTAGTAAGCTACGAATTAATAGAATTCTCTGTATGTGAGGTGAAGATATATCTTACGAAGGTTTGCCTCCCACAATTCGATTTCCTTCGACCTTCTAACAGATTCGCTCCTACGAACTTTGCTTCCATCGATGCCAAACTTATCGAAATAATGACTTTTCCCTTCAGTATGAGAGAACTGAAACTTTGACGGATAACCGATATCATTAATGTGAAAGAAATAACTTCTCTCTCTTTCACACACACACATACATATACACACACATACACATATATATGTATTCTCATTCTATCAAGAAATGAAATTACAAGAGGTCATTTTTATTCAGAGTAGTAAGCAATTTAAATGGAAACACGAGGATAACAGCTTAGTACCTTTGATTACTTTACAAAGAATAAATATATAGTCATTCGAAGGAATACATTTTCTTCGAGAAATCAATATTCTTTTATTATTTTAAAACTTCTTTCTATTTAAACGATAAAACTTGTAATGATAAAAATGGAGACTGGCAATAACCGGAAGAAAAAGAATAATAAAAAAACGATATAAAAGATGCCTTTATACAGGTAGCCCTTCAACGACACGGCATCCCTATGACACGGTTTTATTTTAACGCGATGGCAAACCTTTGTACAACACTTTGTAGTACTTCTACAGCACTGTATATAACACGATCTTTGCTTAACACCTTTAAAAATTAAATTACCTCGAAATAATTGAACTCTGGGTTCTCGTGTAACACGGTTTTACACGAAAGAGCATTTTTTAGGAGCCTATCCACCGTGTTACGGGAAGATTATTTGTAATAGTAATCACCGTTCGATTACTTTTCTTAATCTTTCTTTCCTACGAAGTAGAAATTTTCCTTTTGAGTTATCTGTCGAGGTGGTGGTAATGCGATTCCGTACGTTTAGATTTATACGAAAATCTCGAAAGTGAATGGGGACCGAGTATAGTAGACGACTATGAAGGTCACCATCGAGCGTTGATGGGCTCGATGGGATTGAAAGTGGCCAATGGTAGGAGGAAACACGTAGAGAACGCAACATGCGTGTAACGCAAGCCTGCTCGTCTTTTCCCACGAGGGATGTTCGGTGATACCTAAAGGGTCCGGAGAGAAGAACGAGGAAAAGGGGTGGTGGGAGTGGTGGGGAAGATTTGGTATATGGGGGAGGATGGGTGGAAAGTAATCGGCTTAGACTGTCTGACACGTACGACGCGTTCTACCACTTCTCACTTGCTATAGTTTTTCTTTCTCTTATTATCAAGATTCGTTTAATTAAAATTAGTTAACGCGTTGGCTATTAAATAAAACAAACAAAATAAAAAAATTAACTCGAGATCGCATATATTTAATTAAATTTACTTCCCCCTTCTCTCAGTTTCTTTTCTTATCGTCTTAATTACCAAAAATGAATTTATTTTTCCCTTCAAAATCTGGTCGCATATCTACGATGGTATATCTACCAGCTAAATTTCGTGGCATGAGGGGGGGGGATGGCGTTGAGAAAAAAGTACGAATAGATTGAATTTTCATATATTTTCATAAATTCGAGACCGTGGAACTGAATATGGATTATCATCAACTAACCCCCCTCAACCAAACCGTAGGTATTGCTAGGAGAATATCGATTTGTGGGTTTTAATAAGACAGAATCGAGCTCGTTGGAACGCTGATGGCGAATATTTCCTTTCGGGCTAAAGAAGTTTACGAATAATAATAAACGAAGCTTAAAGTAAACTGGAAGAAGAAGAAACGACGAATTATATTTCTTCCTTGCCAAAAAAACCAACCACCCACCAACCCACCCACTTATTTTTCTACTTCTAACGACGATGCGGACATTAATTCGATAATAAATATTTCCAAAGAGAATTTTGTTGTATAAGATAAAAATTGATCCTGAAACGATACTAAAACGTTTTAAACGTTTTTTTGTTCTTTTCTTTTCCCTCCCCCTCGTCCCTGCCCACGACCAATCGAAAATCGTTTGTCGCCGTCAACTTGGTGTTCCCTAATAATTAATAATTCCGCATTCGCGTTGGCTATTAATTCGCAATAATTCGTATAATCGGTATTCAACCGCGATCCATTTATCGAATTTCCACAAAGATTCGTCGACCATCGTTCATTATCGAATAATGTACTAGTGGTGAACGATTCCTTTCACGTGAAATTACCAATATGATGATATCATCATTCCACACATATATATATAGATATAGATATAAGTATTGTTATCATTTTATCATTTAATTTATAATTATTAAATATTATTAGACGACAAAAAAAATAAAATACAATAAAATTCTTCTATTGCATAGAATATAAAATAAAAAAAAAAATATATATATATATAGAATACTTTTATGTATTTCATGTATGTTTTATATTACTCACCAAACGACCATGTAAATCCTTACATTCTTAAATTTCAGTCTTCCACGATAACATACACACATACATACAAATAAAAAATACGATCGTTTCGATTGAAACGATTAATTACGTTGAAATAAAACGTACTATTATATCATGTTAAAACAAACAGTTGTTTCGTAGTTTTACAAAACGGATATGACGGTCGGTGTTATGGGGGCGAGAGGGTGGTCTAGGGGGTATTAGTTCCTCCGTCCTTGGCTTGACAAGGCAAAGGGATGGAAAAGTAAAGTTATGGTTGGTTATTTTGGCAGCTGTTCTCTCTTACTCGCCACGGTAACTTGGGTCCCGGTTCGTAGTCAAATATTATAACGGGCAACAACAACTGCAAAAGTATCGAGCAAGCGTGACGCCGTTTTCTGTAATATACAACGCATGTAAATACCTATACAGTATCCTATATACATATATATATTTATGATAGATATATTACATATATACGATGATAACATTCGATCGATTTTTTTTTGCTTTCCTTCTCCCGTTTTTAGTCTCTTTCTACCGAGGACACACACATACACACCCACACAAATAAAAAAGAAGAAAAAAGAAAAAAAAAGGATGATTTAACACGATAATAAATTTGCCTACACAATTCGGGACTCTCTCTCTCTCTCTCTTTTTTGCGTGGAAACATATTTTTTATTTTATGACCGACCATTTTTACGTTCGACGTCAAACCAGAAATGAAAAAAAAAAGAAAAAGAAAAAAAGAAAAAAAAGAACACACCAATGTTCTCCTCGTATGGTAGATGAAAGCCGTTTCATATCAACGATCACATCGAAAGTCATTAACGTTTGCATTTTCAATTAAGCGTAACAATCAATCATACAGACCGCAATTTCATAACGCGAATATTTTGCGCGTTATATTCTTTGGCAACGTTTCTCTTATTACGAATTTAAAATTACATTTGTTCTAATATATGTCGATTATAATATTACGATTTAATTGAGACATATTTCTCTTCCGGCGTGTGACCTATTATTCGATTTATTCCCATGATTATATATATATATATTATACAAAGTTGAATTCTACTGTTTAATTTAAAAAAACGATTAATATTTTCCTTGTAATACAAGAATAAGTATAAGAAAAAAGAAAAATTGTACACATATCTGATAAGAAATTAATTGGAATCATTAATAATTCTAACACGTGTTACCGTTCATAATAATTAAAAAGAAACATTATTTAAAAATTAACAACGAGATAGGATACAAATATTCCTGCGAGTCATACGAGAGTATAATATATATATATATACTACATATCATAATTTGGCATAATCGATTTCTGACCTACTTTAACTTCGAGCTAGCATTTACATAAATCTCATTAACATAAATTCGCTCTCGTGTAACATACCGTCGGATTATGGCGTAACGTGCCAAAGATACGTTCTATGATACACTCGAGGCCCATGAAACCGGATAACTCGATAAATACACATATTTATCATTCCTTCTAATACGACGTTGTCCTCGTTTAAACCTACTATCGGGTTATAATTACCCAAAACGATTTTTCACTATATAGAAAATAATATACGCAACACCTTATCGTATATAAATACCGATTAAAATATACTTCAATCATTCCCGTTTAACGATAAGATTACATCGAAAAGTAAACGTTTGTAATACGTGTAAATTAACATAACCGTTGTGTATATGTATCGGTCTAATTAATCGAACAAAGTCTTGAATACCTGAACAGGGGGAGCAAGCAGGGGGACCAGGGGGGGAAACGAGTAGGTTGTTATTATCGAACGTATATATCTCGCATCCTGAGTGCATCGAGTGCATCGAGTGCAAAGTCGAACTGAATATACGTGTTGGTAAACATCTTTATACATACTGTTTTATACTTTTCTTTCTATTTTATATACTCTAACATACGTACAAAATGTCTGAGAGTTATTTTTCTCATGAATATACATTTGTCTTATCGTATTTTTACGCTTAGAAAAATAAAACACATCCTAAATATTGCATAAGGTTGTTTATTACTATCTTGAAACGCGATTCAACCTAATCTCAAATTAATAGATTTTTATTTGTGTCGGGGACAATTGATGCAAAATGTTTATGCAACTTAGCGAGATAATTAGACGTTACGATGGAAACGAATTACCAATGCAGTTTTCTAGAAATTAATAAAAATCCGTGAGAGGTATTGATTATATCTCGAAAACAATACATTTAAATATTTATGAATACATCTCAGACACCCTGTATTATACCTACACACGTATATATAAGTATGTAAAAATAAGAATACTTATTGGTTGGGTTCTACACGCGATCGTTATTCTCCTTTCGACTTTTCTCGCTTCGTTTCACGAACGCATCGAACCGAGTCCATTGCTCTTAGTCTCTATGATGTCTCAATTACGGGCCAGCTGTCTTCCGGAAGGTCGATTTGGGCCCTCGTATTCTCATTGGTTCTAACGAAGAAAGAGATAGATAGAGAGAGAGAGAGAGAGAAGTAGCCATTAGATTCGTGGCACCGATCTAACCCTATGATTTACTTGCCTTACCAAGCGAAACTTCCAATTGGAGTAGGGGAAGGCTTATAATTAAGTCCAGTGTGCCGAAATGTATTACCGGTTGTAATATATAGTTCTGTTAAAAATAAACAAAAATAAAATTCTCTTCGGATAATTTGCTCTGCCTACCGCTGGCCCAAATCTGCCATGACAAAAAAAAAGAAAAAAAAAGAAACAAGAAAATAAGAAAGAAAGAAATCCATTATACCAAATGTTAACTGGTTGGTATTAACTCCCTGATGTTCTCGTGAATCCAAACTCGTTGTGAAATACGAAGACCCTTTATTTGTTTCAACGATTGACGATTGCTAACACGGATATCTGTATTAACTGATCGACAGGTGGACCCTTTCCTCTTTTTTTTCTTATTTCTTTCTTTCGAAATCAAATCGTAAGATTATAGGACCAGAAGCCGAAAGTGTGTTTAACCGATTTCGTTTTCTTACGTGATCAAAATGTTAAATTTTAATAACTTTATTATACCGCAGCTGTTGAGTTTTTTTTTTTTTTCCCCTATGGAACGTATTATTTTACAGAATTATAATGACTTTATTTTTGAATTACATTACATCTTTATTACGTATTCGCAAATATTCTCGAAAGATTTTCTTATTAGATGAAATGTTGCATTCGCGAAAGCGTATAACTCTTTGTTTTTTTTCTATGCCGCGTTATAAATATTAAAGAGAAAGAGAAAAGAACAAGAAAAATTAAAATAAAATTCGATAAAACTATCAGTTCGTATATAATAACGGTATAAATAGTGACACGAGTGTTGCATTGAACGAAATGACAATTTCGCGTGGTAAGCGAGTATTTGATATTATTTCATCGACTATAATATCCGTAGAGACTGTAAAATAATTTCCTTTATGAAAATAATTTCAAAACTATTGCGATAAAATGTATCTTGATAATCGGGCGACGACGTTTACCGGGAAAATATAAATATGGCGCCGGGGTTTACTGGAAGTCGATTGGTCGAGACGAATCGGCGGAATCGTTGGCGCCAATAACGCGCGAGATTCAAAAGTCACGCATTACGAATTGCAAATCTACTCAGTGGCGAATAAATATATGGTATAAGTATTTATTTCTATCTTTGTATTCAAATCTATATATATATATATATGTATACGTATACATAACACACAGTTTAAAATACTATACACGAAAGAACGGGAGATGCATGCGAGATGCGAAAAGATGCAGCGGCCATTTTGAATCGAGAAAACGAACGGTCCGAGACCCGTCACGAATTCCCATAATTCGAGCCCGAATACGAGGTTTTATCGTACGTTTAAATTGTTTTTGGCCTCCTTTACGGCATCTCGACACGAAACTTCCGCGTACATAGCATGTAGATATATAAGTAGGTATGCACAGGCAGAAGAGGAAAAAGCAAAGAGTTAAAACAAGATGGAAGAGTACACTCGAGGATAATTTGCATAATACAAATGTGTCTGATTGATCCTTTGATTATAACGACGTATGTTGCCGCATAATATTGCTTTTAATTATTGTTCAAATATTTTACTTTTGTTCTACTTATCATTTTTATTTTTTATTTCAATATAGTTAATAATCTTCATCTAGGGGAACGATTTTTAATTACCCACAGTAACGTTCAATTTACTTTACATGAGTCTTATGAAAAAAAGTTGACTCGATCTGTATTTTTAATAAATCGCTTTTAATTGCTATAATTAACTGTAATTCGTAGTTAAAGAAAGATTATAAATTGTATTTACAATTAGATATTAGTTTTTTAAAGGAAAAAGGTTGAATTTAATCGGTGTTACCTTTTCAGAAACAAACTAAAGGAAACCTTCCAAAGTATACGTTTAAGAATTTGATGAAACTTTTGCTGGCATTTAAGGTGTTCTGAAATTCAAATTAACATATTTATTCAATCTGCCAAGAAGTTTAAACTATTCCTACAAATTTGAATTTGACACCTTCCTTTTAGCGAATTAATGGCTCGTTAATTGGAAAGATTTATAATAAAACGATAAATTATGTGCGTATTAATTATTGAAAAAAAAAATGTTAATTGAATATTAAAAACTATTCTATATATTAGAAATTATTCGTTGCTCTAATAATGCAACCGCGAATAGATTGATTAGTAAATTTCATCAAAAGAGGATTTGTACAAATTGTTGAAAGATAATGAGAAAGATAGTTAGAACAAATTTCATTGAAATCTTAGATGATATCTATGATCAAAAGATTTTCTTCATTAGGAACCCAAGCACGTTCGAATATATATATGATTTGTTTATAATTCAAGCAATACGAGAATATATTGAATTTGTGCACGATTGAAATGGAAATAGTCCTGTCGAATGAAGGAATAGGTGTGTTATCGAAGTTATCGAAGCAAAGCAACGGTACTTCCGTTTCTAACATAGAACATATGTATATACATATATATCTACATACGTACCATAACTTTCCGTATGGATTAATAAGCTTCCTCGTCTAATCATTTCATTTTACTATCTAGAACTCTTGATCGAGTACTTGAATTATTTGCATTAACCGATAACTTTAGCAGATTACGATTTCTGAACTAACTTATCAACATTTACGTATGTTAAAGTAACAAGAGGAGTATTTCCCTACATCGTTCCTATTACTCTCTGACAAATTTTCGAATAAATCAAGTTATACCAAAGTACATAAAATCATGATTACAAAAAAATCCTGACACCAATTTGAAATATATTTTATCCTAAACGATTGCTAATCAAAAATTACGAATCGAAAGATCAAATTTCTACATAAAACTATCTCGTTAATGATATACAACAAATTGTAACAAATCTCGTTATAAATAAATCTTACGACGATGAGAAAAATTGATTAAAGATAAAATAATAATTCGACTTTAATCAGAAACACAAACGGGAAAGTGTAAATCCGCGTGGGAGTTACTGCCGACTATCACAATAGGTGATACTCGTGTGCACTTGCTGATGCAATGCGTGTTCTTGCCAAGCCTATAATATTCTACTATTTTTACTTCCCCCCTCTCCTACTCTCACCATCATTGCAACCACCACCTTCGAGAGTTTGCATATTTATAACTGTTTATAATGTATAATTGACGTCAATTCGGTACACATTCTCCAGACTGAGAATCAGCTAAAAGTTACCTTCTACGTGTGAGAAACGAAGAGATAGGATAAAAGAGCGAGAAGGAGAGAGAGAGAGAAAGAGAGTTCAGAATCGTCGGACGTTAAATCAGATTAACAGCTTTGCATTTTGGCTCGACCTCAGTTATGGACCAACATCGTCCACAGTGTATCTTCCTATCTCTACTCTCCTCTCTCAAACATACACACGCATACACAGAGACGCAGATAAACACGTACAAATATTATTTATATCTCTTTTATCTTACTATTATCTTTTTTAATAATTTTATTTCCCAATTATAATCGTTTGATTGACGTTTAAAATTCTTAGAATAAAGTATTTCTCGTATTTAAATGAAATCAATTGGGTATGATTTTGTATTATTGGCTAATATTAAAAGAAAAATTAATCAACAACGGAAATGGTAACGATCCATATAAATTAAGTAAGATTATAATATATTTAATCGTAGCATTATCGAACGAGCCCAGGTTATCTTCGGTTTATCTTCGGTTTATCTTGGTTTATCTTTTAAATGGTACATTATGCGACCCTAAGCACGAGTCACACTTTAGGAAAATTAAATCGCCCGGTGACCCTTTTGTCCGTTGTATTCGAAACTCGTGCAGCAAGCAAGCAAGCAAGCAAGCAGCAAGCTTGGCACAAAACGCACCCTTATCAGCCTGCTAAACAAGGATAATGATCTCCGGTAAAAGCGTGCCAGAAATTAGTTTAATCTGGGTACTTAAAAAGTTTTTCCCTTCCTTTTTCCTTATTTTTTTTTTTTTTTTTAAATGATGTATATTTATCTAATACAACGTAAGATTAAAAATAAAAGTCGAGCAACGTTTGTATACTCGCATCAGATATTTCTAATATACTTAAATATATTTTTCATTTAATTAGGGATGCAAATTGTTCGAAGTTTAATATTATTTAGAACATTTGTGTTACGTGCAAAAATACGATTATATCGAAGTTATAATACTGAGAACTTTTAATAGAACGCGTTGCTTTCATTTTATTAAAAATAAATACGAGTAATATATTATATTTTCGATATTTAAATCCTAATATCTAATATCCTAAGAGATATTAGATTTATTATATATTAGATCTGAGATATATATATAAATATAAAATATATATATTTTAGTTCTCTTAGGATTCGAATGTTCAGAAGATAAAATAATTGGAATATGTACGAAGACATAGGAAGACCACAATTACGAAAACTTCTCGTGAAACGTATTGCCTTGTTTCCATCGCCAAGTATTTTCTCTTTCTCTCTCTCTCTCTCTTTCTCTCTCTCATCTAGGAATATCCACGTTACCTACCACGTAAATGGTCGCAAATGGGTAATTTTCTCGTTAGCAACAACGACCGTGTCGTTGCGTAGTTCTACAGGAGTCTACCTTTTCGCAGTAAATGTTGTCGATTCTCACCAAGTGGAACTCGACTTTTAAAGGCTCTGCTGCTTCCAGAAACTCTCTCTCTCTCTCTCTTTCTCTCATAGACACTCGAAAACTTTCCCCTACGCGAAAACTGTCCTCCAAAATTCCGACCATTCGGTCTTACTCCTTTTCTTATTCTTCCTTTTTTTTTTTATTTTTCATTTCTTTTCGTCTCAACTCTTTCTCCAACGTGATTTCAACCTACTTGTCTTTTTCTTTCTCTTACTTTCCCTTTTTTCATCGGAAAAACTAAATAATTAAATAAATATTTCATATTAACGTATAAAGCGACGCTAATCTTTTTGTTATTTTGTTATTTTTAAATATAAAACCTAACACAGGGAAATGTAGTTTGTAATAGAGAAATTGTCTATGAATAATATCGATGAAATAGAAAAAGAAAAAAAATGATAAAAGAATAGGAAACGAGAACGACAATGATAAAGGGAAAACATTGAAGTTGAATGCACGATGCAATCCATGCATGATGTAACGCAGGTACTCGATGAAAAATAAAGAAAAAGAGAGAGAGAGAGAATGAGTGAATGAATGAATGAACGAGAGAGGAAGGAAAGAGTACTCTCTCTTTGCAAATGGCTCTACCATTTGCTAAATAACACATCGATAAACTCATCGGTAAAACGAACGTGAAAATCGTTTTCTCCACTTTTCTTTTCTTCATATCATTTCTCACTCTCCATCTTTTTCCATTGCATATACTCATGTTCATTCGTTCGTACTTTTTATCGAACACTTAGACAACCAGCTTTATTTTAAATTCAACGAATCGATCCTCTTCCCTTTCCCTTTACTACACCGTTTCCGTTATTGACCCTTCTTTTCTTTTCAATTCATCTACGAAAAAGTGGACACCCGATCATCAAAATCATTGTAATTAAAAATTGTTTAAATTTGTTACTTTAACGTCAGATAAATAAATGGAATGTTAAATGACGAAAGAAAATCGAAACGAAGGGAAAGGGTTAAGGGAATGAAGTTGAATGATGAGAAAGAAGTTGGAGAAATGACAGGGAGGTTTTAGAAAAGGGGGTGGGGCGATTGTTTGGACTCTCTCCCTCTCTCTCCCTCTCTCTGTAAAGAGAAAGGGACACAAAGGGAGTGCGAAAAGGGTTTCGTCAGGAAAGGGAAGGAGTGACTGGTCGAATAGGCGTCAAAGCGTGGGAGACGCTGATGTATATGCATGCTACTCTACTCTTGGGTCAGCAGGATGGCACAAATTACCATAAACACGCTAGATAGTAGGCTAACTGCTCTTGTATTCTCTCCTTCCTATTCTCTGTCTTCTCCCTTTCCTCCCTCTTCCACCCTAAGTCAACCATCCACCCTCTCTTTCCATATATACCAGGTGTACGAGTATCAAATCGGTATAAATATATATTATATTTAAAATAATCGTATTAGACACATTATACATTAAATTTTTATTGTATGCAAGTAAGACGACAACAATTCTTAAACAAATTTAAACAAATGACGACTTAAAACTCAAAAATCAGATAATTGGGACGGAACAGGGGGAGGGAAAGAGTAAAATTTTTCTCGTGGAACGACAAAATATAACAAAAGAGATGGAAATAGATAGATGGATAAAGAGGGACAATAAAATTGAACTATCAGGTCGTCTTTAATTCCATTCACGAGCACAGACATATTCGAAATCTCAAACACCTATTCGTAAAGCTTTGCTCTTTGAACCCCTCCACCCCCACCCCGCCCCACCTTTCGCGGTGATCTGTGATCAAGGTACGTCTAGACTGCTCTTTATATGCTCGAGTTTTCCAAAGAAAGTGAGATAGAAGGCTATGCTTTCCTCCCTCTCCTTTCTGTCACCCCCGCCCTCATTTCCTACCACTCTCCCTTCCAATCTTTTCTCCTATTCGGATTATTTCTTTTTTCAAAGTTCTTCCCTTTTTTTTTTATTTTTTTTATTATTTTTCTTTCTTTTTTTCTTGCTACTAATGATCGAACGAAGCAAAACGTTCTTCTTCTTCTTTTTCTTCTTCTTTTTCTTTTTCTCCCCATCTTCTCATCCTCGTTTCTCGTCCTCGTTGTAAAAAAGTTTTGAACGAACGTTATGACGAATTCTCTCGACTTTTCAAAAGGACTTCTTAACGAATTCGAAAAAGTAGATAGCTAGCTAAAGAGTATCATCTCGCGAATAATACTTTACCGATCTAAAAGAAATCGAATCCTCGTCGAGGTCTCTCTTTTTTCTATCTTTCTTCGTCTCCTTGACGACAAACTTTTCCCTTAAACCAGTTCCATTCGACCAAGATGATTAAAGCTTTTTTTAATAGTACTTCGAATATATATATATATATCTTCATTTACTTTTTATTTTCATCTTTTACATTTACTTATTTATTCGTAATTCTTGTTATCTTCGTTCCGAATCATTTCTTTTTTTTTTTCTTTTTTCGTTTGTAAATTTTTTTTATTTTTGTTAATTCAACTCTTTGACGAAGTACAGAGAGAGAGAACAAACCGTAATTGAATTTACCCGGTAGGAGAGATTATTTTTCCGTGCGTATTTTACTCACCCTATACGAGAAAGATGAATATATATATAAAGAGATATAAAAAGAAGTGTAGGGGAAAAGAGAGGGGGGAAAAAAAACACTGGCTGCGAGATGATGAAAAAAAATAGATATAAAATAGATGAAGATTTATTGACAAAAATTTCATTAAATTCCGGAGGGAGAAAAGGGAGAGGGCATTTCGTTGAGCCGAGACAATGCATTTGAAAAAGTAAAAAAAAAAATATTGTATTCGCTCGGGGGAGATATACACGTGTAGTTAATTATTATTCATTTTAAATAGGTATATTTATAATTAATTCTTCGAACGATTAAATTTTGCAAAAATTCTCTCCTATTATCTTCTTTTTATCTATCTATTTATTTATCCATCTATCTATCTATCTTTTTCTCTCCGTCAGGGATTCGGTCGGATTTTACAAATTTGTATTAAAAATATAATAATATAACTTGAAAAAAGAAAAAAACATTTTCGAATTAATTTGACTCAACGTAAAAGTAGGATGATAATGCGAACGTAAAAATGTAAACGAATCCGGTAATAGGGATTTGCGTCCGATGCGAATTGCACTTTTCGTAAAACGTCATTCCCAAGTGAGTATTTAACGGTATCTCTGTCGAATATATAATTTCGAATATGATCAAAAATAAAAGAATAAGAGAACGAGAAAGAGAGAGAAAGAGATATATATATAAATAGTTGTAGGTAATAAGGGAAAATAATTTGTCGCTTGATTTTTCGTGATTATCGTTATTAGCCGTGTTAATGAGCTGGATCAAACGATCGTATAAAGTTGCATTGGTGCAACAGATAAAATGCAGATAATCGGATATTATATCGTGCCCTCGTGTTAATAATTCGCTTTAGAGAAAATTTCAAAGATCCTAAGGGAACGCGAAACTTTATTGTTTCGATCAACGCGTAATCGTTAAACGATACTAGAACAAATTCGAAGGAAATAATGATCCGGAAATATTGCAATGATGCAATTAATACTAACGTAAGTTGTGTTCAACGAAATGAGATGAAAGTATTTATACTCTAGGAAAGAAATAATATATAACTTTTACAAGATGGTAGTATAACGTGAAAAATAAACAGAAATGAAAAGTGAAAATCTCAAAACTAGCACGCGTATCTTTTCGAGAAGATTTTTACTCGGAGAACTTGGACGGGGGAGGGGTGGGGGGAGGGGGGTGGGAAAGCACGAGCATTCGAGCGTGTAGAAAACGTTTGAACATTGTCTGCCGTTCGTGAGATTCTCGAGTGACTCTGGAAAGGATCTCCGAAGGAATGCAATTTCTCCCCTTACCCTTTAAACTCTTTCCTTCTTGTCTATCTTGATCTTTCTTTTTTACTTTTCGTTCATCCTTCTTGCCACTCACTCACTCACTCACTCACTCCTACGCGTTGCACTTTGAGAACACACCGTTTTCGACTATATGAACTTTCTCGTCAAGAAACGTTTTAGGGTCATTGCGTTTCATTGGCGGAATACGATTGTTCCGAACGTTAACTTTTTCTTTCACGAATTACATCCTTCCTTTTTCGAAATCCGTAACACTCTCTCTCTCTCTCTCTCTCTCTCTCTGGTTTGTTCTACGTATAAAAGTTCTATTTCTTTTTTTACTTTATCCGATTATTTTTGATTGTATTTTACGATAAGCTCTTGTCGAATGTTTAATCCTATTCTTCCAAGTTTCTCTTATTTAATTGTACGGTAATAAATATTACCGTCAATTATTATTGTTTTATTTTTATTCTTAGTCTATAGGTGTTCTAATCGTCTATTCTCGATATTAATTTATTACGATTTTATTTTTATTTCTAAACTTATATAAATGCTTTTAAAGTTCGTTAAAATAAATTGAAATCAATGTTAAAAATGATTTTTTTTATATTAAGTATTTAATTATCCTTTTCAATCGATTAAATTTTAATTGATATTATATATAAAAAGCTAGATTCTTTGTTTTACGTATGATATTAATATAGATCTTTCTATTAAAAAATATATATATCTCTCACTAGAAGTTAGATTTATTTCACTGATTTTCTCTCACTCCATTTTTTCGTCCCTCCCTTTCGATTGTTCTAAACGTTTGCAATAATTCATAGGAACCCGACTATCGGCGTCGAGATTCAAATGAAACGTCGTGCGTTAAAATGACGAAGAGGATTGCATTTCTCCCTGGGTCAAGGTGAAAAAGTTGACGAATACGTCTCGTTGCCCTGGCATTGAAACAGACCAGACGGATTTATGACTAAATACAACCAAGAACTATACATCTCGTTGAAATCATTTTGGCTAGACTCAGTTCGCGTAGCGTGTGTGTGTGGGTGTGTGGGTTTTGTTAAAAATTTCGATATTTTTCAACTGACACATTCGCACAACCGTGACAAAATATTCAAAATTAATTGCCCCGTAACTGTACACGTACGTAGAAATGAAATCGATAAAAGTTGTGTAAAAAATATCGATGGAAACAAAAGGAGAAAAGGAAAAGTTAAAGTAAAGTAAAGTAAAATAAAATAAAGTAAAGTAAAGAAGAAAAAACAAACAAAATAAAACAAAACAAACCTAACACTCCAACGAATTTTTGATTACTTTTTCGATAATCGTTCCGTCGTAAAAACCATACGCCATACGAATAGACACTAATTACTTTTCACCTGAAACGTGCATGAAATCAATTCAATTTATCGACTTACTATTTTCACGAGAATCTATGTATCATACACGCGTGACAACATTTTATTTATTTCATTTATTTATATTATAGAAATGTTAGTATAAATTTATATAATATTTATTTAATATTTCTCTAATAAAAATCGTCTAAACACGCAAACGCAAATGCGTTTAATAAGCACGTAGAAAATATTTCAAATTGTAATTTTATTTCATTTAACTAATCATAATGAAAATGTATCAATCGTATTTATCGTCTTTTTTCGTACCTCTCGTCGTTAATCAATTCGTACGAATTTTTAGCATACATAATTAATCGCATTATAATTAAAATTCAATCGAATCAAAAGTCGAGTATAAACTTTTGATAGAAGAATTTGAAAATATATAATAAAAAAAAGGATTTATTCATTTTTATATTATTTCTCACACGCTACCTTCTCGTTTAATTTTGGTCTTCGTTGCAATCAAATATTAATAGCATTAATAAAATTCTTTCGAAAAGAAAAAAAACAAAGGTAAGAAAGAAATAAAAGTCAATGGTAAGATAGAAGAATGAAGAAGAAGATGATTGAAAGAGAGTGAGAGAAATAAAAAGAGGAAAAAAACAAAAGGTAACTTCCTCCTCCTACTAATTCCTCCTCCTCCTCCTCTTCCTCCCCCTCGTTCGATATTTTACGAGATCGTACTGTACCAACTACTTCCTTCTTCGTATTCTTTTCAAAATGAACGACCATGGGGTAAAAGGTTAGCGAGTAAGACGACGAAAAGTCATTATCCTCAGAATTATTTCAGAATTAAATCAGCGAATAAAGGAGTCGTCTTCTTCCGGCTACTACCCCCCCCCCCATTCTCCTCCTCCTCCTCCTCCTCGTCGTTCATCTCTCGTACTTCGATGAAATGTCGAGGAACTCTGACGGGAAAAAGAAAGAAAGAAACGAGAGAGAAGTGGAAGGGGGGAAAGAGGGGATTGGGATTGGGGGTGGGGATGGGTTTAAGGGAAAAATAAAGCGCAAAGAGAAACGACTTAGGATGGTTTTTTTAAGAGAAGGAAAAGTAGAAACGAAGAAGAAGAAGAAGAAGAGGAGGAGGAGGTGGGGGAAAAAATGAGTGAGGGGGTGCGTGGAAAGAGTGACGAGACGAAGGAGGAGGAGGAGGAGGTTAGTTCGTCTAACGTAAATGTGTCCTCGAAAAAGAGTGAGAGACTATAAAAGACCGACAAGGGAAAAAGAATCAGAGGGGGGGAGGTGGGGAAAAGGAGGAAAAAGCAAAGAAGTGGAAACGATGGTAGAGAGATCTGATATCTGGCGAACGTTCGCGAAGGGTAGTAGCCCCAACTCTTAAAACTTATTCAAATTAAATAGACCGAAGATGAAGGGAACGAAGGGAAGTCAGGAGGAAGGTTTCGGAATAAGATAAGGGTTGATAATGAGAGAGAGAAAGTACCAGCAACACCCCCCTCCCACCACCTCTGACAGTATTGATAACGGCAACACACCCTTTGGAATAAAATATATAAGTAGCATTTTTCTTAACGGGGGAATTAAAATGTGTTTTCCGTCCTTATTTTAATCGTGACACCCTTCCCCCCTCTATTATCCTCCCCTACTTGTCTTATACCCTATCTTGACAAAAAATAAATAGATTAAAATAAAATAAAATAAAATAAAATATCGGAATAAGATAAGGGTTGATAATGAGAGAGAGAAAGTACCAGTAACATCCTCCTCCCACCACCTCTGACAGTATTGATAACGGTAACACACCCACCCTTTGGAATAAAATATATAACTAGAATTTTTCTTAACGGGGAATTAAAATGTGTTTTCCGTTCTTTTTTTAATCGCAACGCTGCCCCTACTACCCCTCCCAACTCGTCTTATACCCTATCTCGAAAAAGAAATAGTAAAATAAAATCTAAAACATCGCGGAAAGGTATACTACCCCTAAGGAAGAAGGAATGAAACGTGCGAGAGTGAGCGAGAGAGAGGATTGGATGATACGTCGTTGTTCCTTTGTTCGCCACTTTTATCCACTCCCCCTTTTTTTCTTCTTTTTTTTTTTTTTCTCCTCTCGCTTCGTCGCTCTCTCCCCGAGAGAAACCCTTCGCGAAAAAAAAAAAAAACCCTTTTCTCTCTTCTTCCTCTACGAATGAGAAAGAAGATCTACCATGCTATCTGATAAATCCGAAAATCGCACGAATAAATCGGTTGACAGGCGCGAAGTGGAAAAGTTATTTATTATTTCTTTCGCGAATGTTTCTCGAGTTGAAAAAACGAAACGAGAAACGAGCTTTCCCTTTTTTCAATTTAATAACAGAAATTCACAAAGAGAATACACGTTTTATTAACTCGACTAAGGGTGATCGTTTCCATTTATTTTTTCTTTTCTTTTTTTCTTCGTATATACGATCTCATATATTTTTCTATCATTCGTAAAGTCAATGATCACACGATTTTCCATCAGTGCAAAGTTATTAGTTTCGTTCATTAGTATTACTCGAAAAGTTTTACAAATCGATCTTTAATATTTAATTCTGATGGAAAAGAAAATGTAAATGAAACTTTGAAAATTTATTCGATCGACAAATTTGCTAGCACGATTGTCCCATGATTAATACATGGTGTGTGTTTTAAAATATATATTATTTTATTTTACTTTCATCAATCCTATTCCTATATTACCCTATTCGTATATTAATTAATTTTATAAAATTATAAAATAGATCTATTTACTAAACTTTAATATATTATATGCATAAATATGTAAATTTGTGTATAAATATAAATAATAATTATTTAAATCGATAGAGAGAGAGAGAGAAACATCTTGTTAACGCGATTTAGGGAAATAGGAAAAACCGATGACCAAGGTAAAAGGGACTTTGATTTCCATAGAACCGTAATAAAGTTAGTAGAAGGTGGGACGACGGTTAATGAACGCGAAGCGTTCTAGTTTCCACTGATGGCTAGCTAACTTCACGAGTCGTTGGACGAGCAAACACAAAAAGGCACACACACATCGGCTGATGTTTGACTCTATCTTTGCTGCAAGAGATAATCTTGATTTTCTATAAGCAATCATGCTGACCTTTGGTATTTTAGGTCAGCCAAAGGATGAGATACCTAAACTTTATGTTTGTCTACTCTGATACATTGATTTGGTCAATCATCGATTATATTTTTGTTTTAATTCACATAAAACTTTCCTATAACACGATAAATAGTTTCCTACAAAAATGCCGTATTACACGAGAACCTAGAATTCATTATTTTCAAATAATTTCATTTTGAAATACGTTAAACAAAATCATGTTATCCAGTTGTGTAAAAGTACAAAGTATTGTACAAAGATTAACGCAATTTATGAATCGTGTTATAGGATGCCGTGTTGTAGGAGGGCGCTATCCTGAACCTTTTATTTTTTCTCTCGTCAGGATTTTGCCCGCCAGGAAAATAGGTTCGTATTAAATTGCCAATAAAAGTGAACCGAATCTAGGATACCTTAAATGCAACGTAGATTTTAAAGGAACCCTTCAGGGTTTGGTCGATACCTTCTCCTTCCATTCCTTCCTTCCTTTCCTTCCTTCTATTCTTCCTCTCTCTCTCTCTCTCTCTCTTTATCGTGTTATACTAGCTCGAGAGCTCCTGTTACAGCAAACTTTGAAAAGCAATAATGAGTGCAGTCGCTCTTCTAAAGTTAGGGGCAGGGTAGAAGGGATGGGAAGGGGGGAGGGATGGGGAAGGGCATTATTTTATCTCCTTTAATACACTGTTCGTAGGTAATACGAGGTACCTAAATACCGTTCCCTTATTCGACTTACGATCCTAGCATTTATTCTGTTTTCTTATCTATCTTTTCCTATTTCTCCTTAAGTTTCTTTTCTTCCTATCAACCCAACCGATATAGTTAATGAAAAGTCATTTCGTATGCAATGAAAGTGGTCTACGAAGGCTTACTTTAATTTCGTCTCACGTAAAAAAAGAAAACTAGTAGAAAAGGTGTGTTCATTTAGCGTGATCGTGTAATAAGGGGAAGAAAAGAAAGAAAAAAAAATAAACTAATTGTAAATACGGAAATTGTAAACGAACAAGGTAAGAAAACTTTTATAAAAAAGACCTTTAAGAATTATTTAAAATATCTAAGGAAGAATATAATTAAACAAATCGAATCTCGTATCGATATATTCTAAATTTTATAATAATAATCTAATAGATATATTATACGTCATATCAAGTTTACAAACTTTCATTCTAATAATTAAATTACAAATTTGGAAACTAATATTATACACGTTTCAATCTATATATATATCAAATTACATATTGACAAATGAATAGAAACACGTTGCAAGATTGAAAATAATTGATGAATATTTTTTAATTGACCAATATGCAAACCTTTCTTTCATTTTCACGAGACAACGGAAAATATACTTGCACCATTTTCAAAATGAACGGTCCATATAACAACAACAATAACAATTATATACCAACTTAAAAAATTGATAAGATCACCGGAGAAGTATACACTCGTTCGTTACAAAAATCCAATTTCCACTTTCATCGTTGCAATTAATATCGTTATCCTTCAAGGTTCGGTGATCGTTGGGAAGGCAAAGGAAGGGGGGGATCAGGGGACTGGGTCTGTAGCATGTTGTCGAAGAGAACAAAGGACAGAGATAGATAAAGACAAAGGGAGATGATGCACAAGAGAGAGAGAGAGAGATAGAAGAAGAAGAAGAAGAAGATGGCTTGCCAAAGAAAAAGACCAAAATGAATCCCCACGTCTCCTTTGAGGAGGAACACAAAGACGCCGACGAGGTTTCTAACTCTGGCAGATGCGTTTTTTTTTGTCCTGAAAGAGTAAGAGAGAGAGAGAAAGATACGCTCGTTAACCCGACGGGTTATTAAGACAATTAATATGACGTTTGCTAATACGTGCACGTTCCACTTAAAAACCAAAGAGAGAGAGAGAGATAGAGACAGTTATATATGTATATATATATATTCGATTAATTCAAAACTCAAGTTATTCTCAAATGCTTCTCGCGTATCATTGGATCCTCTACTGCGACCTGTCCCGTCGTCTCGAGGATGAAAATACGATTAAAGGTTGTTCGTTAATTAACATCTGCCTGCTCGCCTGCCTGCTTGCCTGCCTTTTCGCAAGAGTGGAAATAAACCAAACCATTTCTTGCGAATGCTATATCTTCTACCCTCCATCCTATATTCCGTTCCCTTTTTCTTCGTTCATTGCGGAACGTTAATAACGGCTACGCAATTTCCGTTCGAGCGTAGACACATTAGGAAAAAAAAAAAATGAAAAAAAAGAATGGAAAGTAAGAAGAGAGAATAAAAAAAGAAGGTAGGATGATTTTAGAAAAGAGTCACATTAACAAGAGTCGAATATATATAGAAGAAAAGATTATAGGGGTTGATTCGATATATAATTTAATATTTTTACGTTACGTTTTATATATAAAATAACATTTGAAACGCGTACACGTTGTCATCTTTGATCTAAAATAATCTAATTGTAAGAGGAATACACGGAATCTCTTTTCTAATTAATCCAAAACGATCGTTTAATACTTTCCTAACTTACACAACAATAGTATCTATAATAAAATATTATTTCGATCTATATAACTGGTTAGCAAAAAAAAAATAAAAAAGAAATAAAAAAAAGGGCAGCAAGTGCAGAGAAACTCGAGTTGACCAGGTTGATGTTCGATAACGTTTAGTGAGACACCGAGACAACTCTACAGAACAGATATACGTATATATAAATGGGTATAGATGTTTACACAAAAGAGAGAGAGAGAGAGAGAAAGATAGATTGAATTTATGGCAGGAGTTTTGATATACTGCACATTTAGGGTAGAAGTTTAAAATATTAAAATAGCCATGGCGATACGATAGAGGCTCGAACCACGACGGGAGATTTATCATACAACCCGGAGATACGACTTGTATAGCTTGCGACACATAACGCAACGAACAGAACAACCCCCAACCTCCAACCTACAACCCCTAACCCCCCTATTTTCATTCTCTCTCTTTCTTTAGGTATCTTTTTCGTCACCGTTGACCCTCCCTTCTTTTTTTTTTCTTTCTTTCTTTCTTTCTTTATTCTACACTTCGCGTATGCTCATGAATACATCGACGGGTTTAGATTCGTTTAGACGAGATTTCACAGCTTTTCACGATGAGAAAAAGAGAGACCCCGTTCTTCGATTTAACCCACGTTGAATCTTCTCTTACCCTCCTTACCCTCTATTTTTTATTTCGCGCGTGTGGGCGAGAAGAACCCTTCCCCTCTAAAGCCGCGTGCCATTCGATTTTTCTCTAGGGGGAAAACCAAATTCTTGATTCTTGACCGATATTTTTAAACTACGTTGGAAGGAAGGGACATCTATCAACGTTTGATATACTTCGTATATACTTTGACAATCGAAATTTTTGGTTTATTTATTATTACCTTCTCGAATCTGATTTATCATTTCCTTCTATCGATGATAAAATTATTCAAAGAACGTCTATGGTGTAGCACGTAAAATGTATTCATTAAAAAATATACACACTTTGAACGCGTGAACTTGAATTTTTTCTTCATTCAAAAATCAAATTGGCATAAACGAAGTATTAAAATATACATATATATAATAATATAAAAGTATTAAAAAGTTAAATAAATATTTCTATTATAATTTAACGGATGTACTTTATACGCGCACAATGAAAACAAATTAAAATGCAAACGTTACGCGTAGTTGCATGCATTAACGAACCGAAGAAGGGACCCTTCCTTCCGTCCGTCCGTCCCTTTTTTCTCCACGTGTTCGATCGATATACCCATATTTCGATGTATCGATATTACGAAGAATCGATAAACTGTGTAGAACGCGTTATTGAAGTAACAAACCCCGTTCCACCATCTAAATCATTTCATATCTATGTACGAATCGCATTCGAACGAACGTAGTAGGCAAGAGCTTTTTAACAGACCATGAGAATCTACCATGGATAGGAAGTATATTTTTTTTTTCTGTCCATGGGAGAGGAGGCTAAATTCTTCTACATGATTTCGTAGCGAAATAATCGAGTATCGTGAATCACATTTTTTTTTTTTTTCAGTGAATGACCTTTTGCGATCTTTATTATCTTCACCCCATGAAACGTGATATATATACATATACAAAACGCATACATAAAAAGGTATACACGTATACGCGTGCTAAAGAAAAAAAAAAAGGAAGGGGCGAAAAGAAAAAGGTAGGAAGAGACCCTTGCCAGACTAGAAGAGAAAAAGGGAGAAGGGATCTCGAGAGCGTGGAGCATTCGGGATCGTCTGGAAAACGACACGAGTGAATCTAACAGAGAAAGAAAATCAAAGAGAAAGAGAGAAAGAGAGAGAGAAGAAAAGGAGGAAGAAGAAGATGATGATAGAGAACGCACACGCGTGGCATGTGGGACCACATATGGCGCGTGGCTTCCCATTGTTAAGGGTGCGGCTTACCTAACTGACTTTTCACGGTCGTTCGTATTTCTACAGGACGAATTCAGGATGTATATTCTCTTGTGGCACGACATGTGTGCAAGGTGTCACGAGATGAACACGATTCATCGTCGACACCATAGTGCAACCTCTTTTTTTTATTGTGTTCGTAACTTTTGTTACGAACTTTCAACTTGTTGTTAACCCTTTGTCATACGTTATATATAATATACATTACACGAATTAATAAATTATATAATATATATTATATTATATATGTTATATACTTTGATTATTAAATCATTTCTATGCGATATTTTTTTTTTCTTTTTTGCCGACACCATTACATCTATTTTTCTATATCAAAAAAAGCAAGCAGATTTGCACCAGTTAAAAATACACGCGTTACAAAGATTAAATCATCCGTTTGGAATGCGATACGTATATTTTTGAATCATTAATAGGATTTTTCATTTTGTTCATAAGATCGAACGATCTCCCGTTCAAGTCAATTTTGGTTACTTAACGAGTAAAAAAAACAAGAGGCTAAATTAACGACTGGCAAATGCCGGGGAAACATTCGTATGAATTATTCGTTTACAAGGTAATAACAATTTTAACGATTAATCGAATACACGATAGAGCACAAAAGGGGGCTAATGAAAAATAAATATTCCGAAATAATATTCGTTTGCGTTCAAGCAGCCAAATTGTTTCAACGCATTTTTTCTTTTCCTCCACTTTCCCCCTCCCCGCCCCACCGATGTTTTTCAAATAAATCGATTGTCGTGGATCGCGTTCCGGTTACGTGAGATATGAATTTTAATTAGCAAACCGTTCCCTGAAATTCCCCCCCCCTCCCATTCACCCCCGTGTTCCTCGCCCCTCCTATTTTGTTTCTACCGATCGACGTTCGTTACGAATAAAATTCTATGGTGCGGTTATGGTATTCGAATATTATCTGCCAACAATTGCGATATTTCTCTCTTTTATATACTCTTTTAATAATACGCCGAGAATATAATTTCAATTAAAATTTCATTTCAATCCGAAACGTATAAACGCGTTGTAACACGTAGTATATTATACTTATTTATTATAATACGCGTGTAATGAGACAATTATGATTCGCGATCGGTTATAAAAATGTAATTTTGACGGGTCTCTATCGACGAAATGTAAAACGTAAAATCATTTGTCTATTTGTTTGTTTGTTTGTTTGTTTGTTCCTACCTTTTTTTCTCTCTTTCTCTCTCTCTCTCTTTTATCTTTTTTTTTTTAATTTATCGTTACTCGTATAGTAAAGAAAACTCGATCGGTACGACTGGTTTGTATTGGACAGCTAATTAAACCGAACCATCGATCCGTGAGTTCATCCTCATATAATAAAGCTCTTGTCACTTGAAGGTATGCAACGAGCCAATTTCACCTTAAAAGTGACGATACGTAATTCGTTTTGGCGAGGCTAGCTAATTAATTAAAATCCTATCTCTCTCTCTCTCTCTCACACACACACTCTCTATATTTCATTCCTTATTGTCCCTTTACAAAGCTTTTATTTTTCTACTGTAATTTCATTATAATTCTCTAGACAATATTTACGATGGAAGATAATAGTAAACGATATTAATTTCAACGACAAAATCCAATTTGAAATCTGGCTGAAGTGTACTTAAAAAATAAAGAGAAAAACAAAACAAAAATATATAATACTATCAAACGAATAACGTGAGATTCGTCAAAATCAAATACATCTACCGGTTGATAATCGAAATGCATTATCTTTCGTATAAATTAACCGATAAACCGACGTCGATTATCGTTGTCATAAAAAAAAAAATAAAAAATTAAAAAATAATAAAAGAAATGTAATTCATCCGACGTGAATTATCGATCACATGAGATTCCTCGAAAAGATATTCTCTCTTGAATACTATTAAACCAACCATGAAAGACGTTTGACGTTAACGATCTATCAATTATTACAAAAAAGATTATTATTATCAATCTCCCGTTAGTTATATTTCGATAAGAACTAAATACTAAATGAAGTCCACAAAAATAAAAAATAAAAAATAAAAACAACGGGTAACAAAATAAAAAAATATTAATCGATTAATATTCTACATTGATTTTATAATATCAATAAACAAAATCAGCATAGACGTTAACACGTTCAAAATAATGAATAAACGAATATCCATAATGGACCAGATTTAATCTGTAATCACAGATTTACCGAGTAAAGAGAGAAAGAGGGGGGGGAATGAAAGGGGGAGGGGAGGATAGAAGAGAAACTAGGACGCGAGAAACGTTTAAATTATGCATTCCACCTAGTAAAGACGAATCTACCGAATGTAGAAGTTCCAGAATCGAATGCAGAAACGAACACGGGAGGAAGAGGAAGAAGGAGGGAGGAAGGAAAAGGAAAAGGAACAAGAAAAAGGAAGATATGGAAGATGAAAGATAGAATAAAATGAGGGCAAAGAGAATAAGAATAAGAAGAAGAAGAAGAATCATGCCTGCATAACGTAGAGAAAACCCCCGTTGCCATCCTGCAAATCGATAGATCCGGTCGCGTACACTTGTAGAAACTCAACAGGCTTCGATAGAGTCATAGAGTAGTAGTCCCGAATACGGGTTTGTTCCCATTGGGACGCAACCGGGCTGCAACGTGCTAGCTCGATTATCGACTGCATAGCACACCGTCAACGCGTTTACTTCTCCCCTATTTCAACCCCCTGCATCCCTGCACCCCTTGTGCTACTCTCCGACCAACCTCGTATTCCTTGCCAACGTCAACCGAAGCCCACCCTCACCCTCACCCCTGTCCGTCCGTTCGTTCGTCGTCCTGACGGAACCCGACCCGATTTATACAGCTTCTTCTGGGGAAAATAAACTTTTCAAAACTACGTTTAATTCAACGCTAAAGTGTTTATCGCGATGCTCTTTTAACTCTGCTTATTTTTTCCCCTTATTTTTATTTTTTCAAATATAACGTGAACTGTTATTTTGTATAACCATAAGTAGTTTAGTGAGACTAAATCTAAACAGATTTTCATATGGTATTGTTCGAAAACTTTGAATTCGAGGAAAGGAAAGGAAAATAGAAAAGGAGAGAGAAGGAAAGGGAAAGGGAAAACTTTGAATCAACCCTTGTTGAACTCAACTTGCCATCGTACAACTTTCCATTAGAAATTCATGTATTTTAATTGATAACTCTGTTCGCCGATGAGACCTTCTACAAAGTTCCAATTATCCCGATCAACTTAGTAGTTTATAATACGAATAAAAAACACAATTGAGACTAACTGAATTCGATTGGAAAGAATCCAAAAATATGTTGAATCCTAAAAATTATTTAAAGTAGAGAAATGACTGATAACCGAACTAATCTTCGACTAGCGAATTGGTGAATATTGGTTGACAGTTGTGTTGAAGTACCCCGCCGAGTTGTTCGCATTCTACGCACGATCGAATAGCGAAACTCGTGGAAAGGTAGGCTTGACTGCTAACGGTGGATAGATATAGTATAGTAACACATTCGTTGTCCCATCGTTCTGCTCGTTCAACGTCTCCGAGCCTGTTGTTGACGTTCGGATTATGCCAGTAAACATTGTGTATGCTAATACCGCGGCTTGCCAGTCGATGTTGCGGTAAGCCGTGCGCACCTAGACGCGGTAACGTAATACGAATAACGTTTCGAATCGTACCTAGGTACACGCACACCTAGATACCACCTACGCGAAGATCTGTCTCCGTGAAGACTAGTACTGCACCATCCTAGAATAGTATATGCGCCGATGCGTTTACTCGTTCACTTAGCAAGAGCTTATTTACGCTCGTCTAGTGTTAACGTTGCAAACGAAAATTTCTAATCGTTAGTATCTTTAACATACCATGGAAATTCAAGATAATCAAATGATCGTTAACTTCTTGGAATATCTAATACATATCTCTATGAGAAATCATTTCATTAAATATTATATATTATATCAAATATTTATATCACGAGACTATAACTGCTAGAAAATCCGTTTAATAATATCTTTATTCACACCTCTCTAACAATGTATAATAATTATGAATATATTCTATTTGAAATCAAATTGTATACGTAATTCCATCATTTATTGTTTCATCTATTACTATGCGTTAAAATAATACACTTGCACTTTGTAATACAATACTGATATTAATACTAATGATAATTATTAAGCAAAGTGTCTAAATATATAATCCAAAAAAAATCCATATATTCGTTTAAGGAAGAACACCACCATTGTGGCAGGTTTGGATTGAACCTGATCGTAAAGAAATCATATGGAAGCGAGAAAATTTTCGCTAACCTAAAGGGAAAGGGGGTAGACTATGGCGACGCGAGAATCGACGGTTAAATGGACTCGCATAATTTATCGGTCGATCCCCGACCGTTGTGTTGGCATGCACCGGATGTAGGAAATCCACATATTCGGCTTCGCCTACCTCGACGTGCCCATCGATGCGTGTCGTTCTCTCGAGCGTACCTCCGAGACCCCCTCTACCCCATTACCCCCCTATTACCCCCCTATTACCCCCGTTCCTTCCCCTTTCCTATCCTATGCAACACATGCGTTCGCGTAAACCTGCCTCTGGCACATGCGAGTTAATGCACCACCACGTCGCGAAAACCTAGCATCGATTTATTCCAATTATTTTTATAAATATAAAACAACAAATTTTTACGTCATACAGGTCGTCTTTTCTTTGATGAATTTTGTTCCATGGGGAGGAGGCAACGGGCAAATCCAAAAGTATTTGATTTAAATTTACAAACGAATTTTTTGGAAGTTGGAAATATATGCGTATTGAATTGCTCGAGCGAGATGTGAACAATTTTGACGGATCCCAATGTATGCGTGTATGTACGTATGTATGTATGCGTGTTCCTACCCCACGTGGGCGACGAAATTCGATGGTACCAATGGAAATGTTTCTTTCAATGTTTGTAAGAGAAAAAGTTATTCGTGAAATAGTAATCTCCATTCGAATGACCGTGGTGGTTTTTGCTGGAACAACCAATTGTATGGCGTATCTACTCGTGCACGTGTATATTATCTAACGTGTGTGTGTGTACGTGTTTGCGTCCAAGCGATTATCGATAATCGAAATTACCTCGCATTATAAGGGACTGGTCAAATCGATTAACATTTAGTTTCGTTTATTTTCGATTTGCTATCGTCGAATAAGTTCAACTGCGATACGCGAAATCAATTTTATATTCATCTAACTTTTTGGTCAAGGAAAAGGGAAGGGGAAGGGAAAGGGTTGGTTTAAAAAAAAATCTTTGCGTCAATTAAAAACTATGGGGGTGGGGGAAACGATTTCTTATCACGTTTTGCGTTATAGCCCTACGGCACGTTCGTTCTATTTAAAACGCAATAATCATTAACGTAATCCCACAAATGAGTTTCGTAATATCCATTCCCTAACGCGTTGTACCATCTCGCATAGTAATATAGGTATTCCGAGGAGAATCACCCAGGAGTGGGTTGAGAATTGATGAGGAATGGGGTGGGATGGGGTAGGTGGGTTGGGGGAGAGGTGGTAGTGGTCGACTAATTCGTCTCGTCTCGTTTCCACATTGAACGACGTACTTAATCGCATTACACATTTCCTCTATGTGCGAAGAAAGATAGATATAGTATGTGTGTGTGTGTGTGTGTATGAGTGTGAGAGAGAGAGAGAGAGAGAGAGAGAGAAAGCTTAATGTGCATCGAATGACGTAGACGGGCTGACGCGTGGCACGTTACACGCGTGTTTTATCATCTTGGTGTGCGCAATATGTACGTGTCTCTCTCTCTATGGTACGTGCCAAAGGGAAGAGACACCACCATAGCTCATAGCACCGAGATGTTGGCACGTCGGCGCAAGCAGGCTCGTACAAAACTCGCATTATATCCCGTAGGAGTAGGAGCAAGAGTAGGAGAGAAGAGGGATTACGTATTTGATAGGACGTGGTTGGTTGATTGGAGATGAAAATTCAACTGAATGAAATCCGAAGAGAACAACAATAAAATAGAACTGTGCGAAAAAAATTCGTACATTTTATTCTATAGAAATATTTTAATCAGCCAGTTTAGTACTTTGCTTATTTTTCTTCTAACGTTTGTTATTAGAGTGAAAATCAAAAGAGTTCGTGGTGATTTTTAATATTAATATTTCCGAAGTATAAATTTAACAAAAATCAAATCCATTGGGAAATTTATAAAACAATATCTAACAGAATAAATGCACGAACTTTTGATTTACTTTAATTACTGAAAACAGTTTCCTTCTCACTCTCGTTTTATGGGAATCCTTATATTTTCGGTTAACTCTAACGATCTTTTGGAAAGAATCGCTTTCCTCGAGAGTACCTATCTCGAAGAGGAGGATATATCTAGTACTAGGTCCAACCCCCTGAACTAGGTCCCCTCTCTAATGGAGACGTTTCGTAGTACGCGAGCTGATTTACAATTCGGTACCGACTTGGCAATAAGTTTCACCACGGGTATTACCTGTCAGGTCCGTCGGAATAGGCGATTGCCTCTCGCCCGGCTACTTTGTCGAGACCGATCGATCGATCCTAGTGTAGTCGTTCAAGTATACACATACACACAGACAGTTACACAGATACATATCGGGCACGCACGCACACGGTCCGATGCTTTTCCAGTTTCCTGCGGGACCCTAGAACTCTAGCCGGCTAGCTAGCTAGTTACCTGAAGGTGGTGGTGATGGTGGTGGTAGTAGTGGTGGAGGTGGTGGAGGTGGTGGTGGTTTGGGGCACCAGTTTTGCAAGGAAACTCGTCTATCCCTATCGACGTCCACCAAACTTATATTATATATCGATGATGCCAAGCAAGGAAACTACTACGGAATCGACTCCCGTTCAACATTTTCCTCAACAGAGCGTACTGTTGTCCCCTCTTTACTTCTCTCCTCCTCGATTCTCCCACGCCTCGTCGAATCTCCCCACCCCGTTTGTCAAAACTCCTGATCTCTTATGCTACTCTAGGTAGGATACTACCCAAGTCTAACGTATTCCTCAACTTCTTCCCTTCTCTGACTGTCCCTATTTTTTTCCTTTTTTTTTCTTTAGACGACGTTTTATTAATAGTAAATTAATGTTCTCGTTGTGTTATCATTTTTTCATAAGTTCATACGAGATTAGAGTTTTTTAAATGTTCAAATATTCCTAGAACAATTTTAAGGACATAAAATGTCCCATAATATATCTGGCAAAAGTTTTATAATTTTTCTGTATTAGAAATATGCATCAATAGGAACCCTAAATTCTCTTCAATGATGTTAACTTTACAGGGTCTCTAATTCGAAGATACCAATTGATTTAAAAAAATATCTTACATGAAATAAATAATTATTAATTCGTTCGCAAGTGTGTTGAATAATGCGTGGAAACTTATTTAAAATAAAAAAGGATTCATTTAAACGTTACTAAACGTAATATAACGATCTATTAAATTTTAATGTAATTGGTTAAACGAGCAAATAAAGATGATCGCGTGATAGGTGGGGTATTGTCGATGTTGGGATTGTGAATCATGCATTTTCTATCGAATATTCCGTCAAACATAACGAATGAGTGTTTCTTGTACAACCGATGGTGCAACCGAGTCCAGATGTTTTCGGTGGTCGATATCGTAGACCGAAAACTCCACTTCGATATTAACTAAATCTCTAATAAATCACGAATTCCCGGTGCGTGTACCCAGTTACTGCGGTCGCATGAATTATTATCGAGGATATCCATGAGACTTTCGTTTTACAATCGGTTGTCCTCAACGATTCATCCTATTTCGTGCAATCGATCGGATCGAATCGGTTAGATTCGATTCGATTCGATTCGATTCGACCGGCCAATCGACCGATTAATCGATAGATCGATCGATTTCCTAGATCCGCGCGAAAGAGTCCAACTAATTTTTCATTCGACCAGAGTCGCGTCCCATTCTTTCCATCCACGAATAAAACCAAAAATAGCGCACCGACCCTACCGTGAACTCGAAAATCTATCATTGGCTTTGGCTTCTCGTCTCAACGAATTACGCGTTTTACGTGTCACAACGTGATGCCGATCGAATCAACAATAACCGACAGAAGAATCCTGCAAATTCCTTTGGGACGTTTTTAATTCCTATTGGATGTATACGTTTGTTTCTATCCGTACGTATCTTTGAAATCACCTCTTTTGCGAGATCACGATCAATTAGACGAAGAAATCGGTACGACGATCTATCTATCTAACTATCTATCGATCGATCGAATAAAAACCCGATAACCGGAGGAGGAATAGGAAATATCCAGGAACGAAAGCGTCGTTCCATCAAGCAATTCGAAGTAATGGATTAAACGATTATACTACCCACGGTATGAAACTACAACGGAACACATTTGTATCAACGCGTCCTCTCGTATTATTCTCGAATATCGGACGAGCCATTAATCGTTCATTTGAACTCTGTTTCCTTGAATTTGTATCGTTTAATCGCGAGCTACTACGATTTTTTGGAAAAGAATATTTCGCGTAATAGTCCTATAAGATCAACGCGTATTTAACATCAAAAATACACCGATCACCGACGACGATTATTTCAAAACAATTTATATTTTCTATTGTATCATATCGAATTATATAAAAAAACAACAAAAATATACTAAAGTAAAGAAATGAAAAAAAGTACGAAACGTTCATATTAAACGTGTTTCCTCGTTAAAAGCAAAACTCATTAACCGCGACCAATTAACTCTTTACCGAAAACCAACAAAGTTAAAAGAAAGAAGGTCAGAAAAATCCGGCAAATAGAAAAAATGAACAAAATAGGATTAGCTATCCTCGAGTATTACTCGAACAATCTAATATCCAAGTATACACACACACACACACGTACGAACGAACGATTCGATCTCCAATTAAAAGACCGTTATTATAACCCACGAGAGCATAAGGGTAGTTAACATTTTTGGGATAAATTTTCCATGATCATGTTCGTGGTTACAAATAATGCGACTGTTAGAGTACAGCAAGCAAAGGACTAGTAGCAACAACGACAGGAACCTTTAGTTGCGTTACACGCTCGACTATTAGCATTGCTAGGGCACCTAAAAGGGGAATAGAGAGAGAGAGAGGGGAATATTTGAAGCACAACGTTGTAACGTGTCACGTGCATACGAAACGCGGCTGAAACTGTGGCTGGTGGTGTTAGTTAGGGTGGATGACGACGAAGGGGGTCCCGTAAAGGGGCGAAAGGGGGAAGAGGGGGGAGCGGGGAGGGGGAGGAAGGGGGGTATGTGGGCGATGGCTTGTCGGGTCTCTCACTGCACTTGACAGCACACACGTGCTGAGTTTTCCCACGTAACGTCAGGTCGCGTGTCCCGGCGCTTAACGTTGGCTGCTGCGACATCGCGGCCTACGTCAAGACCGATGCAACCAAAGCCAACACATATACATATATATATATATATATACCTATGTATTCAACTACTAATATTATTTTGTCAGATTACCTTGCATCCTTCTCTTCAGCGGTATCTCCTCCTATTCCTCTTACCCAATTTCTCTTTGCTTCGCATTTAACAACAACGCGTTTCGCGTTAATTTAATTGCACTTACCCCCTTTCCCCTCCCCCCCCTTCTTTATTCATTCCCAACCACGATTCCTCGTTCGAGAAATCGACGAATCTCGCGAGAAAGTGGAAAATTGTTTTGCGCTGTTCTAACAATGTGAGATTTGATTAATGTTTATCTTATCTCCGCTTACGAATATATATATTAATTATTCTCAAAGATATCGTAAATAATATTTGAAATATTTTGTTAGAGAATTGAATAATTATTAGTTTTATTCGTTGATGCAATTAATTAAAAAAGATCTAACGGTAAGATTATTCTTGTATTATAACGAATTACGATTCATTTCGTTACCCTAAATCCCTAAAGACCCGATCGGGATTAATCCAAAAACCTTTCGGAGAATTTCTGTCAGGGTTTCATAATGGCGGAACGAATGGATTTGTGCGTTATGATCGATGGAATAGGAAGATAAGGTCGCGAGAGTGAGAGAGAGAGAGAGAGAGAGATGGGTAGAGAAAAGGGCCCACTGGGAATAAGTGACCGGAAGATGAAAGTGCGCTCAAGTACCTGTCAAAGCCGCCCTTCGTTTGACGCACCCTTGCCTCCATTTCTCGCAGTACTGAAGAAAGATAGATAGATAGATAGATATAGATAAATAGAGAGAGAGAGAGAGAGAGAGAGAGAGAGAGTAATCCAGCTCGGTGACATTTCAATCTCGTTGTCGAGTAGAACTCGTTCTCTCCCTCGTATCAATTAGCATCGCGCGTATAATTTTATTCCATTATCTCAATAACAATGAGAGAAGGGGTAGAATTTGATCGTAGAAGACGAGAAAGGAAGAAGAAAGAGGAGGAGGAGGAGAAATATCAGTTAAACGTGACGAACTCTTGCAGAGAGAGTTATGCGAATTAATATCCACGTGTTTTTCAATTATTTCGAGAGACACCGAGGATTTCAATCCAATCTTTGTTCGCGTACGGTGAACCTTAACGTATATAAATAATTTTTAAATTTCAATCTTACCTATCTGTATTTAATGTAAAACCAAATTTTTCTCTAATTATAAAGAATTTTGAAGAATTATAAATTTTCTAAATGAAAATAATTATATGATTCTCTACGAGTATTTTCCTCAAAAATAAATAATCCCCCCAACGTATGATACGTACAATCCTGCAATCAGTTTGGTAAATGCATAATATCATATAAAAAATATTCTATATACACAGAGAGACACACCTGATCGATAATGTATATTAACGAACGGAAGAATTTAAAAGTAAGGAACCTTTAAAGAGTAACCTTTTCATCGAAATTCCCTACTATATATTTCAGTAAACGGAAAGAGAAAGAAAAAGAAAGAAAGCTAAAGCTTTAGAAAGAAATAGAGAAGGAATAAAAAAAAAAGATAAAGAGAGAGAAAGAGAGAGAGAGACAGAGAGAAATAAAGAAAAGTTGAGATTGACGTAGCGTAGCAAACGGGGGTTGATATAAGCCGTGGGCTTTTGAATTCATGCCAAGAATCGGTCTTTTCGTCCTCGACGCGGTGTACAAGCGCAAGTCTGGATTAGCGGAATACTCGCGACTACTACTACTACTACTACTACTGCTGCTAGCAACGTGAAAGTCAGGATTTATGATTGAATGTCCGCTTGAGCGCGGAAAAATGGAAAGGAAACGGAAACGAAAGGGGAGGGAAGGAGGGATACGACGGGGATACAACGCTAACCCAGAAGTCTCCGACTGTATTCCGATAAAAAGAGATGACTGACTTTCGGAGACGGTACTTCTGTTGCAAAAAAAGAAAAAGAAATAAGGAACGTATATGTGTGTGGCTGTGTGTAAGAGAGAGAGAAAGAAAGAAAATCTCGTAAAGTTTCGCATCTGGAAGAGCCACGTGCGTGCGTGCATGCGTGAATGCGTGCGTGGGTGCATACGTGCGTGCAAATACGGTAAGCTTATGCTTTTTTTTTTTTCTTTTTCTTTAAACCTAAAGCCCCCACCCTCCACCTCCTTCTCTTCTTGAAAATTTTCTACCCTTTACTTTTATTTTCTTTTCTTTTCTTTTCGTTCGTTCGTTCGTTTCTCTCTTTCCTAAGCTCGGAATAGATTCCTTCCCCTGTTAGTATAACTCGGAGTAGGTTAGCCGACTTTCACCGGTTTTACGATCAGGAATTGAAGTTCCGGAGTTCCGCACTGTCTGAAGTCAAGTGGACCTGGACGAACGTCTTTATAGGTTTCCTTCTTCTTCTTCTTCTTCTTGTTTTTTCTTTCTTTTTTCTTTTTCCTTCTTCTGTAAGCGATCCCTTCTTCCCTTTCTTTCGTCTTTTCTTCCCTCTTTAACTTATTTACTCTCCTTTCGAATCTTTCATCTCTCTCTCTCACTCTATTTCTTTTAAAGGTTAAAGGTACTACTCGTTTCGTACTGTTCTAACCCGTTCCTTTGCCTTCTCGATCTTAATACTTATAGTTTTGATCGAAACCTAAGTAAATTTATACTTATTTAGTTACTTTACTTTCGTTTTTCTTTCGACCTATTATTAGTCATATTTTTTTCCAACTGATATTACGATATTTTTATTCTTTTTTTTTAATTTTTTCACTTGAAATAAAAGAAAAAAAAGTAACGTAAGAAGAAACCGATTTCGCGATTGTATTCTCGAAGTCGAGTGTTAGAAGCGTAATCATGAAAATAGCGAGTTTTGTTTTTGTCCTAACACGTGAAACAACGTGCGACGTTTTGTTACAAGCCGTTTCTTATGACCACCGCCAACGTGGTGGAAAGAAGAAGTAAAGGTTAATGCGCGTAGACCAAAAGCTTTTACACAAACGAGATGTTCACCTACACCCTCGCACCTACACCTCCACACCCGCTTCATGAAGAGGTTTCCTACGTCCGAAGGGATTAAATCGCGTTGTAAATATTTTACCCTTGGATCTTGCCTCGCGTATTTCATATGAAACAAAAAAACAAAAAAAAATAAAAAATATACCCAAAGGGAACTTATTTTTCTTCTTTTTCTTAAACCATCCCAGTGAGGGATACACACTTCATCCAATTATTCGCGCGTATTTCTTGTGTGCGAGATTTAAATTTTTAATATTTTTAATATTTTTTATTATATATTTTTAAATATTTTATATAATTTAATAATTTTGTAGAAACGAATTATATTAAAAAAAGAATTGATCGAAAATAATTTAGTTTGTTCACTCGATCAAATCGAAGAGTACTTTAAAAACCTAAGACATTAAATTGATAAAACCATTTCCCGCTAGATTTGATTTGTTTTCCGTTGGCACACAGGACAGTATATTATAAGAAGAATACGTTTTCTTTTTTTGTTTTTGTTTTTTTTCGGTTCAAAAGAAGAGACGTAGAGAAATCGTTTGAAATATTTTGAATATCTTCTAGAATATACTTTTCCCGGAACATCTGAAACTTCATTTTTCTCGCCTAGACATACGTCTCTTTTCGAAAGGAACTTGTTGTCGACTTGACCCACATGTGTCACGAAATATTATCAAAATATCTGGAAAGAAGAAAAATTTCATCCCTAATGGTTGGTAAGCCGACAAGCTTAACGATGAATTATTAGATGGTACTCGTGCGTTAAGAACCCGGAAAGTGAAAAAGCAAAAGGCAAAAGAAGAAAAAGAAAAAGAAGAAGAAGAAGAAGAAAAAACAATAAAAAGAAAAGAAAAGAAAAGAAAAGAAAAAAAAAAACACTTCAAATTACTTAAAAATCGATCGATTAGATGTTCGAACATTAATCCTTATTAAATTTACCGATATTCTTTTTCATTCACTTTTTTCCCTATACTTCAACGACCCTATTTGTCTTAGAAATTGTTTTACCTCACATTTTCTGGTTGTCAGTCAAGAAGATTTAAGAAAGTATACTTGAGTATTCTTAGTACCCTAACCATAGCATTATAAACTTATTAGGTGAAGGATCATTTTCAATGCCAGGTAAACGTTCCCAACAACAAGGACGTTTCCGATCCTCTCGTTCGTGGGTGCTATCGATGGTACTCTCGTTTCCTTCGAGTACTATATTATATTCTCGTGCAAAACTCGAATAATATGCGGTTGTTATTCGATTTCCTGTTTCGAGTATCTATAATATTATCTATCATTAACTAATGTTTCCTATCTCTTACGAAAACAGGGAGATAATAATCTTACATTATTATTATATCCTTTTCTCGTAACAAAACAACGAGTTAAAAGATTACAAAATTATCCTAAAAATCAAATCTCCAAGATTCTACGAGATGATCATTGAAATATTAAAGAACTTTATCTTCTATGATTCTAAAAAATGATTCTAACTACGTACGATATTAAACAACGATTCAAAATCATCTAACATTTTTATTAATTATAGTATTATATTATTCAGTCATTCAATGACCAACCAGTATATAAGTGAGTTCCTTTTTATAAACTGATAGACAATGACGATAAAAAAGACAAAGTTTAATAATCGAAACTAGTTCGTTTCAATATCGTGTTGAGTTTATATACGATATCGTACGAGATTAAAAGAATAAATGAGAATGTGTAAGAGTGAACGCGAGAGAGATCGTAAAGAGCATTCGGGTTTTACGCGACTGGTCGAATCAAACGATATTAACCAAAAATTGAATTCATCCCATTACGGTCACGCTCGAACGTCCGGTCCGTCCGCGTCCCGTCTAGTCCGTTCGATTGGATTGTTTCAACGGAGTGGCTCCAATTATTGGAAGCATTTCACCACGAGAGAGAGAGAGAGAGTATTGCGGCCGGTTATTAACAAGACCGGTAGCAGCAACCCAACGCAACGCATCGGCATCGGCATCGTCGTTGTCATCGCCATTCCATACTTTGCGGAATGTGCGGATGGCCCATGATACCAACCATCTCGGTGATACCATAGAAACGATCGTTATCCTGATCCCAACCGTGATGAAATCCCATCCTGTCTACCAACCTCAAACGCCAAAGTTATATATATATATATATGTATATAAATATGTGTGTATATATGTATATAGGAAAATTTTCGAGTGAGTATATTAGTCCGAGAGGGGGAGGACTTGTCGGAGGGAATCATCGGCACTCAAATTTCGATAATATTCACCCCCCTACTTCCCCCTATTCCACCCCCATCCAACCCAACAACATCATCACCAGACCTTCCAAGAAGTTCTGTCTACAATCCATGGATGAATAAATTCAACCCTATTTCTATTATCTCCAATCTCCAATCTCCAATCAACGCGAAGACTATCATATTTCATATAGGAGGCTTCTAATATTTCCTCTGACTATTTGCATGTAAGATATATCTTATGGATTTCACGTTCAGGAAGGATAACGTGTTAATGGTATCTTGTAGGTGGATTATATTAAATAGATAATAATAGAGTTTAGGGGTTCTTTTTCATTTTAAGATTTCGTTATTGTCTATGATGGATTATATTAATATTTAATATGTCCTAATGTTAAGGATTGTTGCAAAATTATAAGGGATAATAATTAATAGAAAATTTGATGAATATATTATTTAATTATAACAGGGACGCGGAGAGAGAATCGTTTCGATATTTTATAAAGTTCTAATGAAATTCTTCTATTAAATTTTTCTAAGTTTTAAAAACAAGTTAAGTTATTCTTCGAAGGAAATTTAATAAGTAATAATTATATCACGAAAAAGAAAAAAAAAAAAAACAAAAAAAGAAACGAGTATTAACTTTTTCCAGCGTTTTATCCAAGAAAATCGAGTATTTTCTCGTTAAAATCTTGACCTATCGCGTTTTTTTTTTGTGTTTAGAATAATAATGGGTTACTTATTCGATTTTTGTTTTGTTTTAAGAAGATCGATAACACGGTAACTCGACTAACAACTAAAGAGAGGATTCGAGAGAAAAGACGTAAACCGGTTTATTGCATTTTTAAGTATTTCCTCTTGGCACCCTTTGGCGAACCGAGTGAGGAAGATATCGTGACTTAATCGAGACTAGTAAATCTCTAGGATACTCGTAAAATACTTACTCGTCCATTAACCAACTAGGATTTGCATGCGTTCCTTAGATCCTTTAATCATTCTGTTCCCTTTTCACGAACTCGTTCGACTTTGGCCCACCTGATAATAGACCGTAATTTTCTTATTTCCAAATAACACCTTGTAACCCATAACTAAACGGGTCAGAATCGTTAATAGGAATAGTGATAACCGACTTCCGAAAACTATCTAAATCCGTTTTCTATAATAATCATTTTCATCAATTTTTTATCTAACTCAATTTTATCTAGATCATTTCTATTTTTCCATCAAATCAATGCGCGAACAGTTTTTAAATTGACATCGACTGACATCGACGTTTCAAATTATTCTATAAATTACAATGTATATAATTAAATCTAACTCTACGTTAAAATTTAATTGAAGAAATCCGATATCGAATCGACACGACACTCGATTAATATTCCGTCTATATTTATTATCTACAAATTATTTTATTCGTTATTATAAACTATATTTGTTCATTTGTTTATTCAAACATTGACGGGAATTACCCCATTGTTACACATAACCAGAATAAATATTAAAATATAAAGATAATATTATAAAATAATACAAAAATATAAATAGATAAATTAATTAAAATATAAAAAAGATACGTAATAATAAAGATAAATATAAATAAATAAATAAATTAAAATATAAGAAAATATATTATCAAATCTATTTGTCATTTTTCCTACATTTTGTTAAAAAAAACACCGCCTGTACGTAGAACTGCCGATAAGTTTAACGTTTTAAATAAATACTTACGAAAATTTACAAGGTATATCATGAAATATAAATAACACTAGGGTGTCGTATTTAAAGTGCACGAAGAAAACTAAGGTACCTACGATCCCGGAGATGTTTCGAAACATGTAAAGAAGGAAATGTACGATGATCATAAGTGGAAAAAAACACGAAGTTGAGACGTCGCAAGGGACTCGAATACGTAACCAGTGCACGATTTCTCGAGAAATCGTCCGTGAGACTTCAACGTATATTCTTTTACATACACCCATGGTTTTTCTCCCTTTTTCTTCCTTTCTCTCTCTCTCTCTCGTATATATATGTGTGACATACGCAACACTTTGTATTACATTGTTACATAGAAACGTATTTGGTATCAGCGAACCGTTGAAACGATCCAGGTGCATAATACTTGTCTACATACATACTACTAGCTTTCGTTCTCGTGCCATTGTGATACGACAAATGAAAGCCCTTTCTCGTTACAAGAGGTTACCTTGTTTCGCGTTTATGTCCGTTTGTAATTCCACGGATAATTCGTTATCGTGTGTACCATGAATAAATGCCCCCCTTCTACCTTCGACCTCTCGATTTTCAATTGATCGTAACTAACTATTTCCAATTCTTATCAATTTTTCTAACTTCCAAAAGATATTTACTTTTTTTTCTTTAAATCCGATCGAATACATTTCATCTTAAAAGATATAAGAACTATGATCATTTTATTTTTTTTATTTAGCGATCAGTTTTCTACGTTATTACTATGTACCTTCGTTGTCGTAAATTTTTAAAAGGTGATACATGTAATCGGAAGTAAGGAATGTAAAAATTACGGAAGTAACATCTCGTAAAAGTAAAACGTAGTTTCTTCAACGAAAAGGTGCAAATATAAAACGATCCTCTTTTCGGTTGCGTGAATTTCTTCCGGATATAAGAAAGAGGAAGAGGAAGAAGTATAGAGTACCTAACATAGAGGGGGAGGGTGGGAATGGGTTGCAGAAAGATCTAGTCGAATGGTTTCGAATGTAAAAGTATTGGGACATTTCGACATAAACGCCAACGATAAGATGGGAATGGTCGAGAAATGGTAAATGTACGTCGATTTGAATTATACGAAAGAAAATTTTCTTTTCCAGATCGAATGAATTTCAACAAATTACGTATGTAACGTCATCGTAAACGACGAAACGTTCATTTCGTATTATGTTCATCATTTTATACGAAATAATATGAGAAAATGATTGTATAAACCGCGACGAATGAATACATATATTTAATAAAATATAATAATAATAATATGTGTGTGTTTCAAAGCAACGTTATAGAGAAATACGTATATTGTAATTTACGATTCTGATTAAATATAATTTCATTCTAAAACACGAACGAAATATTTTTGTATTCTTCCGTATAATACGCAAGTATAATACTTATAATATCTCGATTAAAAAAATAATCTCTGTTATAAAATCAATCATGGCTAGATATGTATTATCCAATATAATATTAAAAATAAAAATGATAAAACTATCGTGTAAAGAAATATTGAAAATTTTCCTTAACAAAGATAATTGTAACGCGAATACGCAAACAAAATTATAATATCCGAATTGAAAAAAAAAAGACTAATCTTATAAAATTGAGAACAATCTCCGCTATAAAATAAAATAGATATATCCTACCGATAATATTAAAGAAAAAAACAAAAAAAAAAACAAAAGGATCATCGTAGAAAATTGACGATTGAGATAGTAGCTACATTTTCTTTTGTTTTTTTCTATTTCCCTTGGATGAAAATAATCGAGAAGACGTTTCCCTGGTAGAAGACGCGAATTTCTAGAACATTTATGCGCATCTTTCTGTCGTCTATCGACCCTGGGCATGTCCTTTTAAGGGCACTTACTTTACCCGTACCATCCTTCCTGAAAATGCGTCAGGTCCCATAGTGGACTCTCTCTCTCTCTCTCCTCTCCCTTTACTTGAATTTCCCTTTTCGTCCTTTTCGTATCGCCCGGACCATAATGGTTGCACGCTCGGACGTGCCTTCCTTCCTTCCTTCCTTCCTGCTAAAAGGAACAACTTGTAGAAAAGGAAGAACGAGAAGAGAACCCGATGTACCGTGAAACGTTATTAAATCAGAAAGGGTCTGGATAGTGGAAAGAACCACGAGAGAAATAAAGAAAGAGAGAGTGAGAGTGAGATGGATAGATAAAGTAGGCGTAAAACCTGGGTGTGTTCTTCCGAAAGTTAAGAACCGATCAATATAATAAAGCCAAACCTTAATCGTTACCATTTTATTCTTCTATTGTTACTCTCTACTCTTAAATCTATTTATATTTCTATTCAAAATCAATCATTTTCATTAATTTTACATTATAGATCTATTAGAATTCTGTTTTTTTTTTTTCTTTTTTATTCGTTGTATTATTAATACACGAGAGAAAATAAATCAAATAAATAATCATCGTCGTCGAGATCAATTGTACTACATGTTTTTTAATCGTCCCCCCCCTCCCTCTATTTATACATAAATTCGTTGTATTACTTTTTTCTTTCTCTCTTTTTATTTTCATATTTATATATTTTCCTTTGTAATATCATGATTTTCGATACTATTTAATACGAGATTGAGAGAGATTGAGAGGGAAAGGGAGGGAAAAAAAAATAAAATAAAAGGAACGAAGTTACACGGGGAGAATCCATTAGCGTTATTAACGTATCACGATTTTCGTAGTGATTGATTCGAATACACATGCTCGTTAAAAATCCTGTATAGTCGTACGAACGATTTCCCCCCCCCCCCCCCGATTGCTCGAGGGATGGATGCACGTGAAAAGGGACGATTTGGAAAAGTTTTTTAACGCGATACTTTCGAAACTCCCATTGACTATGGATGACGACGACTATGGAATCACGGATATGGTGAATCGATTTACCGAAGCCTTTTTTCCATACTTTACTAATACACACAAGCACACGCATGCACTTTCTCTCTCTCTCTCTCTCTCTCTCCTTCTTTATTTCTTTTTCTTTTTCTCCCATCGACATATTCCCGGGTACACCCAGTTCTTGTTTTATTTTTCCTCGTGAAAAAGTAAGTCACCGTATAAGAGAAGCCGATGTAAAGCGACGTAGAAAATCGCGAAGCGAGAAGAAGAAGAAGAAGAAGAAAAAAAAAGAAGAAAGAAGAAGAAGAAGAAGCTCTTATTCTTGCCGACTTCTAGAGTTTTGTCGACTAGAAATCGTTCCGCAACCACTTTAACTCCATTTATTTTCTTTTTTCTTTATATATATATATATTTTTTTTTTTCTTTCCTTTTCGATTCTACACGGAACTCTTTAAAACTCTTCGAAGCAAAAGTGATTTGCCCAAGTTATTTTCTAACAGGTAAGTGTAGCGACAACCATAACACGAAGGTTTTAACGTTAACTTTCAATCTTACGAATCTTTTTCGAGTTCGAATTCGAATAAAACGATATTTAGTTGTATACCTTGACGATATTAATAAATAAATATCAATTAATTCGTGAAATATATATAATGAATTTTTATACAAAATAAATGAAACCTTTTTGAGAAAGTTTAGATTATATGATTTAGTTGTAAATTAAATTATAATTGATTTTTAGAAAATAATCAACCGGTCAACCAACCAACCAGCCACTTTTTCAGTTTACTCTCTTAGAATATAATAGAAAAGGGAAAAAGTTTAATCGGCTTTAATTGCATGCATTGCAACGATACAGACACAGTGATGCACATTTCACGGTTTCGAGGCGTTACGCTGAGTTGGTAACGAGATTCCTTTCTCTCTTTTCTCTTCTCTAACATTGCAATCCGTCTGCCTGACTTTTTTACCTATCCACCGAAGGATCTTGGTTTAATTGATTTTAAACAACTAACAAACTCAAATTAAAACGTTCAACGATCTTCTTCAAAGAGACAACGAACAAACGCGAAAACAAAATCATTGACAAATGTTCTCGAACCTTTTTTCTTCGTTCATAGATTTCGTTAAAATTTAATAGCAATATTAATACGTACAATCCAAAAATAAACAAAAATGTGAGCGAACGATAAAAAGAAGGAGATAGAATGCTAGAACGCGAAAGTGTAAAATCGATTGTAATTCGCGGAAGAGCCAGGTAGAAATTCGTGGAATGAGGTGGAACATCAAGGTAACGCAAAAAAAGAGAGAAAGGAAATCGTTACATTTGCGAAAGGTTTTATCGATGTTAAAAGGGAACCTTCGTGTTCGAATTCGTTGAACGTTTGATTCGTTGACAAGTACTTAAACCCCTCCCTCCCTTTCCTCCCTTTACCAGCAAAATATATACCACCTTCGTGAAATGATTGTCGACTATATATTATACGAACTGTATTTAATTCTTTATCATGATAAAAAACGCGAGAACAAAAATAATATTCCGTTCTTTTATTACATATATTCCTTTTTTTCTTTTTCCTTTTTTTTTTCATTATTTTCTTCTCTATCATCGTTAACGTCAAATTCAACGATCATTAAACTTAAACTTACATTTAGAGTAATACTCGATCCAGGAATTTGTCTACAAAACTGATTTCGTTCGTTTGTCATCTAAATATCACAATTGTGTGTCCTCCATCCCATTCCCGATCCATTTCCCCCTCTCATTAGAATTTCTGATTACACACACATAGACACACAGACAGACAGACAGAGAGAAGTCCTTCTTCGGTAATTCCGGATTCGGAATAAGTCGAGCTCGAATAATATCATTCGTTCGTCGTAAAAATCTCGTGCAATCGTAGTTTCCATTCTTAAACGAGATCCTTCTCTCTATCTTGTTCCTTTACTCGAGAAAAAATAAACGAATAGAGAAGAGAGAGAGAGAGAGGATTCCACTTTAATTAGATCGAAGAAAAAAATTCTTTCGACACGTTGTTCTTTCGATATTAAAATTACAATGATATAATATATGCAATGGGGGAAGGATAAAACTAACTTACGTTATCGTAAAATGTGAACAAGATGTAAAGAGATAAAGAAAGAGAATTAAAAGAAGGGAAGAGAAAGGAAGGTAGAAAAGAAAAAAAGGTGGGGTTGAAAATATCGAAGAAGGGAAAATTGTCCTGGTCGTAAATATATTACGAAGGGCAAGGGTGTAGTTGAGAAGATGAGGAGGAGGAAGAAGAAGAAAGGGAAAGTAAAGTTTACGAGGTGGCAGCAGAGAATTCAGAAGAGAAAACGCTAACTACCTTGACAAGTAGTAATGGCTAACGCGTCTCAGACATACTCACCATACATATTCGACGAGACAAGAAGGGCCTACTATTTTTTTTTTTCTACCTATACACCGTACCTACGCGTAGGGCTTTTCCCATTGCGTAGATAGGTTGCGCTAAGGAATGTTGGCAAATAAAAAAGAATGATGAAAAAAAGGGAGAAAAAGATGAGAGAGGGGAAAAATAAGAAAGAGAAAAAATAGGAATAAGAATAAGAAGAATAAGAAGAAGAAGAAGAAGAAGAAGAAAACGCCGGCATTCCGACTTTCCCCTCCTGGGGGAAATCACATGTTCCTGGTTTTATGAGTACTCCCACCACAGCGTCGACCCATAGGGAGAAAGTCTCCGTATCTCGTCCCTTTAACTGCCACAGCCAAATCCCCCTCCCCAATCTTACCCTTTTTCCGTCTTCTTCTCTCTTCCTTTTGCTTCTTTTCCACCCTCTACCCCCCCACCCCCATTTTGCTTCGACTCTCATCTTCCTTCTCCTTCTTCTTCTTTTTCTCCCGACATTTTTCTACTATCTTTGTCTACTACTTTCCTGCCCATGTGTTGTTCTTCTCTCTCTCTCTCTTTCTCTCTAACGTTTTTTCTTCCAAACGTTCACCGTTTTTTTCCCACGGGAATTCCCACGAATGCCCTATCCTTTTGTCTTCGTGGATTATACCAGCGATATGCTTCGATGTTTAAGGCAATACCAACGTATACCTTTTCTTTATTTTTCTTCTTCTTATTTTTCTTTTTTAACTATCGCAAAGGAACGGAACAAGAAGGTAAACTATACAAACCTAGACGTTACCTAGACGTTTTAACCTTTTTACTATTCTTTAAGGACTACTCTAACAAAACGTTATATCTACGTTAACCCTTTCGATTTCATTCCTAACGAGATTTTTTATCCTATGATAAAGAAAGTGATTTAGAAAAAAAGAAAATATAAAAAGAAACGATAGTTAATTATATTCTACTATTTTTATTCGATCTAAATGATATATACGTTTCACTCGTATTTAGAATAAATTCATTTGATTAATATTCCAAACGAAAATAGTAATAAAAATGTTGTTAGATAAGTGACGAGATATATTATATCGAATCGAAGTGTCGACAGAGTTAAAATATTAGCTATTTCTGGTATGTATCTAACTTTAGATTCGGAACTTTACTTTTTCTCCCGTATATGTCGATATAGAAATACACAGAAACATATATATACTATATATACACATATATATACTTCGAGACAATGTTTTAACTTTCCTAAACGTCAGACTCATGGCCTTTAACCTTACTATTCTTCCACATTTTCAATCCCTTTTCCGACTCGCTCCATTTCCTCGCTATTATCACCCTTTCCTCTTATGTATCTTTCTTTCTTTCTTTCTTTCTTTTTTTACACTCTTTCTCTTTCTTTCCCTTTCTTTATCTCGCCAAATACACGATGCGTCTAGGTACTTCGAAACTTTTCAATGCTTTCTATGTCGTCCTCAGGATTTTCGTCACCCGAAAAGAAAAATTTCATCATTTCGTCGATTATATATATATAAAGCAGAATTTAATAGTTCCCTTTCAAAAAAAAAAATCTTTCCAGAATACATTTCTTTTTAATTTAAATTAAATTAATTAAATTTTAAACAACAATTTAGACACTTGCGTCGATTAATTAACAATTATTTTAATGCATTAATGCACTCTACTTATATTACAGAAAAATTGTACTCTCGAAATCATCACGTAAGCGTAGGAACTTTGAAATATAACATATTCTCATTATCTAAAATACATTCTAAACTTTTTCCCACAACAATAGGAATCTTTTATAATTCTCGCGTAGATATTTTTCGTTCGTTATACAATAAAAAGAAAGAAAGAAAAGAAATAAAAGAAAAAAGAAAAAGAATACGACATACCTCGGGGTATCTCGAGTAATCAAAAAATCCACGGACAAAGCTCTTTTCTCGCACTAGTAATATATTTATATATATATATATACATACACACATACACGACATTAAATTCAATCGTAAAATCGACACCGCCATTCGATTCCTAGTTTATAAAATCTCTTAAAGATCCGTTTAACGTTCCATAAAAAACGTCCGACGAATTTCAATTACCGTTTACGTAACGTATTGAATCGATAAAACGTAAAACTAAAGGTGTTCGATGTGTAACATTTCCAATGTGTCAAACTCTGTAGCAACAACACGCGTTATCCCTTTTTCCATACCTATTCTCATAGGTAGTATTATGGGGTCTAACCTAAGCCATAATAAAGCGTGTCTATGACTACGATCTATAATAAGAAAACTCGGAGGGGGATAGAAACTCGTATCTTTTGAGACGACGCATCTTCGCGTATCCCTTATAGAAGGGATCTACATACGTTATACCAGTGCAAATATATTTATACGTATACATATATAGGTTGTATATTATTAACACATTCTAAGAAAGTTGCATCAACCTAGGAAGCTCTCGTGCGTTATCACGTGTAAGCTTCGCTCTCTCGCAAACGCATTATAAAGCGTACTACACGAAGAATTTTTTTACATACGCCTAGCTGCATTTATCTCACTCATTCTCGAAGAGAATCTCTAGAGCTTTCTCTCTCTCTCTCTTTCTACGTATATACACATACGTAGGGACACACTTAGAAAAGGGAAACGAGAGCTATATGCAGTACCACACTATTTCGCCGTGGCAAAGCAATTTGCAAAATCTCATCCGGTATATCGAATCACGCGCATCCCAGCTGCACCGCGTAAGATACGACCGATGCACCATCTCTCTCTCACTCTCTCTTTTGCTATGAAATCCAAAGCAACGTAGCCTCTCGATAATGAATTTACGTGCAACTTATGCAAATCGAGTCTCTCGTCGAACGAATAAAGCGATCTTCTTCTATCCGTCCTGGGATATGCCAGGAAGCCGCGATATTGCCTTCCCCTATTGCTATTCTTTTTACAATTTTTTTTTTTCTTCTTCTTCTTCTTGTTTTTTTTCTCTATTTCTGTCTCTCTCTCTCTCTCTTTTTAACTTTTTCCTATCGTCGCTCGTGCGACGATACCTTCTCTCCAATCCCTTTTCTTCCATCGTTTTATCTTGAACCCTTTTCTCTTTTTTCTTTATTTTTTGTTTTTTTTTTTTTACTTTTCTCTTCTCCCTTTTCGTTTTTTCCCTTCTTCTCGCGTATGCGCGCGCAAGCGAGTTACCGTGGATTTGAATCGCACGAATGCCTGCCTACGAATATATATATATATATAACACGGACTAACGAAAATTTCATTTAACCGCGACGAGAATATCGAATTCCTTAAGAGACAAAATTTGAATAACAAATCGAGACGATGGGGGGACGATGGGGATTGGAAGAAAGTTAAAGGAAAATAAAGAGGCAAAAGAGTGAACAGACTATAATGGTAGATAAGAGGAAACAGACTTTTCGGAAGGATTTGTATAAAACATTAATCGTTAATCTATAGAAATAAGAGAGAGAGAGAGAAAGAGAGATTCTTTCTTCATTTTTTGATCTACTCTCTATATTATATTTTTTATACGTCACTTTATCCTATGAAATATTCACATATGTGTATGTATTATATTAAGCTGATAAGTTATCGATCCCTTGAAATCGCTAGATTCTTTTCTCAAAACCCAGATAGATACTATATACAAGATACAGTTTTGTACAAAAATATACTTTGAAATTTCTATTGAAAAAACTTCCCCCTTCGATTTTTTTCTGAAATTTTTTATACCGATGTTCTATGTTTCTCACCTAAGAAAAGCAACCCCAAGTGTACATATATATATATTTTAATAGTAAAACGGAACACCTTGTACATGTATTGATGAAAAGAGAGTTTCTTTGCTGAAAATAAAAGCCGAACCTTGTGCGAGATGTTACGAAGATATCGTGTATCCGACTAGATACATGAGAGAGTCCTTTTACGAGTTCTAACACACCTTATATACCTACTTTTGTACCTTCTTTTCTAACACATACTAGCAAAATACGTCATAAACTCAAACAGAGATACGTTTCTATACAAAAGACGAACGGAAAGTTATTGCATATGGATTTATCATGAAAGAAAAGATCCAAATATTTATTACATATGAACAAAAAAAAAATAAATGGAATGAAAAAATATACGTACACATGATCCGCAAGTGAAAATTACAGAAAAAAAACAAAATATTTCAAATACAAGTCCCTATGCTTCCGTAATTTGACCGAGACACCCTGTATATAGATCTATGCACGCGCGTGTGTACGTGTGTATATGTTCTGTTCGTTGAAGCGTTTGCTTTTTGGACGTCTCTTCCCTTTAGACGTGCCGAAACAAGCTGATATTGGGAACGCCACGTGTATCCAGTGGCAAAATTTCGGTGAAATTTTCTCAGATCCTCGCTGCCCGTGATGCTATTCGTGCAGGAAGATCGCCACCATTTATGAAACCGAAAGGAAAGAAAAAGAGAGGAAGGGTAGAAGGGAAAGGGCCAAGAGTATTCGCCACGTTTGCTTTTGGCGACCGTTCGTGAAAGTTCGGAAGACGCATTCGTAATGCGATTGCACGAACGTGACAAACCGAAAACCGGATATACTTCCTGCTTCTTCTACTTTTACTTCTACTTCTTTTATTTTTTTTTTTTTATTTTTTTTTTCTATCCCCCCCCTACTACTTCTACTATTTCTACTTCTATTTCTACTTCTATTTCTACCTTTTTCGTATCCAATTGAGTCTCCTTTCATTTGAAATAATAAAATATTTCTATATGTTAGGTATAGCAAGCACGTGGTGGCGATCTAATCATTCTTCCTCGTAATATTTTATTTATAAACTAACATAAAGTGGAAAATTGGAAAGTACGCGAACGAGAATATTAGGTTTTCGATACTTCTGGTGTATACTATATTATCTTCTAAAGAACGAATATCAATTGACAGAAGATATATATATAAATATGTGTGTGTGTGTGTGTACGTCTCTATGCGATCCAATCGAGCAAAATTGTTCGAAGAAGACAATTGGACGAGTTCGTCAATTATTTATAAGTATTGTCTCGATTGAAATAAAAAAAGAAATAAAATAAAACAAAATTCGATTCGAAGGTAAGATTAATTGAATCGCAATGTTTTCTTTCTCGTTCGTCTATATTTTTTCTCCAACGTTTCTCGGATTTAAAGTGAAGAAAACAATTGAATTATTTTTTAACCCACCCTGTTAGCCGAAAGCTTTCAGGGTTAAATTCAATAACCATCTTCCTGTTTCTACTTTTTTCTTTCCATCTTATCTGTTTTTTTTTTTTTTTTTTATATCGAAGAACTGTCTGCATAGCAACATTCTCGTATCGTACGTCTCTCGAAGGTATTTTTTACGGAAGCTAAGCGAAGGGTTCGTTGGATAAAAAAGAAGAAGAAGAAGATGGTGATAAAAAACATCTTGAAACTACGATGCGGTACACACAGAAGTGTAATAATATACTCGCCCATAGGATTTCTTTTTATCGAAACAGAGAACAAACTATAATCAATACACTCATACTTAAGGAATTATATTTTATCGTCACTATGGAGACACACCACCACCACCCCCCACGGTAGCACTATAAAAGAATCATTGATCCACAATGGAAGTTGGCTACTTATGTATTTATTAAAAAGAGGAATAGAAGAAGGTAAAAGGGGGATGGATCTAAGGGGAAAAGTAAAACCTTCGAAGAATTAAGAACAGAGGATAAAGGAAAAAAAGAACGGACGCGTTCTTCGACATATAACGTTGCTGGCTAGGGGGGTGAGGGTGAATGAGAGAAAGGGGGAGAGTTAGGAGGAGAGTCAGGGCCAACCAGAGGGGGTGGCGTGCTTCGAATCGCTTATGATATTGTCCCTTTTTTTCTCATTTCTTCTTCTTCTTCTTCTTCTTCTTTCTATGACGGGTTCTTCCACCCCCTTGCAACAGCAGTTTCCGTAGGGCCTCATGGATTATCTCATAAAACGTAGGTTCCTACTCTTCTTCTTTTTTTTTCTTTTTCTTTCTTTCCTCTCCTTCTTCTTATTATTCTTTTTCTCTTATCGAATAATCAATGTCACCCTCAGACCCGAGGATCCGATCACCTGACTGGCATTTCTCAAGCACGGATGACCCCTACTTTTCACCTTGGCAACTCCCCTATATTCCCTTTTCTTTTATTTTTATTTATTATTCCTTACCTTTCTTTTTTAATGTCCTCAACACGACGACGAGAATAACTCGAGATATTAATGATCTTGTACTTTGAATATTATTATTTTATCATTATAATTTTGAATATTATATATTTGTTATACGAGACACGATTTCGTTCGAATATATTCGCGTTGGAATTTTTTTCCAATTTTGTTCCCTTCGTTATTTAGGGTTCCTTCTTCCCCCTTCCCCTCCTACCTTCATTCTCATCCATTCCCTTTACACAGAACACGTTGCCTTACATTAGATCGAAATTAGTATAGAGTACACTTATTAAATATCAATATAGGCAGAAACTGTGTTACTTTCAAGAAGATTATTCGCGTCAAAGTCCTGCCTATTCTCGTGAGATACATATATGTTGTAAGTATTAGATAAAGTGAAAGAGAGAGAGAGAGAGAGAGAGAGAGAGAAAGCCTGAAATCCTCTTATAGACTTACCAGTTTCCATTATAATCTAAGATAAAGCAGAATAGTTCAGTGAGAACTGTCGTATTCTCGAAGGTAAGATTATGTCAAATGTCAAGATATCAAGGATGGATCTAACCCATTAGTTTTAACGATTCCGTCGAATATCACAAAGACAGCAGTTCCAAAGTATCTACGTTTTTCTTTTCAAAAATTTATATTATCGTTTAATCGAATGCTCGTAATAATCCTATTCATTCATACATGTCCTAGTTTATCTCCTACCGTTGTAAAATATTAACTATCTTTATCTCTAACTTAATTATAAACGATTGCCGAATTTATCAAGTTAAAATAGAGAATAATTCAATGTTATTTTCATCGTAACTAATAATGGATTGGATGCAAGTTATATTATTAAAGTTTTTTTTCCTAAAAAGTTCTATCGTGATTCGAAAAAAAAAAAAAAATTCAACAAAAATCGTAAGATTAATATAAAATGTATATGATAATTAAAAGAAAAATGTATATTTCTAATGATTTTCTTTAATCGATGAATATTTTTGTATCCTCTTACCGATGGCAAAACTTGGAAACATAAATGGCATAATCTACTAATAAGAATAAATCTGAAAGGACGTCTACGTTATTTTTATCATCCTCGAAGTTGAAGAGGGGTAATGGTAACGACGATCATGGTGATGGTGGTAGTAATGGTGCGAGGAAACTAAAAGATACAAAGAGTGAACAAGGAAACAAGAGAGAGAGAGAAAGAGAGATGGAAAAGCATCGGTGGTACGGATTATTTATAAAGGTTTCTCGAATGAACTCTCCCTCACGATTTTACCAGTTCTACGACGAGCCCTTCTAACTCTCCAGAGAGAAAGAGAGACCATGGAAGAACTTTTGTCTTTTGGATGGCCGACGATCCTCCTGCTCGTTCAATCCGACACGTGCGCAGCGTGATTTCGAATTACACGGAGAGGAGTGTCGTGTCGAATCAAGGATGATCGGAAGGATTTGATTTTTTCAACCGTGCGTTTAAAAGAACCTTCGATATTATCTCGCTACAAACGATTTTAATCTACAGATAACTTAATACGAACTCAATTATTCTCCAAGTATAATATGTAAATATAATATCTTATACGTACGAAAAACTACTCTTATTTTATATATAAAATACAATACTTTAATCTATTCCATACGCGTATATGTTATTTATAAAATAACATTCTCCAATTTCCGGATTAAATCAAATCTTGACCGAAAGTAACCTCTCGAGTGCAAAGGGGTTAATTATTTCTAAGTAATCTTTTACTTTTATTGATATTTCCTAAACAACATTTCTCAAGTATCCTCTCTCACGATATTTCTTACTCTGTCTCTCTTTCTCTCTTATATTCTCTCTCTCTCTCATTGAGTTCCATTCCATCGCGGATGAGGTGTCAGCCGTGCACACGCGGGATGGTGCATACTTGATGAGTAACCGCCAACTTTACACTCCTGCACAATATCGTGGGGAATTAACCCGACGTTCATCCTCAACCGAGACCTTCCAACCTATTCGCTCTCCTACTCTTTCTCTCTCCATCTCTCCTTTAACTCTCCCACCCCCCACCCAACCCAACCCCCGCATCCCCACTTTCTCTCTTACATTGCCTAACTCAACGTACATATGTACGTGTTCCCTACAAAAGGGAGGTGGTAGTGTTTTGGTAAAAGATTTAACTTCCATTAGACACCACAGGGGAAAGAAGAGAGAGAGAGAGGAACACGAGACGTTAGGATTTAATGGATCTGCTTCGACGTAACCTATCTCTCTTTCTGTTTCTCTCTCTCTGTCTCATTCTCTTACACTCTCTCTTTCACGTGTTCTCGCGTGGGTGGTTGCGCAAATAAAGGAAGAGAGGATGACTGACCTTAATTATTCGTAGACGCTCGACATTTCGTTGGATAATCGTCCGTAGTTTCGTAGAAGAGTACCGACGATAGTCGTCGCATCGTCGAGAGTCATTTAACATCGTGCTCTGGCATCGCATTTAAACTATACCAACACAACGTTTATTATGACAACGTTTCTAAATTCTGAGCCCCGTTCGCAACTTAACCCGCGTGTCTCGACGATAAAATAATGATATTGTATTATATTTTATAGGACAACGGTTTTTAAATGATTTTTCTTTCGCGTATATTCAACACGTCGTAGATTAAAAATAAAAAAAGTATAAAATATAATATTATTTTATTAGATCTAATATCAAAAACGTAAAAGAAAAGATTTGTCAGTTTGAACTATCGCGGCGTCTATGATTTATCGAATAGAATTGAACTATTTAATAAGATTAATCGAATAAATAGTATTGAATTTATCATTGTAGAACGATATTAGATATTAATTGGCAAAAAGAGAAAACACGATAATCGATTACACGATTTTAAAAAGAAAGAAAGAAAGAGAGAGAGAGGGAGAGAGAATATATAGAACGGGCTATGATTATTATTATCGTATTAATCTGAAGGCGATTTAAACCGTAATAATTGTTTTCAATGAAGATTAATCGATTATTCGGTTAATTAGTTTAGCAAATAAACTCTTTTACTACCCCGATACTTACGATTTTCTACGCGTTTTATATTATTTGCTATCGTAGAATTATTGTTTAATGCTTCGCAGATAGAGACGCCAAGAAAAAGAAAGAATACGCGTAAAAATGAAAGTGGGAAAAGAAAAAAAGAAAAATAAAAAAGATAGAAAAAAGTCTAACAGCTTGTCTAACACGAGAACCGGTGGTTATTTCGAACGTTCATTAGGAAGAATTAGCATGTAAAGAGGAATAAGGTGAAAGAAGAGAAAGATGAAGCGAGGATGTTACCAATGAACGTTGGCTTTTGTGTCGAGCATGGTTCTTTAGATCTCCTACGGTTTTTATGCTATCCTCTTCCCCCGTATTCCCCCCTTCCCATTCCCCTATCCCCTTTTCTTTCTCCCTCTCTCGCATATTTTTGTTCTTTTTTCTTTTTCTATTACGTTATTCCGCGCAGAACAATTTTCACCTCGCAAAGTGGTGCTTTTGTAGCCATTTCATTGCACGTTCGAAGAAATATACCTGGGCAAAATGTTATGCCACGTATGTTATCGTAGTGATACGATTCAATGTATACGTATACACGTGTACGAAATAAGGGTTGAAATATTTATCTCGATTAAATGCGTCTGACAAAGGGAATGCAAAGTACTTTAATTATGTATCGTTACTAAATAACTATATGCTACGATAATTCTCAGCTAGGTTGTATTCTACGTTCCCGTGTGCCCAAACTTTTCTCTTAAAATAATTATTCCGGTCTAAAAGTGCGAACGAATCGATGATTCGTATCTAGAGAGAGAGTGTATCCGAGTTTTAAATAATATAAAATAGAATATTATTTGAGATTCGCGATCGGAAAAAGACACTTATTTTATTTCAAACCGATGAAATGATTTCCACGAGTAACTGTTATACGACCAAGACAATGTCCAGTTAAACAATTCATTCGTAATTATAGATTTATTTGAAATTAAAAAGAAAAATACATCGTTGCAACTAAATCTTTTCTTTTTTTTAAAGATACTCCTATAATAAATATAATACACATCTCGTCGATAGACAATTCATTCTATCGCAAGGATATATATCGTGTTTCGTGATCGTGTAACCGGAACGAACGAACGAACGATCGGAATTTCGCGATAAATCCGTTCTTATACCACTGGAATACGTTATAAACTTTTGCTGGCCCGATGGAATTCGCTAGAGAAGATCTGAAACACCTTATATTCTATATCTCGAACTCTCGTTTAGTATTATATATCTGGCGTTCCATCGAATGCTTTCGACTCGACTCGCATCGTGGCACACAAATTGAATATATAGTCGTTTCCATGAATTTCATTTACTCCTTCTCCACACCCGATCAAACCATCCTCCTTCAGCCCACTGCCACACACCTACGCCACACGTTTTCGTCCTACACGATTGTGCTTATGCTCGAACGAGCTTGAGAAAAGACATACATACATACATACATACATAAACCCACCTACGCATACGTATATACGTACACGACATCATACGCGTGTATAAATTTGCATGGTTTAACGTGTATCGTTATTACTCAATAATTAATTTCGGTAATATGATATCAAGGAATTACGATGCAATCGTTTGATCGAAATCATCATCCCTAATATAGGCTAAAGTTTAATAATCTCAATATATTATATTTCTGTATAGAAAATTATAAAAGAATAAAAAAAGAAAAGAATACTTTTGAGATGCAAAAGGTATACATTTACTTAAGAAAATCTTTAGTTAACTTAAGTGTCGAGTTACAACGAAGAGCAATTTACATTTTACAATATCACGAGGGGCAAAACTAAAGAGACTTTGGTATTGTCGTCGTTTACCTGTCACTGTTGTTGAAATATCAAGGCAATTTCTTCTTCTTCTTCTTAAGAAAGTCTTGCACGAGCAGAGAGAAAAGGAAGAAGAGGAGGAAGAAGAAGAAGAAGAAGGGAGTAGCGAAGAAAAGGGGTTGTGATCGAGCAGAGATCACCGAGATAACTCGATCCATGCGTGCTCTTTGGAATGAAGTGGATTTGATCTTTATCTCTCTATCTCTCTCCCTCTCTTTCTCTTTCTTTCTCTTTCCGTGTTGAGGAACAAACCGCGTAAATGAGAGTATGCGTTTAGCGTGATACTGTGCGAAGAAAATAGTAGAAGAGTAAGAGGAGTAAGAAAAGGAAAGAGAAAAGAGACTCAGAGAGTGAGAGAGAAAGGAGTAAAGGGGTTGCATGGAAGAGGGTAAGGTCGATAGAGAGACGGAAAAGGAGGATGGGGGGCTGTAAGTTCGTTGTGAAAATGAAATTACCGCACCGTGAAAGCAGTACTTTACATGAAATCACGTCAGTGAAAAGGGGGATAGAACGAAGAGAGTAAAAGAGAGAAAGAGGTGAACGGAGAGGAGTAGGAGGTGGAGGAGAGGGATAGGGGTAGGGGGTGGAAGAGTTTGAGCTGCCGGCACGTCGAATCGTCTCACTTCGTTCTCATCCCTCACCCACCCTTATTCCTACGGTGTAGAATAAGTGAATTTTCACGCGTTCTTGGTGCTTTGCGTTTACCACAGAGGAGGAGACACACAAAGAGCACTATCTTCGTTGTTTCCTTCCTTCCTTTCTTCCTTCCTGCCTTTCTTTCTTTCTTTTTCTATTTTTATTTTCCCCTTTTTCGTTTTTTGTTCCCGTCTACTTCCAATTCCTCCTCTTCTTTTTTAAACTACTTACATTCCAATGTCGGAACGCGCGAATATCTCTTGTCTTTTTAGATAAATCTATCTTTACGCGGCCGATTATTTTACGAATGTTTTATATCCATGAAATTCTTGCGAACGAAGTTTTTTTTTTTTTTTAATATAAAATCGCGGATACCTATGTTAAAATCTATACGATGGAATTTAGAAATTAAGATACCTTTTTTAAAAGAAATATAAAAGGACAGGGTTAGGTGTTTCCGATCCGAAATGACCCGAATGATTTTATATTTCTATCTAAAATCATAATGAACTACCTTGTACTTTCCTAATACATTATTATCGAAAAAAATCCCCCCACGATCTTACATTACTATCTCTTACCATCTCGTTAGTTTGATATTCAATATCTTCAAGGTTACATTCTACTAAAAAAATAAAAGGAGGAAAGAAAAAAGTAAGATGAAACGGAAGCCGATAATCGGGGGAGGTTTACTTTGTGTTTGATATTTTCCAATTTGTTGAAAATTGTGTCGGGGTGGGTGGGGATTTGTTCGTTCGTTCGAAAAGACGTGATCATCAAGGTTTTCCTCGTATTGAACCTTAGAGATAAGGGTCGTCTCGTGGAACGGTAGTTAGAATCCTAAAAGATGACTACTACGCGTAGAGAAGAAGGACGAGAAGGATAAGAGGATCGAAAGACGACGCCGAAGTGAGCGAAGAAGCCTGAGTTTGTTAGCAAGTTTTATAGACAATCAGTCGCCTCGTTAACTAGTAACTAGAAGAGAGAAGGAACCACCCACCCCTCCACCCCAAGCCCCCTTCCTTTCTGCCTGCATTCCGTCGAGTTATTTCCATTTGTATTTTATCTCTTACTCATTCATTCATTCACTTACTCACTCTCTCTCTTACACTCTTTATTTCTCTTTCCGTTTCTCTTATTCTGCAACGAGAGACATCTTGTACTATCCTATTTAAGTACCTTCTCTTAGCACCCTTTTCCTCAAGAATCTCATTCTCCCTAAGGAACACGGCGATCTTCGACTAACAGGACTCGACTAAAGTTCTCATCTCTTTTCTTTTCCTCTAACTCGTGTTGAAACTCTCTTTATACTCTCTCTAATCTTTTATTCTAACTAGACAATCTATTTGAAAATTTCAATATTTTTGGATTCGAATAAATTTCAAAATATGTTTATCGACAACTAGTTAAGTTATTGCAAAGCAAATGTGTGACGTTATTATTTAAAAGAAATCAAATTAAATAATGTTACATATATCGATTAAGTTTATAGTTAAGGGATTATAGAAAGGGTTAATATTCTTTACTTTTTTTTTCTGTTTAAACTTACGACGAAGAAGTATATTTATGTCAAAGGAAAAAAGGAAAACAAAAAATAGAAAAAGAAAAAGAAAAGAAGAAGGAAGGTGTGAGAAAGAAAAGAGAAAGAGAAAGAGAGAGAAAGTCCGATAAATTATAAACTGTAAATCACGGCTTCTTTCCACGAACACGGAATAAATTTTCGAGCAGGAGTGGCATTTAATTAACGTCGTATAAAGGATACGGAAATTTGTCTTACACACTTTGCATCCAGACTTACTTCGGGAGGAGGAGGAGGAGGGATAAGATGAATCACAGGACTCCCTTGGTTGCCAAGGCGGAAAAGGGTGCAAGTCAAGACGGAGGGAACAATATTCGCGGCAAATGGATACAAACGAGGTGATTGGCCAGGCCAATCCATCACGAGCGGCGGACCTCAACCACTCTCTCTCTCTCTCTTTTACTCACTTTTTTCTCAAGTAAAAGATCGAAGAAGAAAAAGAAAAAAGAAAAGGTCTCGAAGACCCGAAATAAAACGTATCCATCATCATCTCTGTATGCAGTGTAGTGTGTCGATAAACAAGTCTTGAATAAAGTTCTTAAATATATTTTTTAGTTTAGTATACTTTTCTTTTTTACCCGAATCATTCCACCGTCTCTAAAAGGGAGTCGCGTGTCAAGTTTATTCGATGGAACGATTACTCTAACTATTTTCTTTCGTTTATTTTATGAAAGAGAAACTATGAAAGATTTATTTTATAATTTATTTCGAGTCATTTGTACTTGTTAAAGGAGAACGGGTAGGAAAAAAATATTCGTAAAAATATAGACAAGGATGATATTCGCGTGTAAAATATCTATGATAATTAATCTGCGTTTTAATATTTTTCTAAATTGTTAAATGATAAAATTTTACGGACGAAATGTTAAAAAGCGCTACGTTTCTTTTTTATATGAAACTTTTAAATGAACATAATATTACGTAACGATTAAACGATCCAACAAACGGAATAATAAATAAAGTTTTTACGGGGAGTTTAACAAATGCCACGATAAATAATTAACGCTTGTTCACATTTTCTTCGCTTTTGTAAAACCACAATTTCCTGTTTCCTTTTTTTTTAAACAGTGACGTACACAGCTATACTATATATAACGTATTTCGACAAATTCGACATTGCGCGTCAGTTATGCCAAATGGAAAACTATTATTTCCTATATGGAAACTTCCTTGCCGAACTTCACGAGAGCTAAAGGTTTGCGGTTTTTCGTCGATGACAGGATAACGGGTAAAAGTGGAAGAGAGAGAAAAAAACCAGCAAAAAACAAGCGTGTTTTAACCGTTGAACCACGTCGAATAAAAAGAAGGGAAAAAAAGGATAAAAAAATAAAAAAAAAAAAAGAGAAACAGACAAGTACGACAGGTGCCGGCCTCGTGATCGCGAATTTCGAACGTCGCCTGCCGGAAAACTCGTTGTCCGGTTGGTTATCGGCTATCGTTGAAAGAGAACCACCACCAAACGAGCAAACACGAGCAAGCATGACAAAAACAACTGCAACTTTTAGTTTCAGTCTCTGATAGTTACTCTCCTTTGGGATAACGTAACGTTGTCAACCATAACGGGATAACACCTGGGAAATACGATCAATGATCATAATGACTACGATTGTGACGTTAACGAATGGTCCTCCTGACGTACCTATAGTTTATATCCGAAACTAGAACATTATTAACATGAATAAGATTCATCCTAATGTTAACACGAAAATTGATTTTATGATTTATTCTATAATACTATTAATTATTTAATTATTGTATTATTACCGGTATACGTACGAATATAGGATTAAAAGATCAGATCTCGAGAAAAAAAACTAATTTTATTTGCATAACACAATTCCTATCCACTCGATGAAAATAACTTTTCCATGTTTGCAAATCATCTGCAAATAAATATATATCTAAAGGTTCATTGTTGGTAGATAATACGATTACGTTCGTTAGTGTTCCTAATTTAAGTTCAAACATTTTAATCATTTTTCAACAATTTTATACTATATCCATTATTTTCCTTTCTCCTGCTCTCTCTCTCTCTCTCACTTTCTGTTTTTTAGTCTCTTTTTTTCGAATAAAAAGCGATAAATAATTTTACAGAGAAACAAAAACACATGAACGATGGAAAATGAGAAAAAGTAATGATTATTATTCCCGCATGACCGAAACGTGTCATATGTTTCGCCCTTCGTTACGGATGAAAATCATCCTACGGTAAACCTACGAGCACATAAATGAATAAATAATCAGTCGAATAAATCTATGTTTACTGTAGTTTGGAAGCATACGATACTCATATAGAAACCGGTGTTTGTTCGATGTCAATGAACTCGGAAAGAGTTAATACATATATCCTACAACCGTTCGCGTAACGTTCGTTTCCTGTATACGAAAAATACATGTGCGCGAATGCACACGCAAACACATATTCATACATATGTGCACATATTTTATTTTTAGATATAACCGCAAGGAATTTCTTATGGCTTTGATATAATTAATAATTATATCTAAAATTATATTGGATATCCGACTTCTGTTTTTTCAAAATGATAACAATATTTAAATAATATTTAAATACTATGAAACAAAATACGAAAATCATTTGATTTACAAAAATGGAAAAGTTATTAATCGATAATAGTTAAAATATATAGTTAAACTAATATCTCTATTTAATCCTGACAAAAGGTATGCACGGATAATAAAATATTATAAAAATATCGCGTATTTGTGCATTCGTGTGCATATAAACGCTAACAATCGATAGAAATATTTACGTAACGATACTGCAACTACGATCTAGAAAAATATTAACGTTGATTTATAAATGTGAAAAGTAAACTATTAAAAAAAAAAAAATAAAATAAGAAAAAGATATATGTAAAAAGAACAAAATTATGAATTATATTCTCTATCATACTTTCTCGTTTTATCTTACATTCCTAGAGACACGACGACACGAAGTACAAAAGAATCTTCACGATGACCTACTTTTCATTAGCGCGCACGAGTATACTTCGTTATCAAAATCACATTTTCGTTAGACAAGCCGAACGAGAGCCAGAGAAAACGTTCTAGCTTTCACCCTCTCTCTCTCTCTCTCGTTATTGTTTCTCCTAGTGCCATTCTATCAAGATACGAAAGACAGTCACGATGCCCGTAATTTATGAATGGCGCAATGCGGCAAATGTCGAAATATTCCACTTCGAATTGTGAACCAATAGCGTTAAATTCTTCTATTTCTTATTATACGCGCGTATTTTTTCAAACACATATATTTTGTTAAAAATGATTTTAATAATATCACCTATTATTTCGTTGTATCAATTATTTATACGTCTTTAATTTGTATTGATATCGTTAATAGTAATATTGTTTATAAATTAATTAATAAGAAAAAAAATCTTTGAATATTTCTTATATACATATTTAACTTGTTTAAGAAATTTCCTATTCCAATTGATAATGGCAAGATTTTATTGACCTCAACCAATTGCAGTACATTTCAGCTGATTTTATAATATCAAAAAGAAAAATCTAATAAATGGTTGACTAAGCAGTTAAACGAAAATAAAATAGAAATAAGTAGGAGTAGAAATAAAACGATTCGATAGTTAGACTGTAGTAGTGAACGCCTATGGGTCGATGGTAAAACGATACAAAAGGGCATGCAATAGGTTGCATAGGGAGTAAAAAAAGGAAAAAAAAATGAAAAGGGAAAAGGGCAGACGTCGGTAGAAGTTACAAATCGTCGGACGGACGATTTTCATCGTGAAAAGGGTCAGGTCGACTGGCAAGGGATAGGACTGAAGAGATAGAAGAAGAGAAGGAAAGGGAAAAGAATAAAGAAAGAAAGAAAGAAATAGAAAGAGAGACAGAAACAAGTTGGAGATTCTGAAATGCGTGTCCGTTCATTCTGGATGCTCTTAGCCCGTCCAACCAAGTCGGTTTACCTCTTTTCCACTTGTCGTAGTCCTGCCAACTGGCTACGAGGAGAAATAGGAAGAGTAAAATGTAGAAAATGAGTAGAAGGATCGTCGTCTCGTTGTAACGTGGCACACACGCGAGAACACGGAAGAGAGAACTACAAGAATGAGCACTCGACGGATGTACACGCGAAAATTCATCCTCCATCCACTCTCTAGTATCATATATACCTCATAGACAAGCATATATGTATAGAGAGAGGTTTATATACAGGGTGAGTCTAAATAAAGCACTCTTACGAGTAATCTTCCGAATGATTATTTTTACATTCCTTTTTTTTTCTTTAATAAATCAAAACACGGTCATTTTTTAATTGGGAATAAATTAACTCTCATTAGATTTTCTAGATTCATTTGAAAGTTCATACAAATATCCTGTTTTCTATTTTTCTACCTGAATATTATTGGGTTGGCAACTAATTGAAAAATTGTCACATTTTCAATTTATTTTAATAGAGAGATATATAGATAGATAGATTAAAAAAAAGAGAGAGAAAGGTAGGTCCCCCGGGGACTTGTAGGTTTTTATTAAAGCAACCATACTCGCTTAGTTGTCAACCCAATAACAGTTAGCGAAAAAAAGAAATAGAGAAAGAGAGAGAAAGAGAGAAACGGTAATGTTTCAACGAATGCCTGCAAAGTATTCTATCTCATTTACATGTGTATCTAAAAATGCATTACTAGGAAGTAAAAAGAAACTAGGAAGAAGTGGCGATAGAGAAAGAAAAAAGAATTAAACGAAGTAGCCAGGGTATATATGTACACGTACCTACGCTTTTCCGTAAATTCACCTATGTCTGTCAGAAGCACCCCGGCAGTCTTTTTTAAATTTATATATCCAACGCGCGCATGCATATACATGTGTGCTGGGTAATGCAAAAAAAAATAATTAAGCTGGCTCGCTCTTTGAAGCTATATAGTAATCAGTTCGTAAAATTCCACGGTTTTATTTATTCGAATATAACATTTCTTTTTTCCATTACACTTACTTACTTACTTACGTACGTACGAACATATTTTGCATATGGAAAAATATGAAATATAAATAATTATGACTATACGTTAATGCCAGGTAAATGTAATTAGTGTACATGGTATTCAAGCTAAAAGAGACCACTTAAATATTTCCTTTGTTCTTAATTATATTAAAAATGTTTCAAACATATTTTAATTGATTTGAAAAGAGATATTTTTGATGTTAAAGATCATTTGGAGATTATGAGATACAGGTATACTTAATGGAATTTTCCTACTCATTTAGAAACTATACTCCTATCTTCGTACTTCGAAAGTAGATGGATGCTCGACCGCAATAAACCTTAAATTATATGCACTTGCCTTACGAGCTTCTTCGCAACCTAGTTTGATCGTACCGATAGAATTCTCGACTCTTACTTTTCCTTCAGAATTTCACCAACGTTCCGACGAACGTTTCAAAGTGCATTTAATTTGTCGATTAATTATTCGCTAGGAGTTTGTTACATTTTCAAGAGAAAGAGAGAAAACAAGGGCAAACAAATTAACCGTAGTATGCAACGTGGGTATTTTATTAAAAATTCATAAGGAACATTTATATACACGCATACATTTTCATGTAGGTGTATAGAAACTTTGCATGCGCTATTTCATTTAAAGTAAGCAATTTCCTGAATAAAAAAAAAAAAAAGAAAAAAAAGAAAAAAAAAAAAACGTAAAAAAACGAAAAAACAAATACCCCATTTCGATTCTCCGGAGAGAAAGAAGGAGAAGTGAACTCTCTCTTGAATTTTATCTCACCGATTACACGGAGAAAAGTCCTTTCCTTCTTCCTACACCCTCTTCCAAACCCTCCTCCCCTCATCCTCTTCCTAATTTCTTTCGTTTGAAACGAAAAGTACCTGGGATCGCTGTTTAATACGCACGACCGAGTAAGAAGGATAAAGTTTACGCGTTGGTATAATTAGTCGACCGAATGGTAAACGTGAAGGTAAGAAACAAACGAACGAACGAACTAAAGAAGAAAGGAAAAGAAATTAGAAGAGAAAGAAAAAGGAATGAAATTTCGACAGAGAAGTAGGAACTAGTAGGTATTCCCACCCCCATAGTGTATTCGGAAAAGGAGAGTAGTAATTCGTTTAACGAGGGAAAGTAAGAAAGAAGGAGTGGAAAGGTGGATGGTGGGTGGATGGTGAGTGGGGAATAAGAGGGGGGAGACAATATGTCTTAACGTAAAGATTGGTGGAAATAGGGAAGGAAATCCGGAGGCTGTGAGAGAGGAGAGATGAGGAGAAAGACGAGACGGTAGTTAAAGCAGCACGTGCATAAGAGAAGATCGAGAAGAGGAAGTGTAAGGTTGCGTATGCAAGAGGAAGGAAGAAGAGAGAGAGAAAGTGAGAAAGTAAGAGACGGAACCGTTGCGGGACTACCTACGTTTCGATTAAACTTCTCAGACGGTAGAAATTATCGTCTTGGCGTGATCGCGTCGTCGAGCATAATTCGTACGGGCTAGTTATACGCGATCACTGTTACTGCTACTGTTACTATTGCTGTTGCTGCTGTTGCTGCTGTTACGCGAAATAATGACGGTTCCATGACTCTCCTCCGTTCCGTTGCATGTTCGTGTTCTACGTGAGAATTACCTACGAGATGACGGACTGATTCAGATTGCGAAAGAAAGAGAAAGAGAAACAGATATGGAAAGATACGCTCGCGAGAAAGAAGGCGACACTTTAGTTCGTTACGACTTTTCTAATAGACGAATTCCCTAAGCTATAACGAGCATCTCTTACTTATATCTTCTGTTCTTGAAGAATGCAATAAGATCCTTTTCGTTTTTCGTTAAATATTTTCGCGAAAAGATTGTATGGACTTTAGGCTAATGAAAATAATGAAATAAATGGTAAGATAAATAAAAAATGCACTCGTCAAACGATGATACCAATGATTCTCAAAAAATGACTCGTAGTATTTATTCGGTATGAGAAGTAAACTTGAGAACACATTTAAGCGAGATAATACTAAAGGATAATACTAACGATTAAACAAAATTATTCGTATTACATTTCTAATTATAACTATCCTATTTTCTTTCGTTTTATCGTGAAAAAAGAAACGTTAGGTAAGAAAAAAAGGTGCAATTTTTAGCAACGAAATTTGCTTAAACGAAACGACACGGTCAGATAGGGAACAACCACTAAAAAAAGGAACTACGTTATAGTAATGGTTATACGAGTGTGAGCCTTTGCCCGGATACGGTAAAAACTATAACGGAAGACTTCTGTCTTTTTTTACTTATTTTGTTCATTTTTTGTTTTACTCCACGAAAAAGTCTACCTTTACGATCATGGACTGATAGGATTGAAGGCAAGATGGTAGTCTCGTATGTAATATAATAGCTTCTACTAACGATACTGACTTACTGTATACACTGTAATACTCTCTGTAATACCTCCTGGCAATAGCAAAACCCGTTGTAAACTCCGAACGGAGGAACGATAAAAGCTCTAACACGAAAGGAATAAGATAGCGCAATAAAAGTGAAAACATCAGCCCTACTTTCTTTCTTTCTTTCTTTCTTTCCTTCTTATTCTTTCTTTTTCTATCTCTATCCTTCTATCTTTATCCGACTCGTTTTACCGTCGACGATAAGAAAATCGTAAGGAGACGAAGTCTACGCGAAAATAGAAAAGATTCTTCGTATCGCGCGTGTCACGAAGTTACTCTTGCCGAATTCCCGCGCGAGTGCTTTCCTTTTAGTGCAAAAGAGAAAAGAAGAAGAAGAGAAGAAGTTGAAAGAGGAGGAGGAGGAGGAGGAAGAGAAGAAGAAACGAATGACTTTTCTCGAACTTAAAATACACCCTATACGATTTTCCGATACTGACGTTAAGAGTTGTTATACCAAAAGGAAAATTTTAACGACTGTGAACATTAAAGAGAACAATAATTTTGAAAGGATCAAAAATTTCAATAATAAGAAGACCTTACGAATGATGTGCTCTAACGGATTTTGACGAGCTTTGGTATACCAGTAAGGTTTCCTTGTTAGATGTAAAAGTATATAACATGGATATAAAACAAAGCAAAATTTTAAAAGGTTTTTTCTCAAAATTAGCTAGGCATTTTGTGGAAATACTTGACGACGAGAACACCTTAAATGTATATTACTGATACACCGAAGCTCGTAAAAATTCGTGAGGGCACCATCCGTAAGGTCTCCTTATAAGAAATAGTTTCAACGAGTAACAAAGCTCTTCCGCACGTCTTGCTTCCTTCTTGTCTTACCACTTCCGTTCTTTCTTTCTGTTATTATCCAAATTTGGGTTTATACAATTTATTTGAAGTAGAATAAGTTCCCAATGCTTCTCTCGCATTACGAAAGAGCAACGGCTGAACGAATAATAACGAAATTCGTTCCGTTTGCCTGCGAAAAGTTGAATGAGGGAACTTTTTCCAAAGGCTGCTCTCTACCGTATAAACTATCGCAAGCAGAGGGTGAGATTCTGGGGAATAAAAAGCCGGACGAAGGGGGAAAGGAGGGGAATTTTTCGTTATCCACACCAATGGCAAGCCAGCTTACCAACCAGTAGTAATATCGGTGTTAGTGTTTTTGTTAGTATTGGTGGTGGATGGTGGCGTACCGAGGAAATGAAAACTCCGCTCGATGGTAACACCCCACGTGGCGCAACGCCATCCCGAAAATTTTCGCGGGAGACCCTAATTTATGGATCTAACCCGAGCTTCTATTGTTGCCGTTTTCTCTTCTCTATTCTTTCCTTCTCAACTACAAAGTTTCTCTCTCTCTCTCTCTTTTTCAACGATAATTCGTTACCCAAGGGATTAGAACGAACGTTCGTGCGTGCCGAATCTGGCTCGTGCCGTACGTAGTTTTATGCTACAGTATGGGAGAGGGTGGAAGACAAACGGAAACAACGAAAAAAAAAAGAAAAAGAAAAAGTCGAAAATTAAAAATTAACTCCGGGCACACGATACACGTCACGGTTCGATGTTATTTCTTTTACGATTCGACTACTCGACCTAATATTCATTTTTAATTATACTTCGTCGATACTTTAATAATACTTTAATTCTTCTAAACTTTTAATAATTCAATTAATTTCTTCTTTCACCTTCGTCCATAAATTTCGTAGTCAAAATAATCATTGACGAAATAAAAAAAAAAATAAAAAGAAAGGAAAAAAATAAGACACGAAATAGAGGTAAGCTTTGCTCGTGTTCAAATACTTGGCTTAAAATAAGGAGTTCGAGTATTGCCCTAGGCTAAACGATAGACTCGAGAGTCTAAGTAATTGTGACGACTCGTACTTGTGCAGGCACGGAAATGTTTGGATTACTAGGAACCTAGCTAAAATACACGTAGTATATAATTACGTCGATTCATTTCTCACGCAATATCCGAAAAAGATAAACGTATTTTTTTTTGGGAGGGGGGCTGATTTGAAGAGAATTAAAACAAGGAAAAATTATTCATACGCGATTTAAATTTCGCACGAACTTTCGATGCAATTTCAAAAAACAATCGTTCTATTAAAAAAGTATACGATTGCGTTCCGCGATTGTCATTAAAAAAGAAAAACAAATAAAAAAATAAAAGACCGAATTGATTTTATGGATTTGAAGAGAATGAAAACAAGGGAAAATTATTCATACGCAATTTTAATTTCGCACAATCTTTTCGATGCAATTTCCAAAAAATAATCGTTCTATTTAAAAATTATACGATTGCATTCTACGATAGTCGTTAAAAAAAGAAAACAAATAAAAAAAATAAAAGACCGAATTGATTTTATTCATCTAACCGTAAGTCCTTTAATTATGTCGTTAAATAAAAATATTATTAATAAATTCGCGACACGTCTTTGATAATATTAAGCAAAAATATTAATTCAACCATCCTTGATCCTTCTTAAGTACCGAAAATATCAACGTTTAAAGCCTCTTATTCCTTTACGAGTTGCTGTTTAAACTTAAAAGTCAACGGCACGACGAATTGCAGTAGGAGTAGCGCATATGTGAGCTGTGACGCGAACCGAGACCAAGATGGAATGCACATATGAAATTTACAGCCGCTATAACGCAGGAAATACGTTCCTATCCAACCTCTCCGTAGCGCCTTCTTCTCTCGGATATATTCCCCCCTTATCCACCCTCCCACCCCTTTACCACCTACTCTACGCGTTCCCTTCTTTCTTTACTTTCCTTTTCAACGAAGTCTTGAAAATACGAATAACCGGAAAAAAAAAGAAAAAAAAACTCGTAAAAACTTTACAAATGGCTTATCTTTAAAGTCTATCTAATGTGTTAATTTAAAAAAAACCGATAATATAAGAATACGTATCCGGAACTAATAAAATACGCGGTATAATATATAGTTTTGATGAGTTCTTCCAAAAAAGGAATTACTCATGTGCTTGTCAATTATATCTGAAAATAATTAAAAATAGTAATTCATGGCAATTAGAATCTTTCGACTTCGGCATGATTCGACACACCGAAGAAACCTTACATTTCTGTACTCACTCGTTACCAATCGTTATATCACATATATGTTGCATTTTACTATTAAAATAACAAATATGTGAAATATGAACAATTAGCATTAGAAGTCCTGCGATTGCTCCAAAAAGATCCATCGAAGATCCATCGAAGATCCATCGAAGATCCATCGAAGATCCATCGAAGAAAAGAAAGACAATCCGTGGTTACATCTATAAAATAAAATAGAAATAAACGATAAGTCATCTGCAATATGATTAAAAATCATTTCAAATAAAATCGAATAAAATATTAATAAAAATAGATACTTACGATGCATTCCAATGGGACGAAACTCAATTGCATCATGGCGATGCACCTCGCGTGAATCTAATAACGCGTTATTAACGAAAATAAGAAACTATAGATGAGTTTCTTATCGCGAAACCGAAATTTTATTATACGGCGAACAACACTGATTCTAATTTGCATAATATGATTTCAATTTATTATACTCCCGATCACTGACTCTACAATTGCATTCAAAGACTGCATTGCACGCAGTCAATTTAAGTACAAAAAACACACACACACTTCCTGTAACTAATTCAATGGTTATTAAATTATTGATAGAATTTTTTAAAATTTTGTGTTCTAATATGTGCCTTCAGAAATGCATGTACATATATAATTTCAATAATAGCAATTTAAGATATTTTGATGCAAGAAAATTGAAGAGGATTGAAGTTAAATCCAACGATGATCACCTGTAAAAAAAAATAAAACTACATTAATCATACAGTCAATAAATAAACACATGCCTAATATACAATTCGCCAAATGAGCAGATGCACTTTTAAATTTAATATTTCCTATTTATTCTTATCAAATCTCTATTTGAAATTGCATAAAATTAAATTAAAACGCGTGATTTTATATTATAATATATAATAATTAAGAAATTAAAAAGCTTCAAATATTACGTTACTAAAAAAAAAAGAAATAAAATGTATCTTAATCATTGTGTTTTACTTTTATATCGAATCCTTTACAAAAAAAAAAATTCCAAATATAATAATATTCAATCAAAGTTAAAAATTTTAAAGATAAAAAAGATAAAAAAAATTATTGTGATATTTGACAAACGTTAATTACGTATAATATTTAAGAAAAGGCAAATCTAAATAGTCTTGACTCTATTAAAAAACAAAATCTTGTGCATCTTTTGAATGATTCAAGTATAAGTTTGGCGTAACAAGGAGATGGAATGGTCCATCATCTCCAAATTATTGACGAGCAAAAAAATAATACAGTAAAATATAAAATATGACTAAAGAGCTATTCTCGAAGAGTTCAAACTTGAACCTTTGAAAATAACTCAACAGTCTCAATAGTAGTTGCCCTCTTCAGCCACATTTAAGTGACGGGCCTCTTCGGCAATTAGCCTCTTCGGCATTTAGCCTCTTCTTTCTTCATCCCTGAAAACTGCATTTGGACATTTTCTTTCGTATAGATAATCTCTTTCATACTACTTTTGAAAAATAAACTCGTATTTTTACGTTTGATGATTCTAATTTTCAATGATTAAAAAATTAATGTACATTTTCCGTTAGTTATTCAAGCTCGTGGACTATCAATGAACTTAGAGTTCATTGACATATGCACGAGCACAATTAACCGAATGTCCAAGCAGACAATTACAATCGATGACCTAAAAACACATCGCACTTTTAATTTCAAATAATAAAATACAATTGAAATAAATAATGCAATAAATGTTATGCATTTTCTTGCAATATTTTTATTCAATTTATTCTTTATACTGAATTATATCCAATATTTTAAATCGCGACAGTGCGAAGTGCTAATTATACTTAAAACTAAGTATCAAATTCATCAAAGTATTTGCGAATTTGTTCGACTATATCTCGTTCGAGATAGAATCGAAATAGAAATAAATCCTTCAAATCGTTGCAAATTCCATTGAATCTAATGATACATAATAAAGATTACAGAAGAGTTACAAAATAAATTTACAAAGAGAGCATAATAGAATTAATAAAAAAAAAACATTTTTGTAACAATTCTGCATAAACCAGGAGGCGGAATTTCCACTCCGGAGTGGAATCAAACCTCGTGCCTTTCCTGGATCCTACCTACTTAAAATTAAAGTTTTCACATTCGCTCAAATAAGTATGCTACCTGCCTGCTGATGACCCATATTTAAAAAGAGCAAATGCACATACGTACCCACCCACTCACTCCACGATTCTCTCACATACCACCAGGGTGCAAAAGCCTAAACTAGAGAGCATGCCCCGGGGCACCTCCGACACCCTAGTTCAAACACGTTTTCTAAACTTATGGGAGTACGTACCAATGCTGTAATCGTCTGTCAAGGCTAGTGATTATTGCAAAAATGACTAATGCAAAAATACAAGTATACACTAGTATATATTGCATACTAGTTATATACGAGTATATCATAGTTTCCACAAATAAATGCGGTAACTCTACTATTCAAAACGATTTTATTACAAAAAAAAAGTAAAAAAATTTAATATAAATATAAAAATATAGAAATACTCGTATTTGTCATATCACACGTGATATGCAGAAGTAGTGTTCTCAGTATTAAATGATGTATTAATTAAAAAATATCGCGAAACGATGTACAAAACACTTTACCTAACACGCACACACAGGTGTAAAGTACATCGTGCAACCACTAGCACAATAACAGCCGCCAATAGGGGGAAAACTTAAAACTAAACCCACACTAACTGTTTCTCACCCATACGTGTAACACCTGGGCACACGCATAGATGAGAACGCAGAAAGTATGGGGGGGAGAAACGGGAGATTAGTATATTAGAAGCTGAAAATCCTGATCTAAAAAATATGATTAAAGACACATAAATATATAACACATAAATATATAACAAATAAATACATTTTAATAAAAATTTATCTAAGCGGCTAAGGACTCTACAATTTATTTGATAAAAAATAACTTTTAATATCTTTTAATATCTTTTAATATATTTAAAAACCTCGGACGACTCCTTTCATTAAGTTGGCTGTTCTAATAAAAGAACTGGGCTTTGAGCCACCACTTAACTGCTAGAATCTATCCGTCGCGAATGAGTTTGTCTTCTTGCTCATTTATTTATAATATCGAAATATCGATATATCGAAATTAATCGCGATTAGATAAACTACATACGAAGCAATGCATGTAAGACATTTATTACATGCTTCTCTGGATGAAAACGAGTAAATAAATGCTCGATTTCACCACTACTAACCACGAACAAAACACGTAATAAAAAAGAAAGTGCATTAATTAATTGCATTATTAAAAAATGAATTTAACCGGTGAGACAAGAAAACCTATCCTGAACTAATATAAAATATACAATAAAATATACAATAAAATATACAATTTTCATGAGTAACTCCTAGAAAGGAATTACTCATGTGCTCGTCAATAATTTATTTAAATAATTACAACCAGTAGCTCGTGCCGATTGGGACCTTTCATCCTCGGCATGATTGAGCACTGGAGGGACTTTAAATTTTTTGACTCACTGCGTAAGAAGTTCTACGATGGCTCCAAAACACTCCTACTTCCCAGCAAGTAATATAGTCTGATGACCGAAGAGTTCCTCGATTTGGTATTGAAGAAGATCCCATCGAAGATCCCATCGAAGATCCATCGAAGATCCATCGAAGATCCATCGAAGATCCATCGAAGATCCATCGAAGAAAAGGAAGAAAATCCGTGGTCATATCTGTAAAATAAAATAAAAATAAAAGATAAGTTATCTGCAATGTGATCAAAAATCATTTCAAATAAAATCAAATAAAATATTAATAAAAATAGATACTTACAATGCATTCCAATGGGATGAAACTCAATTGCATCATGGCAATGCACCTCGCGTGAATCTAATAACGCGTTATTAACGAAAATAAGAAACTATAGATGAGTTTCTTATCGCGAAACCGAAATTTTTTATTATACGGCGAACAACACTGATTCTAATTCGCGTATGATTTTAATTTATTATGCGCCCGATCACTGACTTTACAACTGCTTCCAAAGACTGCTTTGCACACAGTCAATGCAAGTAAAAAAATCTTCATTGATGCACTGATTCTAATACGCGAACAGTCTATGCGACTGTTTAAAAATAAAAATACAACTTTACTCGAACAAACTCTGATGCAATTACTGCTTTGGTCGCAGTTAATTCAATATATATATTTCAAAAATAGTTCGCGAACGCGCCGGAATTGAAATTAACGAACGAACGTGCTTCTAATCCGTGATTTTAATTTTATTTAAACGATACAACACTCCCGTATATTGCTTCGCGCACGATTGCAATCTGAAACAGAAATAAAAAACAATACTATTAATATCATTACTATTACTGAAAACAATTAAAATGTTTGTTGAATTATTAAATACAAAAATATACTCACTTCGAATATTCTTTGATGAATGCACGATGGGTCTCCTACCCTTAGGATGACGATGACGATGCACTAACACTGATTCTACAACTGCATTACATGCAGTTAATTCAATTAACACTAGATTAATGGACTAACAATAAACCAATTTAATTCATATCAAATTTCTTTGCTACATATGCTACATATATATAAAATTTTAATATTATTTTTTTAAAATATACGTTGATTTTTAATACCATAATGAAATATATGTAAATATTAATTCCTCCCCTCTACCCATTTCTTCATGCAAACAATTTTTGTAAGTTTTTAAAAAATAGTAAATGAAACAATAATGAAAAAAATCTAGTGTTAAACGAATTTCCAAATGAATTTAATTAATAAATTGTAACACTATTCCAACGATGATCTGAAACAAAAATAAAAACAAGATTATATAGACGATTGATTTAAAAACATTATAATTTTTTATAAGTTTAATAAATTATTATAAGTATTGAGAAAATGTTTAATATAAAAATTGACTTACGTTTATTCTTCAGTGATGAATGCACGATGGGTATCCTACCCTTAGGATGACGATGAGCACACATTTAAACCGATTAGAAGAAACTTACGGAGTTTCTTTACCCGAAAAAACGAAACTTTTACATACGGCGTACAACACTGATTCTACTTTCCGATTTTTTTATATTTTATTTTATCGATGCAACACACGAGTACTTCATTGCCTACGCGCTCGATTGCAATGATGTTCTGAAACAAAAAAAGAAAAAGAACAATTAATATCATTGCTATAATAAAAATCCATTAAAGTTATCATAGAAATGTTTAATAAAAAAATATACTTACTTTTAGTCTTCATTGATGACTGCAGGATGGGTATCCTACCCTTAGGATGACGACGAATAAAATAAAATAAAATAAAAAATCTGTAAAGCTGAAACATACTAAAAAGATTATAAAACAATATTCCCTGTTAATCATTCCTGAAGGCTGAACACATATTAAAAGCACATAAAATACCGATTGCTTAAGTCTCACACTTTTTATGTAATGTTAATAAAAATTGTTAATAAAAAATTGTTAATAAAAATCTTTAAAATGTTCTAAATATGACAATAACTTTTATAACAAACTCAATGTAGAGTGATTTGAAAAGTAAACTAATTTTTATCACGTCCCGAGTAATGAAAAACTCCTTATAATATTGATTTTTTTATCATAACGTTAGAAATAAAATTCTTCAATAATTTAATACGTCACCACGTTCGTTAGATCTTAACACGTTGAAAGACGGAAGGGGAATGAGATGTACGTTACTGCTTATCCTTGAGAGTATCGAACGTTCTTGGCTGTCTCTGTTTTGCTTTCCACTCGAGTAACTCCTGAAAGTAAACAAACATTTATAACTGCCTGTAGGTAGTGTTATGTTTTCTATTCTCTCTCCCTCTCACACTCTCGTTCTTACTCATTCAATACATTTCTATACGTCACGTAGCTTAAAGAAGAATAATGCTTACCCGATGAATGTGAAGATAAAAAAAGAGTAAACACAACTGTTGGACTGAGTATATGTATTCCTGCTGGACTCTCCTAATGCACGGTAAGCTAAAAAAGGAAAAAAAAGATTACATTAGTATAATATAAAGAAAATCAAATATATGAGTGTATGTGTACGAGCGGTTAACCTAACTTATGTATATATGCCTGTATGTGTGTGTATGTGACAGGAATCGAATTTAATACGAAATACGATCTTTGAATACATAATTATGAAAAATAATTAATTAGAGCATCATTAGAGATGGTAGTAATTATCGATACCATGAAAAAAAGCTTGAAATTAGAAGAAATATTCTTAAGTAACATTGGTGAGATTGGCGGGACTTCGAGATATATCGATGTTATATTCTCACATATATCTATCGAATTTTTCAATATTTCGTTTTGAAAACACTCACGTATGAAAATCTTGTGTGTAGCTATCGTTTGATATATAATACGAAGGTGTAAAATACTTTTCAATTACCTGAATTAAACGAGATAACGCAGTACGTTGGAACATATGCAGCTGACAAATTTTAAATATGGTGGTGCCTACGTCACAGTGACCGCCGCTGTGATGTACAGTCCATGCACGTAGTTGTATACGGGGTAGTCACCCCCAAAAATTCGTAGCGTCATCTGATGACGTCATGGCTGCTTGATGATTTGCATTTTTTCCATCTATTATAGAAAAATATCGAATAGTTAAAAATAGGATATAGGAACATAACAATTGTCGAAATATATACTTTATTAATCCAAACAATCAAAATTGATCATTATAAGTAGATATCTATAGAAATTATGCCGTTAAACAAGATAAATATATATATATATAATATAATTGCGTAGAAAATGCATACCAATATACATGGAATTTTTTTCTACGCAAATATTCTTTATCCTCGACATTATTGTAATCTTTCGATTATATCATTTGAAAGTTATTTGTTAGAAGAATCGATTAGTATATAGGAAAATTATTTACGTTAGAAAATATTTTTTAATTACCTGAGATTAACGGGACGACGTATTATCCATCCGATCTCCAGCACCGACGCCGCGAAAAGAAAGAGGAATGATCAGCAAAGAGCCCTGATTGGCTGATCATATTTTAGAAGATAAGTGACCAATCAGATATTTCCAATTACCATATAGAAATGCATTTCACGCACACAAGCTTGCTCGTCACACGAACGTAACTCGGCTTTCTTCATGACCACGCTAGTCAAGCTGGGTATAATAATTTATTTATTAAATAAATCAAAAATCCATTTTATTATTAATTATAATTATCCAATTTATAATTATTATTATACGTATCCAATTAATAATTATTATTATCCAATTTATTTTTCTATAAGGTGTATATGTTCCTTGATAATATTTAAAAAATAATGAATAACATAAAGAGAGTATACACTAAAAACCGCACAGGAAAACACAATCGTATAGATAAGAAACTCGTAGCAGATACTTTTAAAACAATTGACATAAAGCAATATATCCTTAAAGAATTAAAATAAATTGAAATAAAACAATTGACATCTCCCATGCCATCTGTGAAAATATAAATTCCTATATTCTGTATCGATGTAGGAAAATTCTGGTTATTTTAATTTATTAAGGATGGCTGTAGTGCTGTATGTCAATTGTTTTAAAAATATCTGCTACGAGATTTCTTTCCTATACAATTGTGTTTTTCTGTGTTGTTTGACAAAGTATTTAGTGTATATTATCTTTATTCTACTTATTATTTTATAAATATTAACAAGATACGTATTACACGTAAGTACAACATTTATTTCTTTATTTATTTCATTTTCTTTATATTATACCAATGCTATGTTACTTTTTACATTAGTTAGGTTACCAAACATTTGTAGAATGTAATATGAATACATATACCTAATCTTATAATTCTATTTACATTTTTATCTTTTTCATATTCATATTATTTCTATCTTGATATTTGTTGTGGTAGGTTTATCTCTTTTCTTTTATAACATAATGAAGAGTAATATAAAAAGTATGAGAAAGGAAAAGAGAGAAAGTGTGACATCTTATACACCTATCATATATATACATATATGTTTGCTTGATACTTTACTAATACAATTTTATGATTTGTAGATTTGCAAGTATTTGAAGATTTGGAATTGCACAGCATCAATTAGGATTTCTCCTTGTTTTATGTATCAAGTACATACATAAATGAAGAACTTAGAAGATTTTAAAATGAATCCAGGCAATGTTTCTTATACATACTCTTCTCCATGTTATCAATTTTTTTAAAATAATTAAATATTACTGCTGGTGTATAGGAAATTTAGTTAAATCAGCTTTAAAAGAAAATATATATGTAAATGTCAATGCATTTCCAATAGGAACATAACTCGTGCCAAAAATCGAGCCTTCATGGTGTATATATACATATTATATCATATTATATTATATTATATTTAATATTCCTAACAATTATGATTAGGTGAGACGAGCATCGATGATACAATAAAAGCGAAACAGAACATATATTTTATTTGTCGAATAACATAGGGTACGTGTAATCGAATAATCTGAATTGTCACGTGTATCGACATTTTAACGATACCGAATATTGTATTTTGCACCATAAACGCAAACGACCCGGTCGATCCTATTAAAATGCATAACATTTAATAAAAGCTGATTTAATAAACGTAACACTCATTATGCCATCGAACAATACAAATGTATTCTCTCTCTTTTTCTTTCTCTTTCTTTTTTTAGCAGGATACATTTTATAAAATAATTAACAAAAAATTTGTAATATCGAGTCATGTCGTCGCCTAATTCTCTTTTTCTCTTTCTATTTAATGCGCAATGTGTCAATCGTTAAGCTTAATATTCCATTAATAAACAAGCAAGTTATATATTTGCAAAGATTTAATTAACTTAAACGTCGTTAAAACGCAAGTTCCAAACAAATTACTTTACACTTCGACTACCGTTCTACCGTTGATAGTTGAGCGAACATTTAAATTCCTAAGACACACGTTTTCGAGTAATAAAAGGGGTAGTATAAGAAGAATAGGGTAAAGGGAAAAGCCTTTTCGAAGAAGCACCACGAATGAAATTACTAAGCTCGATTTTGTACATTCAAGAACTAAGAGAAAAGAACCGAAAGTAAAAGGGTTGGGGAGAGGGTAGACAAACCGTTCGTTCGATAATCAAACGAAAGAGCAAATTAATTTAATATTAATTTGCTTAATTTAATAAAATATAATGAACAAAGGAGCGGAAAAATAAAAAAGAAAGGAGAAAGAGAAATGGAAGATGACTGACAAAGATCGTTAAATGTTTGCTTGGTACGTTTAAAAAGGGTGATACACGTAAATCTTGCTGGTTCGTAACTCGCTGAGAAAGTCAATCGATTCTCATGGGATCGAAGGATTTACGGTAAAGACAAGCAACCTCATAAAAGGCACGAGGATAGGCGTTAAGCTTGCCACGAGTCTCAGCGATGTCGTAAAAGAAAAAGCTTTAATATCTTTCGTAGACTTTTTTCCTTTTTTTCGAATATTTGCGAGAAAAGAATATTCCTGCCTGTCATAACGATAAAATTATTCTCTCGAAATTCGGATTTCTATACTTGCAATGTTTAACTATCGGTAAACTTTAATAATTAATGAAATATGCATAATTATCGAATTGGAAAGATCGAAGATCGAAATATCTCTAACAACGAGTTTAGAAATGGATCTAATTTCGGTTTCCAGATTTATACATTATACCTGTAATAATAATCATAGTTTCAAACTAAACTCGCATAATTACTATTTCAAAATGAAGCTACATAGCTCAGGTTCGACATCATTATTCCACTGCATCTCTAATCTTATTTCATAGTTGACGAAGATTCCTAATGTTTCGTGAATTATTTTAAATAGGATTGATTTTGATTTTCTTGTTTGTTTTTTTTAAACAATAATACCGAGATAGGACAATGTTAGTAGACGAATATAATAGATCTAGCGAAAACTCTTTTACAAATGGCAAGAGTCGTGCTAAGATTCGCATAATACATTATGCAAGAAACTACTACCGGTAGAAGTAATTGCAAACAACGTTTATTCTGGAGAACTGGCACGACATCGAAATGCTATTACACGAAGTACAGGACCTCCCTTATATCTCTATCCACCTTCCTCTACCTTCTTCTTTCCCCTTTTCCCAGCCCATCTTTCGTTTGTCCTCCTCCTAGCAAATTGTATTCGTACAAATATTTGCTTCGATGCTCGGATTCTAAGAACCGTCTGAATCGTTCTTACATATCCAATCCCACTCCTCGCCAAATTCTCCCTTCAAAATGCAACGCGGACTTCTTTGATCGCTCATTTGCTTCTCGCGTGCAATCCGTTTCGGATAATAAAGCGACGATACTTTTATGTACTCACGCATCTTCCAACTCGTTCGAGGAAACATTTAACTTTCGTCACGCGATATATCTCTCACATCAGATTTACAACGAAATAATAAAAAACGGAAGACTAATTTTCTTTTTAAATACAAATCTAATAACACGCCCCAAAGTGAAAGAGACAGAGAGAGAGAGAGAAAGACAATTCTGATAAATAGTATAATTTCTTTTTTTATATATATAAATCATTCAACAGCTTTTTAACTACTCTACATAAATTACAAGTATAAAAAAAAAAAAAGATAGTGGTTTCAGAGTAAAAAATATGATCTTTTATATTTATTTCGTGTTTTCTTTAACAAACTCGTTTATTTTTCGTTTCCTTATTTACACGAAGTAGCCTAATCGTCGTGTTCGTCAGTCAGCACCTCGTACGAAACTCTTGGCACGAACAACGTGATATCACGAAGAAGAAACTCGTCGAAATCTGGCGCCTTTTGCCAGCTTAGAGAAACTAATGACGTTCTCGTGACCATCACCGAGAAATGAAGCGGAATGAAACATCCCTTCTTGTCTTTTTCTGTCTCTTCGTTCATCAAACCCTCCTCCCCCTCTCTCTCTCTTTCTCTCTCTTTTTGCGTGTACAAATAACGTTAAAAGCTCATTCGATCGTTTGCCCGAGAAAACGATAAAATACGTTTACAGAGTCGCTTAATTGCAATCAACGATCTAACTCGTTGAATTATTCAGTGTAATTAAACATTGCTAATGGCATTCATCGAGAATGTGCGAAAGAATTTTCCTCAAATTTTATACATAACAGAATAAATTTGAATAGACGAATCGCATAATAATAAATGCACAATGCACGCCTGATGTACATTCTCGTATCCTTTATAACGTATTATAATAATCATAGAATAACGCGCGAATAATGTCCATCTGTTAATTTAAAACCTACACAATTTCGATAATTATTCATTCCAATATTTCATCGATTTATTACTAATAATAATTATAGTTATTATTATCATCATCGAGATATAATGTAGTAGCATCGATACCGAGAATAACACATTATGTAGCATTTTTAGCATATGAAAAAGGATAAAAATTTAAATCATTCAACGATATTATATAATTTCAATTTTTGATAAACGATCGATACTCGGAATTCTAAATGCCTCAAAGGTTTATCCCTTCAAATTTTTCTAACATCCATCCAACGTATTCGGGAATACGTATATATATATAATCATAGCTCTTAAATCGCGAGTTGTAACTTACTACCGGAGTTTCTAGAATTTTTTCTCTCTTTTCTTGTTGCACGAAGAGGAAAGTATAGTATCGCACCGTAAAAACGTATACGCGAAACGTACAGGCTGTAAATAAGTATCAGAATTTATAGATTCGATGCCCAAACGTAACCCACACCTTACTTATTGCTTCTAAGAGCGGAAATCATAGGAAACGATAGTGGGATGGTTTGGTGATGGTGGTGGTGGTGGTGGTGGTGGTGGTTCAGGATGAAAAGGTAAGGTTTGGGAAAAAAGAAGGATGGAAACATCGACTCCTAAGAATCTTACGAAATGGAATTCCTTGACCCTCGGCTATTTTATGACACTTTATGCCGAATCGAAATTTTATGCCCTACTTCCGTCGTATACCAGATTATTCGCTGACGTAGTTCGTTCCGGTACCATACATCCCCTGTATATTTCGCATTACTCCTCGTAAATTTAAAGATTCTACGGTACAGGAAGCAACGCAAGAGTGTACAACCGTTTAGAACACTTTTACTTCCGCCGAGATGATCTCGTAGTACCCGTTTTTACGATCCCAAGATGCGTCACTCTAGTTTTCTTTTTATTTTTTTTTATTTTCTGTGTGAATTGATTTCAATTAAAAAGCCCTTTTTAACTTGAGTATTGCTATAAAATAAAAAGAAAAAAATACACAAGCAAAGGTATAGAAATAATAAATGAATATAGAAAAATTATGCGCGTGTACCGTTTTGTTACACGTTAAGCACGTGGGACGATCTCGACTGATAGAAACAAACTAATAATAAGAAAAATAAGGTATAATACGCGTATACTTATATCTATATTTATCGGTGAATTTAATAACACGATTTTTTATCGAAAAAACGTAGTATGAAAGGAAAAAAAAAAAGAAAAGAAACGTCGACTTATTTTTTACATATAAAAATCAGCCATCCGGATACACCCGGGGGATAAGTATATACCCGTTTGTAAGAAATATATTTTCAACGTTAAAGCTGTTCCATTTCGTTCTGTCAAAGAATTTCTCTCGTCGTTTCTCCTTAACTCCGTGAACTTCAAATACGAAGAGATGGTCGAGTTAATCTAAAGCTGAACGATCGAGAGCAGCAAGCAGCTACCGTTTTCGAGGAAAAATCGTCAACAAGCTCATCCATTCCACCTAGTCGTTTCGTTCAACGACTTATTCACGATGTTGCCTCGAAGGAAATGGTTTCTCGATGAAGAGAACAAAATAAAAAAGAAAAACACCCAAAAAATATACAAGAAAAATAAGAAGAAAATAAAGAAAAGAAGAGAAAAGAAAAGAAAAGAAAAAGAAAAGAAATCAGGCAGACGTTTTCGCGGTATTCCGTTTAGATCGACAGCATCCCGAACCGAAGCATTTTACCGTCGTGTTTCTAAATATAATGTCGTTATAAAGTCCGCCACTACTGACAAGACAGTGACACGGGAAATGGCACGAGGTCGAAAAGCCATGGGACTCGCAGCTCTAGGACGGAGGATGCGCGTTGTAAACGTTTAAGAAAGAGTGAAATAACTGAAGGGAGATAAGCGAAGATGAAGAAGAAGAAGAAGAAGACTGACACGCCTGTCTGCCAGAGCTAATGCGTTGTCACAAGTTGCACGTGCGTCGCTCTTTCGCCACCCTTTTACCACCCCCTTCTTTAAACTTTTACTTCCTATTCTATCTTCTCCTCTTCTTTCCATTTCTCTTCTCTTTTTAAATCCCTTTTTTTCTCTCTGTTTCTACAGGCAATAGTATTTGTATATGAAAAGATTATACTAAGTAGAATTTATTTTAATCTTACGTATCGATACGTTATTCATTTGTTCGCTTCTGTTTCTATTTACGGTCATCTTACTTTTTTCTAATTTTGATCCTTTGATTCTTTCCTCGTTTTATGAAATAATTATCTATTTTGTATCTTATATATATATTTTCCGAAAGGAACAACATTGAATAATTAATCCTTTGCTTTCTAATTATAAAGGATAAGTTTGCCCCTATCGTTTGAAACTTTCAATCGTGTTTCTCTTTGCTTCGCGACAACAAAGTACAGGTTGTAGGTGTATAGATAGATGTAGTATATCGATGAACGGTTATTATTATCCTAGGAAGGCTTACAATCCCAGTGCAATCCATAGACAAAACTTGCTCGATTAAATTGCAAATAATCGTGAGGGTATAACACTTGCTAGACTATGAATATCAATCGGCTCGTCGAATCATAACGATCAGCTAGCTAGCTGCTAGCTTGTGGAAACAGAGGTGAGAAAATTCGGAGGTCAATGATTCCATGGTGGGAAAAGGAAAGCGTAAAAGAGAAAGTTTAAGAAGAAAGGAAAATAAAGAGTAAGAGATAGAAAAAACTTTCTTAAGCTCGAGGGTTCTTTAATTAGCCAACAAAGGGAAAAGAAAGTTGAGAAAATACTTTTGTCTTTCTTAAAAGGAGTGCACGTGCACGTGTGTGTGTGTTTACGAGTATGCGTGCGCGTAAATATGTGAAAGAGAGATACATAAATATGTTTAATAACGTGATAAATTTATTTAAAAGTATATACGAGTACAAAATAATACGACTAATGAGATACTAAACGAGAAATAATAATTTAAATAAAATATGAATATATGTACACGTTAATAGTTTATCTAATTTTTGAAGGGGGAGAAAAAAGTGTCTAAAAATAACTATTTATTTTTTTTTTCTAGGTCAAAATCGTATCACGTCTTTAAGTAAGAAGAGTATCCGTGAGAGAGAGAGAAAGAAAGAAAGAGAAACGGGACAAAATTGAAAGACGAGCGGATATGTTCTAGTCAACACTCGCTAATTCGTGGGAGTAATTTTTGTAGGGTGTTAGAAATTAGGGTCTTAACGAGAGAGAGAGAGAGAAAGAGAAAGTGAGATTTATGCTTAACGGATATAATGATAATGAACGACAAGATTTGCTGGCATCATCGTTCGTCACGTCAACGGGTATCGTAACGTACGAAAGCCAATGATGCGCGTCATCCTCGTATAATTTGTCACGCTACCGGCAATAATTCAAAGAGTATGCACGTGTGCATAGACACACATATAACACGTGAGAAAGAGAGAGAGAGAGAAAGAGAGAGAGAGAGAGAATTCTATTTACCTATCATATATATATATATATATATATACGTTTAACCGAACCGCTTTAAACCAGCAATAATCGCATGCCATTTATCAACAACAACGATTGGTACGCGGACACGTACGCGTTGCTCTCGTTCAATCCTCGTACACGCGGCGGGATTTGTGAATTTTGAACTGTCTTTCGTATCGTCGATTCTCGAGGACGCGGTAGAGAATCATTGATTTTTAAATAGGAAATAGGAGGCGAACCATTTATCGTGGTTGTTCTGAATGAACGTCGATTCGCGACAATAAATTCAATATTTTCAGTGTCGAATGCATCGAAATAGATCCTAACTGAAATGTATAACGTATAGTGCTTGTTGTATCTCATACATGTATATATATATATATTTATTATATACATACATTGCATACAACATATATGCATATGTGCATATGTGTTGTATGCAATAAAAGAATGAAAGAGCTTTCGCGTGTATATATTTGTGCGTTGGATCCCACTTTATAGCCATTATTGATATTACTGGACATACGATAAAAAAGAAAAATAAAGTAATATATAATCTCCAACGAATCTGATTCGTATCGAACGAAAAATAAATAAATATTATAAACATCGAGGAATATTATAAAGTTATCTAATAAATATTTTTTCTTTTTATACAAATAAATTGGAGAATATATATAAATAATTTGACTCAGAATTAAAGGGAAATTAGAATTTGGTAAAATGATTTTTAAAGAACAAAAAGTTGCTGTAGGTGGAAAAAGAAAAGAAGGTGGAGACAGAACAAGATAGAGAGAGAGGGAAAGAGGATCAAATCGGAAGTTGGCTTGGCGCGATGAACCAAAGGAAAGAAGAAAACGTCGTTTGGATCCGCCATTGGAGACTTTCGTTTGTGATTGGCCGCGTTATTTCCGGACCATCTCGCACGAAGCCTTCTGTCCGGGACACGAAAGGGAGTATGTAACCGGGAAATTGGAAGAGTCTTTGGAAAAACCAGTAAAGAAGGGATAAAGACAGAGAAATAGAAGAGAGAGAGAGAGAAAGAGTAAAAGAGAAGAACGAAGGGGGTGGCGGTGGAGGTGTGGTGGGTGGGTCGGAGGGGAAAGGCGGAAAGTCGATGCACCGGACGAACGATCACCCGAATTTGCTCCGAGTAAACTCGCAAGACTTTCTTCTTTCGACGGATTTCGTTCTCTGCGAATCTTGCAACTATAGAGAAAAGAAAGAAAAGAAAGAAAGATAAAGAAAGAGGTAAAAAAAAAAAAAAAGAAGAAGAAGAAAAAGAAAAAAGATAGAATAACTCGTCGTAGCTCGTTTTCTCGCGTTTCGAAATTTCACCAGAGAAGGAACATTTTCTTCGCTTGGACATTTCAAAATAACGTAGACAAGAAGGTTTCTCGATTCCGTCGTCTTTTTCCTTATTTTTCGTACGAGTACGATAAAAATTTGAACTTTGAAATATTATTGGCCTCGTTTATTGACGATCCAGACGTGTAGTAACATATTTGTTGTTTCATTTTGAAACTTTTTCTTCTTACGTGGCATAAGATAAGATTGATCAACGACAAAAAACTGTTCATCGGAATATATTTGTTCTTATTACTTTATTCTTTGATATAAAGATTTTTGTAGTTTTACAACAATACCCTCTAATTGTCGACGCAATATAGAACAGGGGGAAAATAGAAAAAGATATTTTCTATGGAAACGATATTTCATCGAATTGTCGTTCGATAATTCGAAAGAAAAGCGAACCACTCGTCTCTAACCACGTTCGAATCCACTTTATCTTGATACTTTCGAGAGCTATCGGGAAAAAAAAGAAAGTCATCCCTTTTGAATAAAAAATTATATAAACGAGGATTCAAATGATACCGATCTATGATAAAAATGCACTTACGTTGGGTGCAGCACGATGAATACGCGTGTAAATAATAAATAGAACGCTCGTGTACGTGTATAGCAAGTAACAAGAGTAATTCGTTCTCGTTTCTACTGTCAATTTGAAATAGAATTAACCCTCCTTAAACGTGGAATCCTATAACATGGCATTTTCTAAGAACTTATCTACTATTTTATAGAACGATTACCTGTAATTAATAATTAATATAATTAATATTTTATATTTCGCGAATAGAAATAAATTCTTATGTCTGCCGAGGTATCGATAGGTATTCTAGTATCGAATAAAAAGATAGATAAAGAGACACGAAACTCGTAAAGCTCGCTACGAGAATTCCTTTTGTCTTTCATCGAAGAGAAAGTTTCGCAGGACGATAGTTACGAGTTTTCTTCGAGTACTTCCGATTGAAGGAGGACGAGGACGATACCGAACATTTCCTAGCTGCTTGGACTACTCTTACTGGCTACTACTGCAGCACGGTTCACCGTTTAGTCATCGTTCACGCGAAACGTTTTCGGAATTTCTAAAAGAGTCGACTAGAACGAGACTCGAATCGTAAGATGCGATTAACCTCTCGAATCTTGCCAGCTACGAAATGAATTATTAACGTTTTCTGTTGGACTACTTCGGAAGAGGAAAGAAAATGAGAAAGAGAGAGAGAGAGAAGGGAAATGTTCGTGACTTACGGACATTACTTCCTGGTCGACCCTTCAATTGAATTACGTTAATCGAATTAAAAGTGTGAACCCTTGCAGTCAAGTTGTCTTATAAGATATATACATGCAGGTGGAACGTTGCAGTGATATCTTAATATGTTCATTGTAAAGACAGAAAATTGTTACATAAGCCATCGTAGATTATTAACTAATGTTAGAAAATATGATCCCAGGTAATACGTTTTCATTAAAAGTAAATGAAAAATTACACTTCGTAGCTTACGTAATAGCGTTTATATTAAACTCCCTGGAGAGCGTAATTAGTCGTTTCTAGAGAATTACTAACTTAATTACCTCTATTTGAACTTCTTGAAAATATTCTATTATATATGGCTTATTTTGTAAGAATGTAAGTTTTGAGGATTAAAAAATAGGAAACAAAATGACCGATCGGGATTATCAGCGAAATTATTATAGCACAGTTAGATGTTTTATCACTCTTGTTGAATTTTTACAAGTAATTACTAGAAAATCAAATTAGCTTTCTTCCAATTTTGGGGTAACGATGCTTGGAAATTACGGAAATGTTAGATCATGGAATAACGAATATTAAATGGAACATTAAACTTAGAAGTTAGTCGGACAATCGTGAGTGAATTCAATTTTGCAACTATTAAGAAATTCTTTAACTAGAATCACGAACGAAAAAGGGATGTCTCGCATGATAAAAAGAGAAAGAATATCGAAGAAAATATAATAAAAGAAAGAAAGAAAGAAAGAAAGAAAATAAAATAAAATAAAATAAAAGAAAAGAAACAAAGAGATGGCAGATGAGAGACGTAACGACGATTAATTTTGATTATAAATACGAGAATTGTTTTTAAAAAGAAACATAAACATTGGTTAAGATTCCTCGGTTCGTCGGTTGAGATTGTATATAAATAAAAACGACAAGATTGAAATCTAGACAACGGTTGAGGTAAGAGAGAGAGAAAGAAAATGAGAAAGACGTATAAGTAAACAAAACATTGAACGAGTTTTTCATTTAGTTTAACCGCGTCTCATCTCAGTCGTAAAGTCTCCTAGCTTTCGACGAGACGTATTTCGGTATGTTCCTATATTATTTATTATACATTGTTCTATCTCATTTATCATCTCATTTACATTAATTAATATATTTGAAATCCTTTTTTTATAACGATACTCTAATTAATATAACTCTTTATTCTTACAATTAGATTGGTCATCTCGATGATTGCTCATCTTTTATATTTCCATAAACAAATACATCTCGCTACAAATATTGATCGACGTATCTCCTAAATACAAACACACACACACGCATATGTATATACAATTAATTAATTCTACCTTCAATATTCTCGTTCGACTATCGACAGTTAATCTCATATGCACACACACACACACACGCATGCACATTTTCGTACAATTATATATACATCTAGACACTTTTATTTCAGAATTATATTTCGATAATTAATTGCGTTAAATGTATTTCGTCTTATATATGCGCAATATGCTAATGTATTATATTATATATTTAACGAAAAATTCACTTTATATCGAATTATATAAAAGTTAGGTTGCTAACAAAGTTCACACTGTTTTCGCTGTAGCATTTCGCTGACATCTTCCACTTTAAAACCTTTCCCGAGAGGAAGTGAATAAGAAAAGCGAAGATTGAACGGAGCTTGCATGAGCTCGTTTTAAAGAAATTGAATTCCGTTCTTGAAGGCCGGAGGGGGTTTGATACTCGTTTTCCTTCCAAGTATGTACTCTCTGGTATAACGAAAAGCGAAGAAGAATGACTATCTTAGAAACATCCTGTCATAACGCAACATCATAACACATATCTTGTTCTTGTTTCACATCCCAAAAAATCTTTCATCACAGATTCCTTTTACGATTAAACTAAGATAAAGAGAAGATGTTTCTTTCTATCTCGTTTATTTTGTTCTTTACTTTTCTTTTGTCAAAATTTACTCTTACAAAGTACGCGATCTCGATAAAATTTCTTGTATATATATATAGGATATAATTATTTAGATAATATTTAATAATGCAAATTTAAAAAACAACCGGATATTGATTTATATAAGAAAATAAAAGTGAAACAATGTTATTTCGGTCTTACAATCGAAAGAAGATGAAACGAAAAAAACAAAAAAGAAGGGGAAAGAAGAGGAGTTGGTAAGCTTTTTCGTATAAACGGCTTCACTATTGTATTTCGTATACGCTGGATGGAAAGGACAAACACGGTATGTAATTTACAGCCAGTGTTTGCTTGAAAATTCAAGCCTGGACCCACGTGGAACGTATGCAGAAGCCAACTTTGTTCTCTACTCGTTCACGTTATTTCTCGGAAAACGAATGCGCGAAGTAATTTATACGTGTGTTTGTTCAAAAATTCCATTAGTCCAATAACAAGACCGAGGTTACGCATCGCATTCATACAAAACATACACACACTCGGTTTTTCATATTTATTAATTAATTCCCGTTTACGTATGGAACCGTGTCGTAGCATAAAAACGAAAGACTTAGACGATTTCACGTTTAATCGTTCTACTTTAGCATGAAAAAAGTTTAATTACTTACGATACGTTTAATTCTTAGCAATGTATTCGTCATAATTGAGATATTACAAATTTATAATTACTAACATAATATAAAATCAATTTGAAATAAGATAATCATTTTTCTAATCAATTAATATATTCATATTTTCAGCCATTCAATCGTTTAGTTATTCGTACGAAACAAAAAGAATCAAAAATTCAATCTCGTCTATTAATAATAATTTTTAATTAATTAGATCGAAGTACCTCGTTCGAGATAATCGTAAAACCTTATCGTAAAAAAGATTTTATTAACGAATTATTATATTCCTCTTAATGATTCACCGATTTCAGGATAATAATAAGGAAAAGGAAGAATATAAAAAAACAAATGTATATAATATATAACGTTGGAAAAAAGATAGGTGTGCATATTATAGGAGCCGAATTAACGTTACTACCGTACATAATCTCGTGGAATGCTACACACCGTAACAAAGAGAGAGAGTCAAGCAAGTTTCCCCATGAAAGTTAAGAAACTTTAGTTATTACTAGAGCTGCGCGTAGCGGAGATTCGTATTTAATGGCACCTAAAACGGCCATAGCCCGGGTCCGTGGCAACGTCCGACGGTTTTCCTCCACCGAAAACTTCGACGTTCTTCGCAATTAAATTTTCCGCATTTTCCATTCTCCAATGGGTCTCGTGCAGTTTTAGAGAAATAGGAAGAGGAAGAAGAGGAAGAAGAAGAAGAAGAAGAGGAAAAGGCCGAGGTAACAACGGTCGTCGGCCTCTGATGGTCTATGGGGTTTTATATGACGAGTATTCCTCTTTGAAATTCATTGAAAATTCCTCCTTGTAAATGCCAAAATTAACTCGACAACAGAAAGCTACTGTCCCGTTATGAATTTTAAAGGTTAACTGTTCCTTGTAGTATGAATATTCAGTTTATATAGTAGTTGTAGTAGTTAGTATATAAACGAATAAGCTTTCCAAAAAGCTAAAACCTACCTCTCACCCCATACAATTCGAATTAATCTAAGAAAACTAAAATTCAAATGGTTTATTAAAGAGAGAAATTTTTATTATTGAATGATACTGTTTTTCGTTCTTTTTTTTTTTTTTATCATTGCATAAATATGCAATCTCGTTTTACGAATGAACATTTATACGTTTTATTATACGTATACGCAATGTTATATCATACTATTACTATTTTTCATTAATTGTATCATTTAATTCGAAGTTTTATTTATAAATCTATAGCAAATGTTGCCTCCTACGAACATTTTTCGTTTCGTTTCGTTTCAACCGGGCAAATCATATTTTCGTTTAGTCTAATGGAGATTTAAAACGATGTGGAATGAAAAAGTTCGTTTCGAAATTGGGTATCATCGGGTTTTTTAATCCGTGTTCCTATCTTTTTCAGAGTACCGCGATGAAAAGTATCGAAAAATATATTCAAAAAAAAAAAAAGAACGGAAAACACAATATGCGTGCGTGCGTGCGTGTGTGTATACATTAAATAAATTAGATTTATAATAATATAATAGTACTGATAGAGAGAGTGAGAGAAAGAGTAAAAAAATATAATAATAAATAATTGAAATAATTTTAACGGGCGTAGAATAAAATCTTTTAAAATTACGTAGAGTTTCTTTCAATTCACATTGCATGTAAGTGAATACACATACTTATCTACTCTCTTAGTCGGCAACAAGTTTACTTTAATGCATGCATAAAATTTGTTATCTGTTTTCGAGTATAAAATAGAAAGAAATAAAAGGAAGGAAGGAAGGAAGGAAGGAAGAGAATGACTATAAGAGAAAAGAATATAACGCGAGCGTTGCACTTCTATGAATGCACTTTATATCCCATCTCTTAGAGACCACCACCATCACCACCACCATCAAAGAAATCCATTTCTTGTCATACCTTTATTTTTACTCTAGACGTTCGTTCTCGCACCATCATTATTTTCTCTATTCTCTTTTTATTACAGGTGAGTAGTATCGCAAACGCCTAGCTAGTGCTCTCTCGACGCCCTGTAAAATGCAAGGGGAAACAAATTACTCGAATTCTACTATGGACTACTGTCAAAAGTTATCTTTTTACGAAGTAAGTAGAAACATAATAAGCTTGTCTATGAAAATATAAAAGAGAAGAAAAGAAATTCACAGGAATACGAACTAAGGAAGAAGAGGGAGAGGAAACAAAGAAAAACCAAATACGATATAATTTAACGAAACGTTTATTCCAATAGAGGGAGCTGGGAGGGAGAAAAAAAAAATAAAAGAAAAAATCGGAATCAGAGATATTCCTCGTTAAATGATCGAACGTACCATTATTCAAAGCTTTGTCTATTATTTGTTTTTAATATAAATGTTAAAATAAACGATAAAACGTAAGAATTTATACATGCGATGAACGAGGGGGGAGGATGAGGGGGGGGTTGGGAGAATACATACGCGACTTCGTTTACATTTTAATGACGAGTCAACAAATCTCGCTTGTGGATGCGGTATCGATCAAGTATGTAATCGAATAAAATACAAAGCGAATTGTATATTTTTCTTTTCTTCTTTTTTTTTAATGTTATCTTTAATTAACTGGTAATTGAATGATGAAACAAAAATAACGTATAAACTAGAAAGAGAGAGAGAGAGTTAACGATAGAGAAAAGCAAAATTCGTCAGAAGTTTAGGGTAAAGGGAAGTTTTAGGTGAAATTGTTGGCTCCTTCGAAGAAGAAGAAGAAGAAAAAGAAGAAGAAGAAGAAGGGTGATGGTAGTATGTTTTTTTCTCCCTTTTATCTCTTATTTTCACGGTCAGAGAGTTCTTTTCTCGAACTCGACTTGAAATTTCTCAGAGGTTTGAACGTTGTAGTAGTAGTGGTTTGTTGGCAGTGCTGTACAATCGAAGAATTCACCAACTCTCTCTCTCTCTCTCTCTCTCTTTCTCTTTGATCTATTTTACCACTTTGAACGATTCTCGACGCGTAAAGCCGTTCGCAAGATTGTGTACGAGAATAAAACATATATATACACGTGCGTAACCATGGTGTCTATATACTTAGATGGATCTAAGGGTATATAAGGTATAAGGGTGAAAGTTAAAGCCTCTGTATCGAAGCTAATTCGATTCGATAAGGGATAACGGACCGATTACGAGAGGTAACGAGGCGCTCGCAGATTCTACGCTTTTATCAATCCCTTCTTTCCCTTCACTTTTCTCTTTACCTCTCTTTCTTTTCTGTCTTCTATTTTATCTCATCTTTCCGTTTCATCCTGCTGTCTTCTTTTTCTTTCTTTCTTTCTTTCTTTCTTTCTTTCCTCCCTTTCTCAATCTCTTCGAGGAACAACCCTTTCATTTCTATATTTAATTATAAATTAAATTAAATGTATTAATATATATATTCGTTACTTTTTATTTTCGCAAATAGATAAATGTGTTTGTAAAGATTCGAAAGGATTAATGTTTAAAAAATAACAAAAAATATACGTGAGATATAATATTTAATGTAAAATATATAACGCATCGGTTATATGATCATTTGAAACGGTGCTGCGTTGAACTTTTTTTTCTTTCTTTGTTTACTATAAATTCCCAATCGAGTTAAAGTTTTAATTGGTATTATTAACGTTTTGAAAATGATTTTATAATTCGAACGTTCCGATCTATAGAAAAAAAAGGTTTGTTTGTTCGTACCATTGATGTGTTTCATTATTTTATATTGGGTATCTCGTCGAAAAGAAATTTCATTTTTTAATTCGTGAATCTATATCGAATTTATATAGTTCCTTTTTTCTTGTTTTGTTTTGTTTTAAACAACGAGTGGTATATATAGTTATATTCTTTTTGTTATTTTTGTTGTTGTTTTCTTTTTTTCATTGGTAGACTTTCACATGAAGTCAAAGCATACCGGAATGTAGTAAGGTTTCCCAATTACTCCCTGTATACCCTTTTCTCATACCTCCTATAAAGGGTACCGAAGAAAAGCTGGTAGTACGCTGCTCTCTTGTAATATTGCGTGCCACTCTCTTTTCCTGTTTTAGGAACGAAATGAAATCACAACTCGAACCGATTCCAAGGCTCACTTTGTTCTCCATCCTAGTAAACCTAGAAAATGTTCTCCTCTCATTTCTTTTTCTTTTTCCTTTTCTTTTCTATTCTTTTCCTACCCACCTACCCACCTACCTTTTCATTTCATTTCTTTTCCCTTTTCTTTCCTTTTCTTTTCTTTTCTTTTCTTTTCCCTTTTCACAATCAGTTCTATTCTACTCTATTGGCGAAGTAAACGATATAGCTATCTTTTTTCATTTTTTTTTTTTGTTTTTCTTCCTTACGATAAGTTTTCATGATTTTTGCGAACGTTCCTAAAGTGGGGTGTAACGAACGCGAAAAACCAAGGCTTTTCTTAGGATAAACGATGTCTACGTCAGCTTATTAGTCGTTCGTACTACTTAAAAGCTTCGAACGAAACGACCGAAATAAAAAAAAAGAACAAGAGGAAGAAGAAGAAGAAAAAAGAAGAAAATCAAGAGAAGGAAGTAAGAGAAAGAAGAAAAAGAAGAAAAAGAAGAAGCCAAAGTAAAAGAAGTAGGTGGATAACGACGTAATCGATCTTTCAGGTTGCCACGTGGCAAGGCTACGCCGCCCGTGCAAATAAAATTCTCCTAGAGCTCTTTATCTTCGCTATACTTCTTTTTCTCAAGGATAAAAAGAAAGAGAGAGAGAGAGAGAGGAGATCTTAAGCAGGTAGAAAGCTCGAGCAAGTTCCTTAAAATCTCGTTTCTCGAAACGGTAGTAGAGATCCGAAATCGAAGTCGAGTACGAAAAAGGAAAAAAATAAGAATAATAAGAAAAGAAAAAAACAAAATACAAACTTAACGAGACTGATAATAATTCGACGATAAATCGAATCGTTTGAAGAGAAAAAATAAAAAAATAAACGTCGCGTGTAATTGTAAGCTCACTCGCGTTATTGCACGTGAGATTTTTCTAACAAATCCTTATGATTTCGTTCGCGTATTTCCCTTGGGAGAAAAATGAAGATTGAAAAAGAAAGATAGAGATAAATATATAGAAAGAAATAGAAAGAGAGAGAGAGAGAAAAAAAGAGGATGGATAGTAAATGTGGCGATCCTACACGTTCACAGAAAAACGTTCGATTCAGGCATGATCAGCGAAGTGCGCATAATCCTTAACGACGGTAATAGAATCACGTAACCATTTCTAACGTCTTGGGCTGTGCATCGTCCCTAGAGTGTACATACCCCGTTTGCCGTTCTACTATCTCTTATATATGTATTTACGTATATACATACGTATATACGTATGTATGTATATACTAAGGAACTCTACAAACGACGTTATTACGATCATGCTCGAATGCTGGAACCTTTATCGATTTTTAGAAAATTTCTTACGTTCTTACGCATCATCGGTTACGACAAAGATTCGATTCTTTTACCGAGTCAACTAGACCAAACGACAAGTTATTCATTTTTATCCTTTATTTTTATCTTCTGTTTTATTGAAAATTCAAATTTACCAAATTCGTAATAAACTTTCAAAATTATCTAATCAAATATCTCTCTCTGTGTTCTCTCTATGATTTTACACATGATTATATTCATACATGAATACATATAATTCTACACATATATATATATTTACATGCAAGTATATAATATGCATATGAATGCAAACACATATATCACGATACGCATATCACGATATGCAATTAGACACACATACATATATACATACACACTGATACTGATTCGCTTGTGTTCACATATATATATATATATAAATAAATAGAATTATGTTATTCTATGTAGAGTGAGATAAACACACACACGTATAGATACCTAAGCATACACGTTTATATGCTTAGACCGTTCTGGACAGGTATGGGCCCTAATTGTGAATGTACGTACTCTCTCTCCCTCTCTCTCTCTCTCTGTCTGTCTCTCTTATTCTATTCTCCTCTTGTGGAAGGTTGGTCCAGTCACCGAACAAGCATTGGCGTCGAGGTCCCTCGAGCGATAGCTCCCAAATACACTTAAGACTTAATTGAATTTTCGACCAGCAGTAAGTTCAGTCCGTCGTTAAGTTACTCGCGTTTACCTAAATCATATTGCCATTTATTAACAGAGAGGGAGAAAGAAAAAGGAACGAGCGTTAATAAGATGAGTGTACAAAAATGTTGTCGATTACGATCTAATGAAAAGAGAAAGAAAAGTAATGGTACGCCATAAAGGATATTACTTATTATCTACCAGTGAAAATAAAAAAAAAAAATCGTTGTTTTATATATATCAAACAACTAGAAAAATAATAAAATTAATTAGAGATAAAGAAGACGTTTAATAATTGGCTTTAATCATTTTACATTTCGCGTAACGCGTTGCTGTGCTACGAAATAAATCTACCATTTGTTTATTTTTTTTTTTTTTATTTAGGAACGACGTTTTCCCTACGTTTTAGAGCAATTAATAAATATTCCCTCGTCGGGGCGAATAAATGTTATTTCGCATTTCAATGGGGAAAGCTTTCTCGGACACGTCTCTTTAAATTGAATTAAAAGTTATTCGTGGGTCTGAGGTAGAGATGGCTCTTTTAATAACGAGCAAAAATGTATGTGCTCAAGTCGTACTTTTCACTTTGCACCGGGTACTCCCATTGTTTTTTTTTTTCCTTTCTTTTTGTTTTGTTCTTTTCTATTTTATTTTTTTTTTCGTTCTTTTCTTTTTCTATTTCTATTTTTTCTCTCGTCGAACGCAGCCAGTATTCGCGTTGCGAACAGGGGTAGGAAGGAAGGGAGGGAGGGAAAAAAAAAAGAAAAATTAAATTTCCTTTGTGGACCATCATTCATCGCGGTATTTTCATTTCGAGTAATATTAAAATTATGAATTATTTTCAAAGTTATGGTATATAATCCATTAGAAAAAGAAAAGATATGAATGTGGGGACAAAAATAAAAGGTCGCATGAAACATTTACTCTCATACTTTTTTACAAACCGTATTAACGTATCTTTCACACGTTGCACACGCACACACACAAGTGCATACGCGAACGCGTTAAACAAAACCGTATAATAAAACTGGACAGAGAGAATTTTGACAAAAATAAAATTCGGATCTCGGTAAGAATTTTGTATCAGCACTTTGATTTTTTTCCTATAGTCATTTTTCATCGAATGGTGGGGGTTGCCACATCGAGGTGAGACTCGTCGGAAGATCGATGAATGGGAATTTGCAGAAAGTTAAGAACTGATAGAAGGGTAGTTCGTATTCACTCGTGCTTCATTCTCCCTTATAGTTTTCTTTTTTTTTTTTTTCTTATTCGTGATCAGTGATCCTTCTTCTTCTTCTTCCATCCTCACACACGTTCGCACACATAGACGGAATACCAAAAGAATCCCTTCGCGAATTTAAAGAGTAGGGAAAACGTCTAACGAATGATCCAACGAGAAAAATCTTTTCCAGCCGCGAGCCAAGATTCTTTTTTTACACCTTCGTGAATTTCTCAAACCCTCCATTCCTTCTTCTTCTTCTTTTCCCCCGTTCACTTTCTTTCTATCCATCCACGCGACGCAAAAAAAAAAAAGAAAAAAGTGAACTAAAGGTACCTTCCCTTTCCTTGAACATTCTATCGAAGCTTTGAATGAGTCCACGGATCTCGGTCTGTCTCGATTGAAGAACTGAAATAAGGGAGGATGAATATCGTAGAAGGGTGCGCGCAGCAGCCCTTCTTCTTTAAGTACCTTCCGGTTGGCACCCTTCTCTTTTACCAAAGTAAAATACCCTTCCCCCACGATGACCTAACTCTTTGCTCCACACCCTCGAAAAACCACGGTGTAACACCTTGCATTCATTGGATGGATAAAGCGAGAAGTAAAACAAATCTAAAAGGGTTTTCGAGGAAACCTGAGGAGAAAATGGATATTTTCTTCTTAACGTTCTTAACTTTCTACGGGGGAGTATATATATATATATAGGGTGTCCCAATGCTACGGGGGCTTAATTTACATCTAAAACGAATAATAAAATGTAATATCCAATTTGTAAGTAATTTATTAACGAATTTTCTGTAACGAGTTACGCGACATATTTTTCATTTAATGACACAAATGATCGACTTTACTCGTTGTTTTATTTTTGTTTTAGATCGTTTAGTAACCTGTCGTTTGAAAATAATTATATGCGATATATTAATGATGGAATAGAAAATTTATCGGTCAATTTTAAAGACACGTTTTCATAATACTTTTTGTTTAGATCGATTTGATAAACTGTTACAGTATGCTGTTTAAGTTTGGAACATCTTATATATATATATATTGAAATCGTTTTCTTAAATGTGGATCCTTTTCTCGTTAGCAAATCTGTTCTTAGCAATAAAAGTCAAGAAGTAGAAGAATAAAAAAGAAGAAGAAGAAGAAGAAGAAGAAGGATCAGGAAGAAATCGAAAGATTATCGAGTAAGTTAATTGAAATCTTCGATGGTACCGGATCGTTTCTGTCTCTTCTTTCTACGACGTATTAATTATCGAAGATTTAATCGTTCTCGTTCATCCAAAGGATCGATATCTATCGTCGTTGAATCTTACGACGAGTTAGCGCATCGTTAAGTGATCAGAAACAAAAAGAAAAGGAAAATGATCGTTTTTTTTTATCGTACGAGTGTCTATTTCGCAGCAATTTTTTCTCCCCTCAAAAAAAAATAAAAAGAAAAAAAAGAAAAAAGCATTTTTGTTCTCCCTTTCTTCATCTCTTTCTATTTCGATCCATTTGTCAAATTAAAAATATCGCGATAATTTCAAATAAACGATAAAGAATAAAAAGTATTGGATTTTTCATCGAACGAATTGTATGCGAATATAGAATAAATCATAATTACTCGCATTAATCATTATACATAACTCGAAATCGTTAATATTACGATAGATTAATATTTTGCAGGAAATCTCATTGATATAATTTCCATATAAAATAATTTTTATTAATTCTTTATTGTTATTTAACGAGTTATCGATATATTATATGTCAAGTATGTTTTATGATTTAAAAAAAAAAAAAAAATAAAAAAAGAGAAAAAGAAAGAACAAAAAACAAAATAAAACGAGCCGAGATATAAAAGAATTGATTATATTCTCGTTTGAAACGAAATGCCGGTGTCTGATTCAATACAAGACCATCAAATATTTAAATTCTCTATAATATTATGGCGAAGCTGAAACGATTGTTGGTTCAACGAGTAAGCAGTCATTCATCTCCAACATAATTTCTCGTATTTCATTCGTCTGCAGAAATAATATTCGATTTTGAATGGTGTACGCGCCCTATTGGATACGATATTAATTATAAAATTATATTATTTACGAGTATCGCGAATTGTATAGTAACACCATAGAATAGATCTCTCTTCTAAATTTATTTTTTAAATGAAATTAACAACTATATCGTAATCTTTCCTTTCTCGATAACATATACATTTTTATTCGTACTCGTTAAATAACAATAAAGAATTAATAAAAATGTTATTTCGATGAACATTTTTATTCGTAGAAATATAATTACAAGAATCTAATTGTCAAGTGATAAAAAATTATATTGTATATTTGAAAAAATTGTTATAAACGAGAGAAAATATTTATCATCTAAGTTAACAATTTTACGAGAAGCTTGCATTTCGTTTAAACGAATGCAAAGGAAAGAAAAGGTAACCCTCTCGACGAAGAAAATTCAGATCTTTTACTATCCTCCTCCTTCTTCTTCTTCTTCTTCTTCTTTTAACATCTTTCTCTTCCTTTACTTCTTCTTCTCCTCTTCCTAGTAGTCTCCCTAACGACCTTCCACAAAAGAATAATACGAATCCCAGGAGGTGCTTCTGGTTTACGATCCCGACTCCTTTCCCGTCTCTCACCTGGCGCATTTCCACGCCAGTTTTCCTCTTTTTTTTTTTCTTTTCCCTCCCATTTCCTCCACCCACGCGTTCCACAACCACGCCTTCCTCACCTCGCGACCAACCATCCCTCTTTTTTCTCTCCACGGAGAAATGCTACCAAGACTCGATTGTGTTTTTATCCTTGGGCTTGAAAAAAAGGTTTCGACGAAAGTTTTTTTAAAGGGGGGGGACGGGAAGAAGTAAAAGGCACGGGAAGGAAAAAAGAAAATGAACAAGAAAAATAAAGTTTAACGAAAGAGAGAAAGAGAAAGATATATTAGGTTGTCCCATAAGTTCCTTCCTTTCTTCCTTTTTTTTTATTTTTCATGCGTTTATTTTCCTTTCATTCGTACAACCCTAAAAATTCTGAATTCTTCTTTGTACTATCTCGAGCAATGACCAATAATAAACATGGCTAATCTTGTAGGAAACGAATTTACGCGAATAAGGGGGTTGGGGGAGGGTTTTGCGTTGACGCAAGAAAACAGTTTCGTTTAGTTCAACCGATATCATCATAGTCGTGCACTTGTCGTTAGACGTTAGATCGTTTCGTTAGAACATTCCTGGATAGATACAAGAGAAAAGCCTATGAAAACTTTTACGACGTTTCTTACGACGCGACGACTTCCTTTTATACCTGCAACTTCTATTTCTTCTTCCCCCTTTCCTACCCTTACCACACCTTTTATTTTTTTGGTTGTTGCTGCTGCCTCTGCTACTGCTGTTACTTTTTGATTATACTTTTTATCGTTGTCCAGTTTTTTAATAATTTTGTTTTTGACTTATCAACGAGACAACAAAACATGATAAAAATTATACTAAAAAAGTAATAGTATTATATTAAACAAAAAAAAGAAGAAATTCTATAATAAAATTGAATAAAATATCTAATATGAATCTCGAATTATTTATGTTAGAACAGAACGATGTTAGAATAGTCAATGATCGAATCGTAAAAGTATCCAACTCGTTGTCCAGTTTTTTGATAATTTTGTTTTTGACTTATCAACGAGACAACAAAACATGACAAAAATTATACTAAAAAAGTAATAGTATTATATTAAACAAAAAGAAAGAAGAAATTCTATAATAAAATTGAATAAAATATCTAATATGAATCTCGAATTATTTATTTAGAATATAACGATGTTAGAATAGTCAATGATCGAATCGTAAAAGTATCCAACTCGTTGTCCAGTTTTTTAGTAATTTTGTTTTTGACTTATCAACGAGACAACAAAACATGATAAAAATTATACTAAAAGAAGTAATAGTATTATATTAAACAAAAAAAAGAAGAAATTCTATAATAAAATTGAATAAAATATCTGATATGAATCTCGAATTCTTTATGTTAGAACATAACGATGTTAGAATAGTCAATCATCGAATCGTAAAAGTATCCAACGAAAAAATAGTCTCGCGTGTAAACGAAGTGGGCGTTTACCTAATAAAAAAGTATGTCTCGTTATCTCTTAGTATAGTGTAGTAAGTGACATTGTAGAAAGGAGGATATCACGCTTAAAGTCTTAAAGGCCCGGGTACTGTAGAGTATAGTTTGAGGTTGTAGATTGGGGGAGGGTATCCGGTGTGTCCTTCTCGTTGAGGAAGGAGTTGAGATACAAGTCCGATAAGTGAGAGGCGCTTAGGCGAAGCGGAACGAGGATTATCCGAAGTCCTCTCAGGAATCCCAAAGGGGATAGTCTTCTATCCTAGTTTCTCTCTCTCTCTCTCTGGGTTTTTCTTCGATTTCGACCACGTCCGTAGGTAGGTAAGGTAGCTAGCTTTGAGATGTCGAACGTGGTAACGAAAGAGAAGAAGAAGAAGAAGAAGAAAGAAGAAAGAAGAAGTGAAAGAGAAAGACGAACTTTCAAGGAATCCCTACTTTACAGTTTATGTATGTATGTGTGTGTGAGTGTGAGTGTGAGTGTCCAAGAAAAGGAAACCCCTGACGACAATGGTTCCATTGGGGGTGAGTATAAAATAGGAAGGATGAAAGATAGAAAAAGAATCCTGGATAGATTATACTGTGCGAATACAGTGTGTCGAATGATCGAATCTTCGTCAATCATCCCTTCTGCGATATCTTATTCCTCTTCACATTTATCTATCCATTTGTCTAATTCCTTTCCCTTTTCTTCCCTTTTCCCTTTCCCTTGCTTTTATCGCACAACTTTCTTCTTCTCCCCTTTTTCTATTTCTTTACTTCGAAGAATCAAAGATCGCGTGAGTAGAGATGGTAATCGAATGATACGATCTTTTTTTACCCTTTCCTTTTCTTTTATTTCTTTTACCTTTGTACGATAACCATAATGTAATAGCGATATTACTTATCGATTAATACTTTCAATTCAATCGTATCTAATTTTTACTATAAATTTTATCCTTTTTTCTTTTAATTCGTTTAATGCATCGACTAAATAACGAAGCTTTTCGATAAGCTACGATAACATTCAACGCGAATGATTTTCTTTTCATTTTTCATCGTTTCTTTTTCTACTCCTTTTTTCTTTTTCTTTTATTACGTGTATATAAGGAATCATTTAATTATAATTGACGAGTACACTTCTCATCGTTTCATTTTGATATCGTCAACGAGATATCACCGCAGTTAATTAATTAACAAACGCGATTCAACAATTATTATTATATCAAAATGAATTCGATCGGGCGAATAAAAAAAAAAAAAAACTATGGAACAATCAATTCAATTAGTATTAATCGAATGAAAATTAAGCGATCGATGTTGGCGAATAAAGAAAGCGTTAGATTAATTAAACGTAACGGGGAAAGAAAGAAAAAAAAATCAAGAACGGTGCTTTTGAACCGAAAAGACAAAAAAAAGGAAAAAGTGGGAGGGGAAAAAAAAGCAACATTAGCGTGTACGATCGATGGGCGAAGAGGGTAGGGTTTCTTACAAAAAGGAAAGAGGTTAGGTTAATGGATTCAGTGGCTGTGGGGAAAGGGAGGGGGAGGGGGTGGTGTCTACTAGGTAGCTAAAGCTAAAGCTAAAGCTCTTCCTATCGAAATATTGAAGCTTCGATATATATCGCGTCTTTGGCAAGGCAGGTTGGTGGCTGGCACGATTGGCATAAGCGAGCATGGTGGTTTCTACTAAGGCCCCTCCTGCCCCCTTGTGTTCGATATGTGTTAAACCTAGCTCGTAGTAGTATGGTTCCAACCACCACGTAAAAGTCAAAGCGATTAAAGTCCTTTTTCTCTGTAGGGTGGGCAACGTTACCCTTTGGGCATGGATAATTGCGCGAACTAAAGCACACGCGAGGTTTAACGAGACGTAGTTGAGTGTCAAAAAGAAGAGTTAAGGCACGGAAAAAGGTTAAAAAGGGAATTTAGTAAAGGAGAAAAGAAGGAGGAGGAGGAGGTATGGGGGTGCCAGTAAAAAAGGGAAAAGAAAGAAAGAGAGAGAGAGAGAGATGATCCATACGATTTGTGTTCGTTCAACTAACTTGACACTTTCTGGAAAAAAAGTAGCGAAAACAAAAAGTTAGATGTTCCCTTAATTTCAAGCCAACTCTTTCCCCTTTCTACCCTTCCCCCTTATTTCCCCCCTCATCCTTCCCAACTCCGGTAATTGCGTCCAGCGAGAGGTGGAATCTACGCGATTGGCCAATTTCTTTTCGACCAACGATTCAACTATCTCTGCCTCGTTTCTAACACCTGTTTTAACAACCTTTTCCAGTTTATTGCTCACCGTCAAAGCTAGTTTTATTAAACTGCACATAAATGCACACATATATACATATATAAACATATGTGTAGGATATTTTTGTAAGATACAGGGTTACAACGAAAATAGATTCACCACTTTACAATAATAGCATACGTTTTATATTTATTTTATTTAAAAATGACAACTATATCAAAGTGTTTTATAATCAACGTGTATCGAAAATAAAAAAGGTATCAATCTTTATTTCTTTGTTGTACGATTACGTCGATCAAAAGATGTAATGAAAAGAGGAGACAAAAGAGGAGTTAGAATCGACGAAATAATGGGCTGAGGGTAAGGGTGAGTAGGGTAAAGGGGGTAATATCGTCTCGAAGGTTTCCAGTAAACGACGAGGACGACGACAAAGATAATCGGAAACACTTTGCCATCATGACACTACTCGGTGGTACTTTCTTTCTCTCTCTTTCTCTCTTTTTCAGTTCTTCCTTGCCACTTTTTCTTGTCTGTCGATTTGTTGCTTTTTATTTTATTTTATTTCTTTTTTTTTTTTATATGTTTCCTTGTTCGTTTTCTCTTTCGATTGGCGACAGGAACCGAGCGTTTTTTTTCCTTTTTAAGAAATAAAGAAACGTGAAACGGTTTCGTAAGTTTTCGTTTGACGATTTCGACTTTATTCAACGGAAATAAAAAGTAGAGAAAGAGATGGATGGATGGATGGATAGATAGATGGTTGGAGAGAGAAAGGAAGTAAGAATAAGAATAGGAAAGGGAATGATAAGAAGAAAAGAAAAAGGGTGAAAGCCGGAAAAACCGAATGAAGGAGAAACATTGAACGTTAGTATAGTTCTCCGTTGAAACGCAGAAGCTTTCCTTTGTTTCTTCCAATCGTTCTATTTCATTTCTTCAACCCCTATCCCTTTTTCCCCTTTCCCTTTCCCTTTCCCTTTCTCTCTTATTTTCGTTCGTATTTTATACTCTTGTTATTTTCGGTTAAAACTTTTCAAGCTTTTGTTAATAGTTACATGCTTCTTATATTCGGTTTCGCGAATCGTGTTCAAAGTGAACATCATTGAAAGCTTTTTTATTTTATTCTTCTCTTTTTCTATTTTTGTTTGTTACTATCTCTCTCTCTCTTTCTTTCTTTTTGCACGTAACAGCATAATGTCTATCATTGTTTCGTTCTAATTATAAGAAATACGTTAGGAAACATAAACGATTGCAGTAACGCGTTTAGTATGGTTGCCTATAAGCGTCACGCATTATCGTATAATCTCGAATAAAGCTTAGAAGCTAGCTAACTTAAGCTTTAGCTATTATCTTAATATCTATCCAGATGTGCCACCGTAGCAATTTTATCTAGCAACATTTGCTATAGTTTTCTAGCATATGCATGTATATATATATATGGTGTTTGAGAATACTATGAGTAGAATTATATGAGTAATAAATTTTCGAATACGTTAACGAGTAGAAAATATATTCATTTTATTTCTTAAATGCGAATCTATTCACGCGTAAAATAATTTCATTTGAAAAGTAAATATCACGATTATTACAGAGAGAATTTATGGTTGAAATAAATACGAATATTCCCATGACACGGGATATATATTTTAAATATAATTCGTATATATATCGAAAAATAAAAGTACGTTATACGCGAATTTCCTTGGAAACTCGTTAGGTACTTTCCGGAATAATAGGGTTTCTTCTTCGTACGATAAATCTTAACAGGAAAATGAACCGAACAAAAAAAATTATTCTCAAAAATCGAGCTCTCTCTCTCTCTCTTTCTTTCTCTCTCTTGCTCTCTATTATAATAATAATAATAATATTATCCTAAAGAAAAGGAGGAATATGATAATTTGAAGTTTGAAAATAAAGGATCGACTTTTTAAAGTGAACCAACTATTCTTACCTTCCCCTTTTCACGAGTTTCAACAAAGTTCTTTTTCCTTGATGACACCGAAAGAAGTAGAGCGTAGGATCTTCTTCTATGGGAAACCGAGGAAATGATGCAAAAACTAACGGTTTCTTTCGGATTTTAAACGTGGTATAGTGTACGTAATTTTTTTATTCACCACGACAATATTCGCGTATAAATCTTGAATATAATATATATAATCACGGTGTTTTATTAAGATAATGTATCAGAATTTAATACTACATCGAATTACATGGTTTCGGCTGATGTTTAACTGTGTATACGGCATCCTGAAATTTTCTTTGGCATCTCGAGGATTTAATCACGGTCGCATAATCATCTTTCTTATCTATCCAACTGTATAATGTTTTGAGACAATGATTAATAAGACAGTGTGCATATTTGTATATATATGTGTGTGTGTATGTACTCAGGACATCAGATAGGAAAAAGATGTAAAAGAAAAAGTAGAGATAATAATTCATTATCGTGATATACTAAAAGAGGAGATTAAATGTTAACATTTAATAACGTCTTCTTCTACTTTTTCTTCTTCTTTTTTTATTCTCATTTGTTATACATAATTTACATTTAATTATATCGCGCGAATAAAATATGAAAATATAAATTATACATAACACGTGTCTCTCTCTCTCTCACTCTCTCTCTCACAATTATGAAGCATTATTTAAAAGAAATATAATGGGAGGTAAGGAATGAAAAATGTGTTGTGTATATAAAAGGATAAGTAAAGGATCGGCAAGAAATGAGATGTGTTCTTAATGTGGCATAGAAACAAAAATAGAAAAATAAAAGAACAAAGAGAGAGAGAAAGAGCGATGATAAAAAAGCGCGTAAATCGGCTTCGTTCGTTCTCGGTTGGTTTGCTATACGAACGTAAAAACATCTAAGAAGTCCCTATTAGATTCCCCCAAACCCTCCTCCTCGCCACCACCCCTCTTCCTACCAAACGAGTCTCCCTTTTTCGTGTTTTCTTTCTCTCTCTCTCTCTCCCTTTTTACCTCCCACGCGTTGATCGCGTTTACTTGACTGCTCGTCTTTCCTGATAGTCAAAAGATTCCGAAAGAGAGAGAGAGAGAGAGAGAGAGTGTGAGCAGACTGCAAATATCGTGCGTGACGAGGAGAAGCAAAACCGCTCGTTAGTTCCGGAGAATTCGTCTTTCCAACTCCCCTAATTATCCACCGACATAACGGCGCACACTCGCATAACGTTCGGCTATTAACACCGAGATATTCTTTTTCTCTCTTCCTTCCTTTCTTTCTTTCTTTCTCCCTTTTCATTTTGCTTTTTTCATTTTCTTTTAATTCCATCTAAAAAATCTCTACCGAGAGTGGGGGTGAGTGGGTGAGAATCCGAAGTAACAGACGCATAACCATTTCGCTCTGGTTTTATTTACCATTCGGTCATTTACCTTTGATTTAATAATCATCTTCAAATTTGACTATTAAACTTTGTCATTCATTACTTTTTTGATAATTTATATTATAATATTACAGTTAAAGATTTTTCGATCACGTTTAGAATGAAACAAAAGTTCGATGCTTTTCATTGTATTAGAAATTGTTATCAACTGCATAATTGATTTGCCCCATTTTATTACAAATTTACTTTGGTAAAATATTAATTAAAGAAAGAAAACTTACGCTAACTTTTCGTTCATTCTAATAGAAGAAAAAATATAGTAACGCGTCGTGTACTACATTAAAAAGATAGTAATACACGAAAAGACTGTTCTCTTTCATCGAATTCAAGATCCCAGATCCATATTCCATACGGTGTTGAAAAAGAATCGCATCTTCGCGACTTCTTTTTAAAGTGTGTCGACATTGCGGCCAAGTGTAAAGTGCATTGATGTTATTTCTCTCTCTCTCTCTCTTTATTTCTCTATCTCTATCTCTTTCACTCTCGAATCGCTTGCAACGACGCATCGAAAGAGAATTCAATATCCGCGTATTCCCGCTGAGACTGCACGTCGTTTCGAAAGTTCTCTGCATAAATAGTTTCCCCCGGGAGGCAGTCACCCCATATCCGAGTGAACGAAAGAGAGAAAGAGAGAGGAATAGGAACAGGGGGATGAATATAGTCGTGCATCGAGTTGGCCCTTTACACATGCATGTATTTACATCCTGCACGATTTCCAACTGTGCATTTCATTGTTTCCATCTTTCTCTCTCTCTCTCTCTCTCACTCGCACTCACACCTCTCACACCTTTCTCCCCTTCTCTCCCACCACCATGATTTCTCTCTCTCTCTTTCTCTCTCTCGTTTATTGCATCTCTCTTCTTCTTCTTCTTCTTCCCTTGCACATATTCTCTATCCCTACGTACATGTTACTCATTACGTATAGTAGTAATTTCATACATGTGATTTAATCCAATTTCACTCGGTCCACTTCAAAATTCATATTATACTCATCCCTTGTGTTAAATAACAGTCAACATATTGTTGTTGTTGTTGTTGTTGTCGTTATTGTTGGTAGACTTAGTTATTTAATTGTAATTTTAGAAGAGCCAACGCATATATCCCCAACACATATTTCATAGTTTATTTTAACGATAAATTTGATACCACTTGTTAATTGTTTAAACATCATCGTACCAACGATATTCACATTTTGTGTTTACGATTTTTAACATTAATTTCAATTTAACTTCATTTTACATACGTTGTTGTTGTTGTTGTTGTTGTTTTAGTAATAATACTAGATACATACTTACACGTGGTATTATTTTTGTTATAAATATCGTAGAAATATTTTTCGATGCAATTCAACGCGAACACTTGTTTGATTTTTTATTTTCTTTCTTTTCTTTCTTCCTTTATGCAGTTATACTTCTCACACATATGTTGCAAGGGGATTTAAACGTTTTTTAAATGTAATTTAAATATTGAGAATTTATTAAGATTGAAAATTATGTTAATAATGTCACCGAATTAATTGTTACAGCTAATAATTCTAACAATCGAGATCGATTCGTTCTTAACCAATAATATTTCTGGAAGAGGGAAAAAAAGAGAAAATAAAAAAAAGAAAAAAAGAGAGAGAGAGAGAGAGAGATTATTGCAAAGTGGGTCGTCAAGGGAGGCGGAAAAGTAATATAAGTTTGCTAGCATTGCCGCCCGAAGTAAATTTCCGTATTTTTTTTCTCTCTCTCTCTCTCTCTCCTCTCGTTTTTTTTTTTCGTTCTTTCGTTTTTTCCACCTTTTTTTTCCTCCCTCGAAGTCGATGAAAAGCTGCATTCGTGTAGAATTAATGAGAAAGTATGCGGCATTCTAAAGAGGGTAAGAGGGATGGGGGAGAAGGGGAAGGTCTGGAGGAAGGGGTGTGAGCGGGGCTGGGAAAAAGAAGGAATAGTATTTTCGTTATAAAATGGCGACAATGATGAAGATGGAGTGGAAGAGCACTTGTTGGGAAATAACTCGAAGAAAGATTTTTATTGTAAAGTATATTGTAGTTTGTGCGATGAAAAAAGGTAGAACGGGAAGATGAAAAATAAGGCAAAGAAAATCTAAGTTAGAAAGAACAAAATATAATGATAATACGAGAGAGATAATAGATAAGTTAACAAATAATAAATGTTAATGTATGATAATTCGTTTATGGTAGTTATCTGGCAACCTAGTTTCTCAACGCTATTTTCCATGGGGAAAAAAAAGAAGAGGAGGAGGAGGAGGAGGTGAGGAGTAACGATGAGATTAAAAGACCGGAATGCAAGACAGGAATCGTTAGAAGCTTCTAATTTTCTAGACACGATGAGTTTCTTCGTTTTAATTGACGTTACATCGTCCTAACTACAATGACTATCTTTCTCGGTAACTCATTCAGTTTCCCTACGATATTATTCTCTTTTCGATATGAGAGAAAACGTATGACCGTACTCACGTATTTCGAAGATCAATTTCGACAAAGTTAATAACTTGGTCTAAGTTTGTAAGCTCCTTGCGGCCATCAATTCGATGCGGAAAGGATCGGTCGCGTGCTAGGAACGCAAAAGGAGCCAACCAAGCAGGGGCCAAGTTTTATACGAGCTAACTTTGCCGCTTGATCAAGTTCCCTCAAAATTATTATTATGCAAACGAGTTAGGTATTAAGGAAGGAATACCACGTAGCCTTAAACCAAGCCTGCACGAATTCTAGGCCAGCTAATGTTTTTTCATTTTGAAGATAGGAAAAGAAAAGGAAAAGGGAAATGCATTCAAAGAAAAAAAAAAAAAGGACAAAAAATGAAAAATGAGGACGAAGTATTAGTTAGTATTAATTGAATATGTATATATCCTTCAACGCAACGTTGTTTTCCTTGAACTTTCTTCTCCTGCCTATTCCCATATCCATCCATCCAACCTCCCTTCTTCTTCTTCTTCTTCTTCTTCTTCTTCTTCTTCTTCTTCTTCTATTCCTGGTTGAAGTTTCACGACGGCAAAATTCTGATAGCCGCATACAACTTCTGGCAAATTGTTAGCGCGGACGAACGAAAGGGGTGGCAGCGAGTGGCAAGGAAGAAGGGGGATGTTCAACGAATATCAGGTATTCGAAGCAGCTGAGCCCTAGAGGCGTTTCTCTAACGATAGAACAGGGACTATTAGAGAAATTTTCAACGGAGTCTAACTACAAATCATTTAGATCAATCGGTTTATCCTTTTTACGCGTAAATAATCCGATCATTATTTTTTGACATTCACCTTTTTTACCTAACTAAAACATGATCTTAAAAAATATAATAAAATATTTTCAATTCGCGTGATTATTATTTAATGATTAATTCGTCAATAGGAATAGTAAATCAAATTCAAATTATTCGATTCGGAAAGTTCAATGAATAGCGTCAAAGATACTCCTTTTTCCTTTTTTTTCTTATATTTTTTTCTCCTTCATACAAATTGCGAAATGGAAGTGACTTTACGATCATCAGACCATAGGATATCGAGCATTACGCTAATAGTCGTCGTTAATCCATCGATTATCGTTAAGTACGATAATAACATTATCGGTTTGACAATAATTTGATATATCACTGGTGGAACATCCCGCAAGGGGTGGGAGGAACCTCCCGGGTCCAGTGTGTTGGAACTGAGCGAGCCCCTTAACCACCGAACAGACGGTAGATTCGATCTACCAATATCGAATGTGTAACCTCATCAATACTACATACATATACATATATATATACAAATGTGTATATGTACATATGTAATACAAATATTTTCATATATATATATATATATTTATATTACGTATGATACATATAAACTATGCGTGTATATATTTGTATTTCTACTAACACGAAGGAAAATGATTACAAATATTACCCCGAATGTATTTAACCATTAATCGACTAATAAATCCTGGATACAATTTGTTACACGGTCGTACTCGTCGCAACGCTAATTTTCCGATATTATACAATCATCCCTACTCGATGATTCATTAAATCGTTCACGTCATTTGTCTCCTCGTCTTTTTCCACAAAAATTGGAATGATAATTGAATTCTTATGGGGGAGGGGGTAGAGGGAGGTGGAGTGGTGGCACAAACGACGAGATTAAACCTTTACACGTTTACGGGTATCCTGAGATGCAAACTATAAAACTTTGTTTCGGGATGGTAGGAATTGGCCCATGGAGAATGCCAATCGACATGGTTTACGTCAGGACGCGCGTTTTATGTTACGGTAAATTGGCTAAACTTATTTCTACCCTAAAATGTAGAAATTAGTTAACGTATCGCAACAATTCATATTAAATAGAATGAATGTAAAACTATTCTTCGTTAAAATATGCAAGATTATTCGTTGAAATAAATAACGATTAGAAAATTAAGACAAAGGAAATAAAAGAAGAAACGAGGGAAAACAATCTGTCCAAAGAAAATTGTTCAAATTTCGGTCTCATAGGTCTTCCAACGTAAGGTCTCTTTCTCGAATAAAATGGTAAAAGGAAGATGTGTGTGTTATAAGCAGGGAATGATTTCTCTGAAGTTGAATCGTGAGATATACGTCTCGACATTTGACGGATGGTACATCCATCATAGATAATATCATTTCACCCTTCCCTGGTAGTACCTAAAATCGTTCACGTGTAGGACATATTCGGGGTGTCCCGGATAATCTATTTCTTTTGTAACATTTTTCACGGTATATTAAAAAATGAATATTGGTTTAATCGAATAGTTATTATAACGTAGTGCAATCATTATTTTTCATTTGTTTTTCGTTTAAATATAAAATATCGTATTACATAAACGTTCAAACGAATTCAAACGAATGAAGTGACGTTATTTTTTTATTTAATACACGTTCGTTACGATAACATTTAGACAAGTTTCAGTACTTAAACGTGAAATCTGTAACATCGAAAATAAACTTCGTATTCCAATATAACGCAAATTATTGATGATAGCAAATACAGTTTCAACGTGAACGTAATCCATATTTAATACAGTAACAGATATTACGAAAACAGTTGATAAATTCTATTTAAAACAATGATATATATAATCCTGTTTAACCAATGTTCCGTTTGATTAAACAATTCACGTTACACAGAATGTTACTCAAAATTAGAACACGAATTAATTATTCTTTCTTGAATCTAAATAGAAAGAAACAAAATAAAATAATATTACAAGCGATAAGTTTGAACTTCTTATGCATTGATGTGCATTCGTTAGATGCACTATTATCTTTTAATTCGATCTAATTATGCGATCCATCGTGTATGATTCTACGTACATAAATTATTAAAATGTCAGTACACACACACACACACACACATACCTTACATTGTATTAGAAGAAAGAGGATTATTTGGTACACCCGATATATTACTTTATCTCAGTAAATATGTACGTGTTTGCGTACATAGGTGAGATGCGTGATCGTGCGTTCGACCAATGAAAGTGAGGATGACGATGCAATGCTGGCAGATTGTGTGTGTGTACTTGCATAGAGAACGCGCACGTCAATTGCAGGAGACACCCATCAATAGCTAGACCCGTGATGTATCGTCCTCTTTCCCCTCCTATCCATGATTTCTGCCCATCCCTTCAAACCCTTTTTCTATTCTGTCCTACGTGCACCCCTTGTTTCAAGAAAATCCTGAAATTTGTGAATAATGAATTATTTCAATGGCAAACTTAATAAACATTTTATATCGATCGTATAATTAATAATTATTTATACGTTATAATAGATTACTATGCATCTATTATTATGGGATATATTTTTCAAAAAGATTGTTTTATTTTTGACAAAAATGAATTATTATTTGTATTTAATAATGAGATTATATTTCATATTTTTATTTTTAAATATAATTCTACATTTAGGTGTTGCGTGTTAGAAATTTTAATAATTGTTGCACCAAATGTTTGTCTAAAAATAAAAGAAAATGATTATTAAAGAATCGTTCGAATGATTTTTAAAATAGGAAAAAAAGGTATTCAATAATTTATATGCAATATTATTTTCATACAATATTCTTGCATAAATATCGTATCTCATTTTTCATAATCTCTTCGTCTTGTATATAAAAATAAAGATTCACGAATAAGGAATATCCGCGGTGATTTTAAAAAATAACACAACAACGCACAACACTCTCGCTCTCTTTCTTACTTTCTCCTTTCTTTCTTTTCTTTTTTTTTCTTTTTTCTGCATCTCGTTTCTCTCTACTTCTCATGCAACTTGCCTACAAGTTAAAACGGTTTATTTTTCCTACCGGTGTTCGAACTCATAGAAGAAACGAGGGAACGCGAATACGCAGAGTGAAAATCAATGCGAAAGAACACGGAACACGTAAGTCGTTCGTGTTTTCTCGTCTCGACTGGTGAAAAAGAAAAAAAAGAAAAAAAAAAGAACTTTCTGCTGAAAATCACGGGTCGCGAGTAAGAAATAACGATAGAGGAAGAGAGAAAATAAAAGCGTAAAAAACGAATAGGAAAAGAAAAAGAAAAATAAATATAATCGTCTTTGAAAAAAAGAAATAATACAATGAACAAGAAGAAAAATGAATGAAAAATATTCGATAATCCAAACGCGAACTATACCACCGGGAGATCCACTTTTCTTATTTTTTATTAGTTCGCTTTTTACTATACTTCTTTATCTTATAGTTCTTTTTTTTATTTTTTTCTCCTAAAGAGGACAATTCTCGCATTACTGGAAAAGAATGGGGGATGAAGGGGATGCGATTTCGCGTATCGAATAAAAAGATATTACTATGTGTCAGGTATCAGAAATCTATGGCATTTCGTATGCATCTGCAATGAAAATAAGGTAAGGTTTCTATCGGAAAACGGTAAGATGTAACGCATTGTGTCAGGAATAATATATCTGGGCAAGAAACGGGGTTTGAAACAAAAGCGAATTTCTTCAACTACTATCTTTTCCTATCTTTTTTAGTTTACCCTTTTGTTGGTCGTTGTCATTGTCACCGTACTCATTCTCGTCTATTTCTTCTACTTATTCTTCTTATTTTTTATTCTTTTTCGTAGTAGTAGTAGTAGTAGTCGTAGTCGTTTGACTTTTCTCAACAACGTGCAACAAAACTCCGTGAACAACCGTGAATGGAAAAATTTTTCGTTGCGCATTATCATAGAGATGGGGAATAGAAAACTCTTCTGGGAAATAATAAAAAAGAATTAGAATAGGTATCAAAAAACATTTCCATAATTCGATGATGATGCCAAGAGAGACACTAGGACACAGAAATAGGATGAAGAAAATGTTGAGCGTGAAAGAATTGTAAATTAAAGAAGTATTATTGAAAAGTAATACTTTTCTCACGTATTATTGCAATTATTCAACTTCAAAATTTCTAAATAATGAATTTAAAATTGAAACGTTAAGATTGATTTGATTTGATTTTATTTTATAATCTTTTTCAATATAAATTTGAAGGAACATTCAAATATTTAAATAGAATTTTTCATAGCGATTATTAAACTGTAAAAAAATAATGTAATGATATATAAATAATCTAGGTTTATTCTAATTTACGTTATTACGAATATCCGGGGAGTTTGTTGGTAATGGTATTGGGTTGAGTCGTACTTTATCGCGAGGACCCTAAATTAATCGTAAAAGGGCTCGATAAAATCTTTCGAAATCGTCTTCTTAATAGCTCGATTAAAGAGAAACTGGGATATCCGGTATAGGAGTCACACCCTTCTAAGCAAAATCATAGCTTATCTCGATTGGAAGGGAAAAAAAAGAAGAAAAGGGATGAAGGAAGGAAGGAAGGAAGGAAGGAAGGAAGGAAGTAAGGGAAAAAAGGAAGAAGAGGATCGGAACACCTATCGGAATTTCATTTTCACGTTGGAAAGACCCTCGAGAACCGAATTTCTTTTCGTGATTTCTTTACCCCGGAACTTAGTAAAACTCGGTCAGAAGAAAAAGAAAAAGAAGAAGGAAAAAAAAAGAACACAAAAATAGGAAAAATAAAAAGAAGACCTATTTAAAAGACATTTAATTAAGTTACTATTGTAACACTGCAATTTCTTGAAATTCTTGGGGTAAAGTCAATCTAATTTATTTCGTATTCTTTGGGAAAAACCGACAAAATAAAATCGTTTTTCTTGTATTTGCAAGTATAATAAATATAACTCGAAAGAAAAACAAAAAAATGACGTAAAATGTGTAATCCAGACAAGTAAAATTATAAATCGATCGATACAAATATATTACATTCGATCTAACGATAAATATAAAACGTTTAAAATAATATAATATATGCAAGAAAAAAATTAACTTCTTCTTCTTCCTCTTCTTCTTCCTTCTGATAATCTAGAAGATCGTATCTTTGAAAAAATTCCTTTAAAATTTTGTCGATCGGATGAGAAGAGAGAGAGAGAAATGGGAGGTAATTCGTAGAAAAGGCAGTCTTACCTTTGAATATAATCATCGAAAGAAATCTAGACTGTCCTTAAGCCGGTCAATAAATAGCTAAATCTATGGAAAGGTTGTTCGCGATCGAACTAACGAGAATGGGGATACCCCGTGTGTGTGTGTGTGAGAAAGAAAGAACGAAAGAAAGAAAGAAAGAAAGAAAAAAGGACCCCCGTTAACCAAGACGGCGAATATACGTGAGTCGAATTTCTTGACTTGGGGATGAAAGGAGTTTTATCTGATAAAATCAGCACGTTCTTGTATAAGAAGAGAGAAGAAAGATGTAGAAGGGATGTATATCGATGTGGGAAACGAGAAAGAGAGAAGGGGGGGTGGGGTGGGGTGGGGTGGGTGGATGGGGGGAAAAAAAAAAGATAAGTTTTCCGAGTAAAAGAAGAAGGAAGTCACTCGAGATTCGGAAACGTTTCTTCCTTCGTAGGAAGATGGTACGTTCGGATAAGTTTTGTTAAGGGAAAAAAAGAAAAATAAAGGGAAAGGAACGAAAGAAAGAAAGAAAAAAGAAACCAGAGGAGAGAAAATAAACGTGATGGAAAACACCGTAACTATATTTTCTCTCCTTGTTTCCAAATCGCGACACGATCATCAGCTCGGTTTCTATGGGATAGGATGGGATGGGATAAGATGGGATTTATTAAATCTTGACTTCTAACGACGATTCATGGAACATTCTTTGCAATGTGTTTAACTTTTATAATAGTAATAATAATAATAATTTGAACAATATGTTATGTTGTAAAAATATTAGAAGGGAGATTAGAAAGTAATATCGTTTTTTTACATCAGATTTAAACGGATAAATTATTCAGAAGTTTTGTATTTTTAATCAATGTTGTAATAATGTTGGTCCATCGTTTTTGTTGTTTTCGTGTGTGTGTGTATTTTTTTTCTTTCTATTCTATCCAGTAATAATTTATTAAATATTCCATCCCTTATGGTTTGGAAAAAAAAAGGGGAGAAAGAAAAGAAAGGAAGAATTTCTTGACCTATCGAAGGATATTCATCTACTTCGTGATTCTCGGATCGAGACTGAAACCCCTCCACCCCACCCCCATGAGAAAAAGAGAAAGAAATAAGGAAGTAAAAAGAACCTTTGGATTTTTCTATCCACGGCAGGTAGCAACGGTTACGTGTCTACCAGAGCATAAAACCGGTTGCCGCAAAGTAGGAATCTCCTCGTGGCCCTTATGCACACAATGTTTTAAAGAAAGAAAGATCAAAAAGAAAGGACAACAAAAAATGTACATTCAATGAACCGTATCCACCAATTAACAAAGATAACGAGTACTAGGAACGTGTACTTTCCGTATAGAATCTCATCTATTAGCTAACTTTAACCTAAGATTTACCATATAAGAAATCTAGGAAGAGTTTTCGTACGGATGCATAAGGTTCAAACCATTGTTTTATTTCTTTATCAATATTATCGCTCGTTATATATTATATACAGAGTGTCCCACATAAATCTAGTCACGATTTTTCAAGTACTTGTTTAAAAATACTTTAAACGAAAGTTGATCTATTTTTGATTGACTATACATTGCAATCGAAAAAAGTTAGAAAAAAAATTGTTTTTTAAATATTTTTTAAGGCTACTTTTATTTTTTTAAAAAACATCTAGTAGTTTTGATTTAATTATCCTCTAATCATTATTTTTCAATGCAAATTTTCCAAGTAAATTCAATTTTATAGGAAAGAAGTGAACCGGTTGAAACGAGGAATATGAAAAAAAGAAAAATCTCCCGCGAGTGTTTTTATCTCGAATAAATGACTATGGTAAGATCATGGTACCGCCTATAGGTTCGTGTAACCGGTCATTTAATAGCTACTGTATGCGGAAGTGCATTATACACCGTTGTTACGTATTATACGAGAGAAACAACCTGCCTCTCGTGGAATATGGCAATCTTTAGTATTAAGAATGCTTTTTAAGGGACAGGACAATGAGTCTTATGTACTTCCTAACACACACGCATACACGCGTATTTATCGAACAAAGAAATGGGGGGAAAAGAAATTTTTCTTTGAAATTTATTTCAAAGTTCAAATAATTTAATAATATATGTTACGGATATTTTCTTTTTTATATTAGATTGTCCCCCCATAAGTTTTTTACTTTTTTTTTAATTCGAATTCAATAAATAATAAGAATACTAAAATGAGAACGTTATAATCTCGGATTTTATTGATTAGGTGAATATTCCCCTTATACACATGCGCAACGTTCGAAGAAAGTCAAATAAACAACGTTTAATAAAAGTAATTTCATAGAGGACAACGTCTCATTTCAACGGTGAATTTCGAAGGGGACGGTGCTCCGAACATATACACAGTGATTCTAAAGTACAATACATATTTTTTTCGATTAATTAATAATTATTTTAATACTCTAATACACTGTCTTTACATTTCAGCTTACTTCAACATATATTCACTTGTTTAAACGTTACATATTTATTAACATATTTTTAATATTAAATAATTTCGATGAAAATTTTTTAACCCTTAAAATCATTACTATATGCTAAGATGCATTTTTATTGATCTAATTTAAAAGTAGATTTATACTTAATTATACAGGTTAAAATCAAAATGATCTCGTTATAATCACTGTGGGATGAATACGGTAAATCCCAAGAGATAATTGAATAAATATTAACTAGGAATTATTTATAATAAGAATTTTGAAAATGATATCATTGTTTAATAATAATAATAATTGACAATTAATAGTATGATATTGTTTGCTATAAACTTAAAGTGTGGGAGTTTGCGAGAAGCTCTCGACGGTTAATTCGATTAATATAATAAATTATTTGCGTAATATTATTCAATAATCTATTAGTCGACGAATGATATTATTATTATTATTATGCAATTGGTAATAAAAATTAAATGAACAAGTTAATAAAAATCATTCCTACAAAATGAATAGAAAAATGATCGAATTTTTCCATAATTATATTTTCGTATAATATTAATATATTATTAATAATTTTCTAATGTATATCTCTTTCTCTTTTTATATTATATTAATAACTTTAAAGTAACTTAATATTCCATTTCGGCATGGAAAAACGTAAACATTTTCAATTTATCCAATTAACAAGTTTATCGTATGCAGGAATTATCAGTAAATCATTCTCACATATTATTCATACAGGTTTATTTGCGCATTAGTTACTTTTTAAACAAAACATAGTAAATCGATGTAAACGAAATAAGTTAAACTTGGTCGTTTGATATCTATATATATATACATAGGAAGTATATTAAATTTACAATACCGTCCCACTAAATTGATTACCATGCAATTAAACAAAATAAATTTTATTCTATTGATTTTTCATCAAATATTCATGATTATAGACGATCTCTAACAGAATGAAATACAATGATTAAAATTGATTAAAATCCATTATTTCTTATTTCCATATAGGAAAATATGATAAAAAATAAACTTAGGATTATTTCAATTAATTAAATATATCCTTGTAAGTTAAATATACTAAACCATTAATAGTGAATTATTAATTACCTTAAATGGAGATCATTGAAATAAATGGTTAAAATTTATTTGAATAAAAAAGAAAAGTATAATAAAAAGTGAAAGAGAGAGAGAGAGATAGAAAGAGAGTACGCCAATGGCAGGACAGATAATATAGTTCGTTCTCTGTGCACAACCAAATAGGGGGGGTTAGAAGTAGGGGGATGGAAGTAGGAAGGGGGTGGGGGTGGGTCGTTGTCGTTCGGTGATTCGGTCGGTGTCAGATTCGATTAGTCGTTGACAATGAGCACTGATGATCCCGCGTCGAGACGCGAGTCGTCCACCATCCGAACGGACAATAGGACACGACGTGGTGGAAGCCCAGGAACTGATGGTGGTGGTGATGGTGGTGATGGTCGTGGTGGTGGTAGGCGGTTGCTGAGTTCGCGTGTTGTTGTTGTTATATGCTTTTGGCACATGTGCTTCGCGACTCGCGTCAAAGAGGTGGGACGGGCAAGGGGGAGGAGGAAAGGGGAGGTTTAACAGGGGAACTTGAACAACGGGGCCTAGGTAGGGTGAAGTGGGATGGGCTGGGGTAAATGCAACGCGAACCTTACCCTGGAAAAAAAATTCACAGCATATGTCCCCGAACTTTGGATTCCCAGCCCACATAGAAGACCATTGTGAATCCACCTGATCTCTCTCTCTCTCTCTCTCTTGCACTGTATGTAATACCTATATCTATATATGTAATATATATATACGCATTTATATATACCATTACACTTGTACAGTACTAGGACGATATTACGACGAGTCGTGTAAATGCGACACGTGCAAACTTTACATCGAAGATCATAACCACGTATAATTTTCGCATTCGCTAGAAGATATTGCATATGTTTAAATATGATTAATGTAATTATTATCATTGGTGTACACTATAATTTTCTAATGTTTTTATTTTGTTTTTTGATTTAACGCATTGTTTAAAAGTTTAATCGAAAATTTTGGATGGATAATATTTTTTGTAATTTTCAATCGCATGCGCGAATAATTATAATTGATATAAAATCACCCTTGTCTCCTCACCCCTAGGACCCAAGAAAAAAAGAAAAAAGAACAAAATAAAAATGAATGATTTAATAATAGATAAAAGGTTCGTTAACTCGTGATGTAACGCAAAATGCACGCCTATAGTTTTCCTCCCTCCCCATTCTCCCATACGTTTACCCATACGTCGTTCACATTCGTGTAAACTGGGTAGAGAATATAGAGAAGATTGGAGAATTAGATGAAGGGGGGGGCGAGCAGAGAGGGGTAAACAGATGTCCTTTCGCACATTAACATGCATGGCCGTACGGGACCACCGATACCCACTCGATCAATTGGCATAATTAATTGCGCACTGCCCCAGGCTTTAGGAGGGGGTGGCAGGGGGTGGCAGGGGGAGGCAGGGGGGTTAGTTAGGACGTTGAACGATCGACGATCGCGTTCGAGTGAGAACCTTGATAATCCACTTGCATCCTTTTCAAATCATCGCACCCGAGTAAAACCCTCAACGATCCTCCAGATATCGTTTTCGAGGTTCCTGTTCGTTTTGTCAACCAACGAAACCCTTTCCTTTCTCCCCTCATCCCTTTTCCCATCATTACCTTCTTCAACGTTGCACTACTACTCGTTTTTATCAATCCCAAGAATATTCTTTCGAATAAACTTTCTTCCCAACCGTTGTTGGGAACTTTTCACTCTTTCTTTTGTGTGTGTGTTTTTTTTTCTTTTTTTTACAAATATATATGTATTAATATTTTACACGAATTTGTTATGTATATATATGTATATGTGTAAATGTATTTTGTATGTATGAGTTAACAGAAGACAAAATCTCGAAAGTTTTCCCAGAAGACTCGCTACCTTCGAGATAACAAGCGGCAACCTGTTTCGAATGAAAACTTATTTAATCCTCCTCCGCCCCCATCCTTCCCCCTTCTCGCCCTTCCACCAACGCACGTGTTACAAGCTTCGAGAGAATTTCACGCACGACGGAGTAGACCATTTTCTGAAACGTTTAAGACCATGTTTGGGTATCGAACGTTCGAACGTTTCGTTGATTACCGATTAGCGGTTCGTTTGAAGAAGATATCTATTTAATACACTATTTTGTTGTTGCGTTAAGATACATTTAAAAGCTTTTCTAATAGGATCCTTGTTAACCTAGTTTTAGAAATTATCTTTGATAGATGTTAATTAATTTATTTTCATTGACAAGTTGGAAATAATATTTTCAAATATAATCGTATATGAAATTTGTAATTATGATTTTTGGAAACGTTCAACGAGACTTTGTAAATCGTAAAATAGAATAATTTCTAGAAGAAAAAATTCATTCAGAAATCTTGATGTTTTCATATTCTCGATAACATCTAACACGTGTTTTTTCTTTTTTTTTCCCCCTAGATGATTAATTATTTTCTACGAATACGAACATTTCGTGAAATCAGAAAATACGTTACGCGAAATCTAAAGTAATAAAGGATTTAAATGTTAAACCGTGTGCACTCGAAATGCCAGTACAATTGACACGTAAATTTAATTTAACAACGGGAAAATTCTAGGAACAATTAGCATCGCGAATATTTGTTTAAAACCGTTATAGGTCGGAAGGATTTAATGTTAACGCTCGAACGATAAAATACGAATTACACATTTTTACCGACTTTAATCAAATTAAACAAAATATTATTCTAACATCATATTATACGTTACGAGATAAATTGTTGTAATGATAAAGAATTTCCTTGCCCCCTTTCCACCCCGGTTAAAGTTTTAACATTAAACGAAATCAACGCGAGATGAGAGAACAAAATTGTGAGAGATAACCCCTCTCTCCCCCTCCTAAAAAGAAAAAAGAGAAAAAAATAATATTAAAATTGTTGAAAACGGACGTAATGGACAGAGTCATAAAGTCGACTAAGAAACCAACGGATATAGGAGAGAAGAACATTACTGGCATATGCCGTACGTTTTCGTACCACCTGACGCAACGTTTCGTGTCGACCCACCACCACCACCACCACCACCATGGGGGTCACGTCCGAAACGATCATTTGCATAATTGATCGTCCATTCGAAATGTTCGGAATACGAGATCATTGATTGTACTTAATGTTCTGTTTCCGATTGAGGGTGCTGCCCTGCCGATTCTACCGTTGATGTTTCGACTGATGGATATTCCAAAGGCTACTTTGAATCGAGCCAGAATGAACGATAGACTGAGTGAGTGTGAGTGAGAGAGAGAGAGATCACAAGTGTCGATGCACGATATACAATCCGAGTAAATTAGTTCGTCTATGAATATGAAAACGCATCTATGTTATATACGCATCCTGTCATACGAACATTATTAACGATTATTACGATATCCCTATTCCAAACGATTATCTTAATAGAAGACCATTATACAATGAAACTATTAGGTGTGCCAATTAATTTGTTACCTTGTCAAACAAATTTATTCGTTTGTTTGTAAAGATAATCCTACGTAATCTGATTTTTATTCTTATAGATAGTCTCGATTTTATATAAAAATATATATTATATTATTTTAGATAAATATAAATTTCAATATCTATCATATTTAAATAGATATAATTTAAGTAGATAAAATTATCTATTAAAAATAGATAAATTTTTTAATAGATAAAATTTAATTATAATAATTAAAATTATTATTTTATCTATTTAGATAGATAAAATTTATCGATATTCAATGAATTACTATCTAACATACTTTCAGAAATATAAATAGAAAACATTTTGATATTAATACTATGCAATTTTCATTTTAATTCTATGCAATTTCAAAAAGTTTTGTTTATCATCTAGATACACGAATTTAACATTTACCATTAACGATTCAAATTACAATGGAATCGAATGAAGTATTACAATCGTAACTTTTAGCTTATCGAACGCATAAACGATTCGGTCGATTAATTACCGTTAACGACCAAAAGTCTTAAACCTTTTCTTTTTTTTTTTATTTTACTCTATACGTTTTCCTGTTAATTATACGATACTAGATAACGGCAGGATCTTTTATCTTTCTGGAATAATCGTCGTCTTGCGAAAGGAACGACCTCGTTGGAATGTCATTTTCGATTAATACGCTTACGATAGCCTATCTTTTGCTGCTATTTTTCCTTTTTTTATTTCTTTTCTTTTCCACCCTCGTCCTATTTCTTTATTTCTTCGTTCCCCCTAGACCCCCATACCCCACCCACCATTTTCCAAGTTTTTCTCATTTCTCTACAGAAGAAGAAGAAGAAGAAAGGAAAATTTTCTTGTTGGAAAGGAAGAAATATTACCTAGTTGCGTTGTTATAAAATCGTTAACGGAACAAACCCCCCCTTACTGTGTTTTTTTTCTTCTTCTTCTTCAGGAAAGATTTCCAACGTTTTTTTTTTCAACGAGGTGTTGAGAATACTCGCGAGAAACAAATGGGGAAAAAGTAAAAAAAGCTCGTACGACGAAAAATCTCGATCGTTGCTTAGTTGATTTACATTAATGGCAATTAGATTGTTAATTAGTTTAATATAACTTGATATTTATATAATACTGTAATAATATAATACTGTATTTAAAAAATCACAATGACACGGTTGTTAATATAACGAGAAATAATCAGTTCATTTCTGCTCTGGTAATTCGTAACAATTTCTATTTCCCTCTCTCTCTCTCTTTCTTTCTCTCTTTCTCTCTTTCTCTCTTTATGGAAAGCTTTATTCGACCACAGTCGTTGGTGCCTGAATCCTCCTCGTGACCTCACCGAGTACGTTTCACTCTAGCAGATATAATTTGTTTGAAATTTTCCATAGAGAAGCTGCACTCGATGTACGATTGCGTTGCTGTTGTGTACCATCTCGTGCACAAAAGTTCACTCGGTCGTTATGTTACCGTCAAGTGAGAGCAAGAATGCTGAAACAATGAAATAATGCGGGGGAGAAGAAAAAATAAGAGAAATCAAGAGAAAAAAAAAATAGAAAAAGATAGAGGAGATTAAACGAAAGAAATCAAACGAACTAATATAGTATTATAATAGTATTAACAGTGTTTCTTTATTTCATTCAAATGTTGCGTTAATTTTCAGACACACCCCCCCCCCTTCTCCTGTTATATTTAAAAAGGTTAATCCTATTCCAATGATCGAATATGCCACGTGGATAAACCAGAGACACACGTAAGAATATAAGTATCCATCCTACGTGCATGCAAATGCTATTACGTACGTATTACGTATAACGATTTCGCGTTTAAGAATGACGTTTATCTCTAAACGTAAGAATATTCGATTGGTTATAGAAACGCGTCATAGTAACGTAGACATCGTAGAAAATTGCTAGGTAAGTCCACGTATAACGGAATAATAAAATAACTAACTGGAGAATATATAATAAATCGATCGGTTGTATTTTCGTCTTTACCATCTAACTAGAAACAATAGAGGAAAAATGAACCTATTCCCTTTTACCTTTTTCATTCAGTACAATGACATTTACTTAACGAACGGTTAGAAGTATATTTAAACGGATAGGGGATGGTGGAGTGGAGGGTGTAAAAGATAAACTAAACATCTTGCAAATACTTCCTGCTCGCACGGTTAATTTTCTTTTTATTATTTAATATCAAATTAAAGGAGTTTAAAGTATACAAGTTTTCTAACGAAAGTTTATGAAAGAATTGAACACCCTTTCCTCCTTCCTCCTTCCTCCTTCCCCCCAGCCTTCACACGTTGGTTTATTTTCGAAGTATTTTCGAGTAGCGATTTTCTTTCCCTCTTTCTCACCCACTCGCTCACTCACTCACTCTCATTTTGGTATACCAGAAAGAACAGTACTGTAAATAAAGGTGCGAGGATAACTCGGCGTGTAGGGCTTGTGCTTGTCCAAGATAATTCTATTTATACACGGAGATACGTTATTTAATCGCGTGCCCTTCCGGCTACTCCCTAAGCGAATCGAATCGATCGAAGATAGAAACTCGTCGCGCGAAATGGAACGAGAAACACGTAACTCCCGTGTTCTCCCTAACGTATTTGTAGATACGTCCTACTATACCTAACGTATGTGTGTGTGTATATATATATATATATACGTATTACGTATACTTTAGCATCCAACGTATGCATACACGTATGCATGCACGCCCGAGTGCTCACTCAAGCTCGTAGAATCAGACAGATCACGTTTGCATGAACCTATTCGTGACACACGAGGTTCGTTTCGCGAATGCATATACGATACGGGAATGATGGTGGTTGGTTGGTTGGTTGGTTGGTTGGTTGGTTGGTTCCTCGTCGTCGTTTTATTGTTTTACGAGTCCAGTCTAAAAGAAGGGATGATAGTGATGGTGGTGGTGGTGGTGGGGGTGGTGGTGGACATTAAACGACGAAGAAAGATTATCTATCTATCTCTCTCTCTCTATATTTCATTTTATATTTTCTATTCTTTTTTTTCTTTTTCCCTTTCGGTTGATTGTTCTTCTTCCTATCCATTTATACGAACCATTTCGTTTCTCTTTCTCTTTCCCTATTTCTCTTTCTTTTTCTGTTATTCCAATAGTGTTGCCAGCCACCCCTCCCCACCTACCCCCCTTCACTGCAAATATTAATTCATACGCTATACCGTGCCTGGTATTATAAATTTGGATTAGTTCGAGAAATACCCCTCGAAAGTGTACGTTTCTGGGGTGGGAGGGTGGGGGTTTGTTCGTCTGCTCTCTCTTTCTTTTTATCTCTTTCTCTTTCTCTTCGTGTTTATGCAGCGAATTGAAGTGTCGATTGAGACGAAACCGACAAAAGTTTTTTCTATCCGTCTGAACCTTTACCACCACCACCATAACCACTACCAAAGTATTTTCAGATCAAATGATTCGTATCGTTTATTGAAATGTAAAGAAAAGAAAATACTAATTTATTTATTAATAATACAAATATAATTACAATTATATAAGATTAAAATTGTCATATAATTTGAACGTTGAAAATTATAAAAAAATTAATTTCGCGAGATAACGTAAATACTTATGATAACCTAAATGTTAATTTTCTTTTCCTTGCACGTTTATAACGTTGACAAAAAAGAAAAAACTACTACCAGGACACCGTCCCACCGTCCCCCCCTCGAAACACAATTTAATTCCGTGAATTTGTTCAAACGAAATTCATTCTTAAAACGAATCCACTCCGAGAATAATAATATATATTCTTTTTTTTATTTTTTTTTGAAATGTTCACGCATGTCGTCCGAAAAGTAATTCTTCTTTTGATCTCTTGAAGCCTCTTATAAAACCGTGAAAAAAGAAAGAAATGAAAGAAAGAAAGAAAGAAAGGAAAAAAAGTCAACTAAATTAACGAGCTCAACGAACGCGTAATTTTTGTTCCACCATGGGCGAGGTAGTAATCTTGGGATCTTTCTATCTCTTTCTTTCTTTCTTTCTTTCCTTCTCACTATTTTTCTTTCTTACGAAAGGAATAATAAAAAAAAATTAAAGGGAAAAAGTTGGTCGGAAACGAAGCGTGTCTTCTTGCTCGTCGACGTGCAAAATCTTTCTCGTTGAAATACGCAAAGAACAATGACGACTACCCACGATATACACGTATTTTTATATAAGTATATGTATATTCATTCTAACACAACTATAATATATATGTTAACATATATTCACACATTCGTATTTTTAATATTTAAATGATATTACAAAAGAAACGACTATCGAAATGTTGTAATTGTTATAACAATGATCTTGTGTTTAGAAAAAACGTTATACTCGAAAAAATTATATAATAATTACATAAAAATGATAAAAATGCAAGAATAGGAACGTTGTAATCTAAATTTTATTGATTAGATAAATTATTCCCTTTATACACATGCGCAACGTTCGAAGAAAGTCAAATAAACAACATTTAATAAAAGTATTTTCATAGAGGACAACGTCTCATTTCAACGGTGAATTTCGAAGGGGACGGTGCTCCGAATATATACACAGTGATTCTAAAGTACAATACACATTTTTTTCGATTAATTAACAATTTTTTTAATACTCTAATACACTGTTTTTACATTTCAGCTTACTTCAACATATATTCACTTGTTTAAACATTACATACTTATTAACATACTTTAATATAATTATTAACATAATTTAAAATTATTTTAATACTCTAATACACTGTCTTTACATTTCAGCTTACTTCAACATATATTCACTTGTTTAAACATTACATATTTATTAACATACTTTAATATAATTATTAACATAATTTAAAATTATTTTAATACTCTAATATTTTTATTTAATTTTATTTAATATTTTTATTTAATATTTTTATTTTTTTTTATTTAAAAATATTTTAATACTCTAATACACTGTCTTTACATTTCAGCTTACTTCGACATATATTCACTTGTTTAAACATTACATATTTATTAACATACTTTAAATTATATAATTATTAACATAATTGAAAATTATTTTAATAATTTAATTGAAATGAAATGAATTATTAAATAATTTCGATGCGATATTATTTTCGATGACAAACGTTGAAATATTAGGTTGTCCCATAAGTTCCTTTTTTTATGATACGATATTTATTATTTAATATTGATTGACCATAGCAGCAAAGATAAAGACATCTCGTAATACATCGAAGGAGAAAAATCATAAATGACAAAACAAAATGAGAGAAAGAAGACATGGACAGACGAAGCGAAGGATTTTAATGTCCTTAAGTTGAGATCAAAGGAAAGCTTCTTTCATTCCTTTATCTTTTTCTCTCCCACCCTACCCTATCATTCTTTAACCCCCTTACTCTCAACCCCATACCCCCCCCCATTCGAAATCTCTGTTCCTTTTTCTACAGAGTTACCGTAGAACCACCTACTTTTCGAACAATGAAGTAGATACCAAACGAGTAACGAGATTTTGTTAAGAGACGTTTCCTTCCTCTAACGTCAATGTTCCTTTTTATATAATATTCTTCTTTGTTTTTTGTTTTTTTTTCTTCTTTCTGTAAAAGTTTATTTCCAATTGGTCGCATTAAACAATGAAGAGTCGTGAAATCATTAGGGAATATTTTAAATAAATTAAATCATACAAGTATTAACAATATAATATGATTAAACAATAAATTGTTATTCGTTTTACAAAAAAATAAGTTCGGTAAATTTATCTCTTTAGAAAATAATAATACGTTTCGTCTTATTCCATTTTGTTCTTCTGCTTATCTGTTTTTTAATTAATTTTTTTTAAATATTATTTGCATGTAGAAGGGAACCTATCAGACGTAAGGAAGAAAGGGACGTTTTAAAGGGTCTGTTTCGATGAAACGTGAAAGAACAAAATGAAAGATTTGTCGAATTTAATGGGAAATAGGGAAGGAAAAACTTGTACGATTTATTTTGAACTTTGAGAAATAATAGATGAAAGGGAATGAAAGAAGGGAAAGAGTGGGGAGGGAAAAAAAATGTAAAAAGTATGTTTTGATGTATATATTGAAGACGTAAGTAGGTTGACTCGTTAACGACACGCTAGTACTTTCCTCGAAACACAATATCGTTATCGTCACTGACATCGTCCGAGACTTATCAAGATCAGTTTTTTACTTCGTTACTTTTCCGTTCTTCTTTTTCTCTCTCTCTCTTTCTCTCTTTTTTTTAATTTTTTTACTTTTAACAAGACGTATTGTTTGAACGAAATATTTGTTATTTTACTTAACGTAATATAACTATTCGTATTATTATAATATTTGTCAGTAATAATTGAAACCTTCACATGCTAAACTCAAAACTTTTCAGCCCTTCGATAAATAAAAAGAAAACTTCTCTATTCTTTTATATATTTATAAAATATTTTTAAGTATTTTTTTTTTCCACGTATGAGTGTAAATTATCTTACATAGGATGCAAATGTATTGTACAGAAACTTGAAATTATATTAATATATAATCATTTGAGATTGCAAGATTAAAATTTAAATAAATATCTTCGATATAATGAACATATATATATTGGATTGATAACTAATATACAAATTTTTTAACAGTTTATTTTTCAATAAAGTATTCTCCCTCGTTGAAATGAACAAAAAGAAACGACGAGAACTTAGTCGCATAATTTCTATAATCAAATATATTTCTAAAAAAGATCTATAAAAAAATAAAATTCAAAAAACAAAAGAATTTTTAAACAAAGTATACAATTAACAGTAATAATTTCATTTTATTCCTAATCCCAATTGTATCGTGTTAAGTATTTCTACTTGGCAAAACTTGTTAAAATTCTCGTTGTTCGTTTTGCGAAGAAAAATATCGAAAGAAGATAAAAGGAAATAAAAGAAAATGCGAGTGGATGTATAGTAGGTGTTTAACAAAAGTCGATAGGGAAACAGTGAGTCCCATAGATGAAGGTAATCGACGCTTCGAGTTGGTCGACGGTTCTCCCAGTTGAAGTGACACTTCAGGTACAACGAGACCCTTTATCCCTTGGTGGTCCTTCGATCTTGTGCTTCTTAGAACTACTCCTTAGTAAAGAACTCGACAACACAGCGTGTTGTTATTCTATTCCTTGTCACGAAATCCTTCTTTTTACTCTTACACACGTTCATCAAAGAATAAGAAAAGAAAGGTGGACGGGGGGACGAAGGGAAAGGGGGGGGGAAACTCTCGTAAGGTTTCTCATTCCTCTTAATTCTTCTCTTGACTTTCTTAGCCCCTCCCCCTCATCCCCCTTCCTCCTCCTCCTCTTTCTCCCTTACCCTTTGACTTTTCTTTCACGTGGACTGTAACTGCTTATGGTACCTTGTCATGGTGTTATTATCCATCGAAAGGCACGCGACATCGATCGCATAATTGTTCGACGAACCGGGAAACGACGATGTTGCCAAGTTATAAGCCATAATTCTACTTCAATAATTTGACGTCGATAGAAAGTCATAGTAAAATCTATCCTAAGCTTTTCAACTAACAACCCAACGGCTAAACTTATTCACGATTATCCGTTTACAACGTTGGGAAAGATTATCAAGTTTTTATTCTTATTGTTAGTTAGCGAGTGATCGAAAAAGGTTAAAAGGGTTTATGAGTAATATTTTATCTCTCCTCCTTCTTCTTCTTATTCTTCTCTTCTTCTTTTTTATTTATTTATTTATTTATTTATTTATTATTTATGCAGATTTTTTTTCTCAAAAAGGTTTTCACTTACGATGGGTAAAGAGGAAAGCCCGTGGAATATTTTAGCATATATTTGATTAATTAATTAAAGTGAAAAAAAATGAAAGAAATGCAAAAATGAGGAAAAATTCAGACGTGGGTTGTAAAGGGGGGCGTTGAAAACATGGATTGTCGAACGTTTCTTAAACAATTCTTTCTTTTTTATTTGTTTTTACATATACCAAACCCCCGTTTCTCAATCTTCAAAATGACTTCTATAAAAGAAGAGGAAAAAATAAAAAATAAGAAGAAGAAGAAGAATAAGGTTTCTTCCCGTCGAGCGATTGTCTGGCAGTTTTATTGGCTTAACAGGGAGGGTGGGACGGGTTCTACGAGTAAAAACAATACCGAGCTGTAATAAAGTTGGTCGGTTTTTAACTGGCAAAAGAGCCGACTCTCTTTGTTGTATTTCCACCCCCTTTCACTCTCTCATTTTACCGTACACAAATACTGTAACAACTGTTAACAACGTTAAGCAGTAACTTGGCCACTTTATCACCCCCATTCAATCGATTTTTTTCCCTTACGAATTATACTTTACACGTAAATATTACAAAATATTTCGACAATGAAAATTCCGTTAGGTCGCGAACAATCACTCTCCACCTACTCACCCACCCACTCACCTACCCCTTTCTACCTAATAAAAAAAAAGAACGAACAAACAAACAAGCATTTGCAGTAGTTCAACCCCCCCAGTTCCACTAGTTTAGTTCATCTATCCAGCAAACAGTATCGTCGTCATAACAAAACAACCATACCTGCCACCCTTCTCTATTCTTTCTGTTTTCTTTTTCAAGTCCTCCTACCCACCCTACCCCTATCCCTCCTTTCCTACTTCTTTCCATCACTTTTATTTGTTTTTCTGTTTGTGTTCTTCTCGTTCCTTCAAAGAGATCCGCACCGGGTAACACGGCAAGTTTCCTTTTTTTTTTTTCTACACCGTAGAATTTTCTTTTTCCCTACGAGGAGGAGGAAAAGGTGGAGAAGGAGTAGGAGGAGGAGGAGTAGGAGGAGGTCGCGGAAGTGTACCGAGGAGGAAACGTACATCGCCATTTTTCTACTTCCATTTTGAAACCCGGGTAAAAGAACAATGCCGGGGGTTTTCTCGGTAATGAAGAGAAATTTCGAATCCTGCCTAGCGTTTCTCGTTTTATTACTTCCCGCTCGTCGCCATCCACCGCGACGATCTTCATTGTCCTTTATCTTTCTTTCTTTCTTTCTTTCTATCTTTCTATCTTCCTTTCTCTCTCTTTCTCATTCGCTACTTTCACTCTATTTCTTTTTAACTCTTTCCTTACGAAACCATTGCTGGATCCAATTGTACGGACGTTTCGATATTTTCTGCGGTTTGGCGGAAACACACACACACACACACACACCCTCTCTTTTTCTCTTTTTCTATAAACTAAAACGATGAAGGAGATGTTTTTCATTTTATTTTATATTTTTTTTTAGAATGGGGGACTTGGAAAAATCGTAGAAAAAGGAAAAACACATTGTAGAAATCAAGTGTTGAGGAGAGATAAGAATAGAGACGAATCGTGATTGGTAGGTTCTTCTTCTTCTTCTTCTTCTTCTTATTCTTTTTCTTCTTTCCGTGGATTGATTCCGTTAATCTTTGTTTTCTAAAAGACAGCACCAGAGAGATTATTTTTGTGATTTTACTTGTTTGCTTTTCTACTCCTGTCCTTCGATCCTTTCAATTCTGTTTGCTTACTCTTGTAATCTATTTTTTTTCTATCACACACACATATATATATATATATATACTCTTTTTATTATATAATTTTATTATATTTTTTCAGTCAAAAGAATTCTCTTTTAAAAAATAACAAAAAAAGAAGTCGAGAAGTAATTTCTAATTTTTAAATTAATCATACGTTTATATTTTATTTATCTCAGTGTGTTTAATATATCTTATCTATGATATATAAATTGATAATAAATAAAGAATTGGCATAAATATTTCTTACAGAATTGAACTTGAAGAATTAAACAAGACGTTTACGTAGTAAAAGATTTTTATTTCCACAAGAGTATACGAAAAAACGAGCAGGAAAAAGATGTAAGGGTTTTCTATTGGGTAAAGGTTAGTAAAACTAACGGGAAATTATTGTAGAACGCGACGTTACGATGGCAGGCAACCCCGAAAGTACACGTTTCGAAGTTTTTTCTTTTACGTATCTACTTGAACTTTTCGCGATATAACAGAAAAGATGCCATGCCAACGGGAAAAAAAAAACAAAAATAAAAAACAAAAAAAGATACGACCAAAAATGTGTTTTGCTTAGCCAAAGTTTCCACCAAGAAGAAGAAGAAGAAGAAGAAGAAGAAGAAGAAGAAGAAGACGTTGGGGGGGGAGAGGGTATGGTGGTAAGTTTTAGAGAAAGCTGCACACGCCGGTTTATATTCGTTCCTTTAGCTAACAATAAGCCAACCGATGCCGCTAACGACCACTTTTTCCTGGTTAATCACATGCCACGCCGTCGTTTGGAAATTTTTCTACAAGCCCGAAACTTCCTTCTTAAACAAAAATAAAAAACAAAACTTCCACTTGAAATACCCCACCAGCCGACTTTGCTCTCTGCCTAAACCAACCCTCAACCCTCAACCCCCTCCCCAGTCCAAAAACGTAAGAACGAACACAACGAACTACTTTCGGCAAAATTAGAAAAAATGATAAATTGTCAAATGGGAAACGTTGCTTTACGTTTTCTGTATTCCTTCTACGTATATTTTTAATATTTTGATTAGATATATAATTATTTCAATATTTATTTTATTGATATTGTTCTTGCACTTTTAAATTAATATTTCACGCTTGAATATAAAGTAATTTTATTGATTTAGACAAACTTGTAATACATGAAACAACGCAATCAATGCACGAAATTTTTGGCTCATTTAATAGAATTTTTTATTCGAAATAATTTATGTTTATCATAGATGGAACACCCTAACTAAATATTTCTCAATGTATTATGTATCTGTTGAAATGTGCACTTAGTTTCTGATACATATGCAGATGTTAGCCTTACTACTACATACTTGTTGTACGCACAAGGATATCTAACATCCAATTTACGTGCTAGGTAATCTCACTCTCTCTCTCTCTCTTCTCTCGGAGTGAATACATTGCTTTATCACCGACGACAATAGGATACAAACGCAGGACCAGTGACGCGACAAATTACGTCAAATCGTGTCCAAAATTCAGAAACCGTAGTAGTAGAAGCACGAATGCGACTCTAACATTTGCGTTCTCAACGTTTCCCAATAACCACTTCAAAGCGGGTGTTAAACTAATGACGCGTGAAAGATATAATTGGATTATTTACAGTACGTTCGTTCATTCGTATCTCGTGTTAATTACAATAATAAAATTAATATTTTTTATTTAATCAACCGTTATAATTATCAACATGTATTGTATGATAAATATGTGCATATATAATAAATACTCTTACGTATACAATTATTTAAACTTACACTTGATAAAATATATATTGTATAAAATTAATGAAATAGAACGAATAGAATCTCAATTCAATTTATCGTAAGATTAACAATATTTTTCTGAATTTCGATAGAGTATACACACCTGTACCATTGAGTTCGATTGAAAGAAACAGGTATGCATCGTCATCTCATCGTTTATTTATCTCTGACCTCGGGTCATCTCAAAGCAATACTTGCAGATTGCACGAACAACGTGAACGCATCTAGTAGATCTTAGTTTCCGATTGAAACCCTAACATGAGAGACAAGATTTATCCGATAGGTATATCAATCTCTTTCATGGGATTAATTTTACAAATATCATTTTCTATCGAATATAGGATAGATAGAAAAGTACATTTGTAACATTTTATTTGAAAATAATGCAAGTAAGAGATAAGGATAAATTAACTAACTCCGTAAACACGTTGTTAAATTTAATGATCTCCCTACTCGACGCATCAATTTGTACTTTAGAGTCTATAAAGGGAATCGATTCGGTCCTTTCGCTCAAAGGCTTCCATTTTCTTCTTCCTTCCTTCCTTCTGTTACTCTTTATCATTATCCTTTGAGGAAAACCACTCTCGTGGGGTTCGTACGTGAATACATTGTTATTGATAAATTCAAATAATATATATATATTTATTTATAATCATAAAAATTTATTCTATATATTTATATTTTATGCAATTAGTCAAGATAAACCAATACACTTTTAATTTCATTGAATAAACATTTTCTTTTTTCATTTATCTTCTATATATATATATATTCTATATTTCGTATAAGATAAAATAGCAAGTGGGAGAAACGTGATATCTCGTCCAACCAGTCATCTGATTCAATCAGAAGGATTTACAGAAACCGAATGTGAAGGTTCACGTTGCTGTCAGTAAAGGGTGAAAATGTGAGAGAAAGACAGACAGACGGACGGACAGACCGGCCGACCGACGGACAGATAGAAGGACAGACAGAAAAAGAGAGAAATTTCGTCCCTTACGTTGGCAGAAATGTGTACAGAACGTATAGAAAGTTGGTACGAGATAGATACACCGAATCAACTAAAGAACCCACCCGCCCCCGTTTCTATATTTCTCTAACTCCCTTTTTAACTGTTACTGTAGACGAAAGTATATTTAGCTCGCAGTGTCAGCTACAGCCAAAAGACGACAGTTTACCGAACTCGACCGACGCATTTTACGGTGGATGGAATCCAAAACATATTCCATACGGGATAATATTATACGTGTATCATCGAAACACCATGGGTTACTTTGCTCGGACATTACCGTTCTTCGTCTTTTCTTCTCATTCGTCTTTCGTTTTGTCGGGGACTGTAAAATTCCTACGAACGTTTGCTAAATGAAACTCTAAGCGCCACATTGTATATATATACAGTTATATAAACGTATATATTCTACATTTCTGACGATGTCACACATATGTACGTATGTATATATAGTAGTTGCACGTTCTAGTAGGAAACTTGGATATACGTTATTAACCGACGAGTATGCGAAATCGTCGGGAGCTTTTGAAAAAGGTTCGCAGTCTGTGACGCGTTGAAGAATTTTGTTTCAAGTAGGTAAAAATAGAATATCTCGAGAAGATAAAAATCAACCTGGGTTATAAAGGGTTTTACCTACATCGAGAAATGGAAAAGAAAAAGGAAAGAAAGGAAGGGAGGGGGGAGAACGTAGAATGGGTGACGTTTTATATATCGCGTTAGAAGAATTTAGTTGAAATGTTAAAATGATTTTATATTGAATTTATATATGTATAAATTTATAATACAATTAGATGATGCGTGAATTAGAAGAAACACGTATCGTTTGATTTCTAAATCAGAGATAAAACGAACACTTGTCATACGTTTATCAATTTGATTTTATACGTGACAGATATTAATTGGAATTTGACGATACTTAAATAACGATAATTCAAACGAACGAATAAACGAAAAAAGAAATTAAATAAAAACTGACATTATATATTATAGTAACCGTATGCTTGTAAAAAAAGGAAAGAAAAGAAATGTTTTCATTCTCGATTCTCGCATTTTAGTTTTAGGTTTGTGAGTCGTCTCTTTCTTTTTTGTTTTTTTTTTTTCTTTTTTTCGAGTCATCTCATTCTCACGAGAGTACGTAAATTACAACGGTGGTGGGCCGACAGTTACGAGTTCACCCGATATAAATGATCGTGTTTAACTTGCACGCGAGGCTAACGCAAGAGGACAAGAAATAAGGATGACAGAGAAACGGAAAGAGAAAGAGAAAGAGAATGAGAGGAAAGGGATCACGAAAGATGTCGTCGATCCTACCGAAAGAGAAACTTAGATGAAAAGAGATAGAGATAGAGACAAACAGGCAGACAGAGAAACAGGTCCAGCTGTCGTAGCCACATCAGTGTCGGCTAACATAAGCGTATACAATCCGGTAGTCGTTTCATTTCGAACAATTTCAATGTTTTCTTCGTTTACTCTCTCTCTCTTTCTTCAACAAAACTGTCGGTCATTTCTGTATCTGCCACTAGGTTCTTCTTTTTTATTTTTTATTTTTTATTTTTTCTTTATCCCCTCCTTTCTTTCTTCCTCGTATTCTTTCAGACAAGCACAAGCAGTTGATATTGCAACAAACGAGTATTCCATTTTGTAAATTTTTCGTAGAACACATATTATTAAAATGTTGAAATAAAAGGAAATAATATTCGGCAAGTATCCGTAGAATATTTCGTTCATGTGAAATATTGGTCGTGAAAGTGAGACATCCAGGATGCAGATCGGTCCTCGTCACGGTTGCACCGATGTTCCGGCAAAAGCCACCCACCACCACCACCAACCTCCCCCTTTTCCACGTAGACCTTTCAAGTTGGGGCCTTCGTTTCCTAACAGAGACGTCTTCTTCTTCTTCTTCTTCTTCTTCTTCTTCTTCTTCTCCTTCTCGATTCGCTTTTACGGAACCGTGAAACTCGTCGTCTTCCACGTCTTCTTCGTTGGCTATTACTTCTACGGTCCAACCAACTTGACTCGTGCAAGCGTAAAAACGAGACTGAAACGAGCTACAAGAAATAGAGAGAGAGATAGAGAGAGATAGAAAAAAAGGGAAACGAATCTTGCTAACGGGATACGTCCGATATATCTTAGAGGTGTTACAATTTGCATATTTCTTACAAGTTTATGATCGTACTTTTAACTTTGACTATTTTTTTTTTATTAAAAGAGTACAGATTCACTCTTGTGAATTAATTCCTGAAAAGAAAAGTGTGTCATTTTTTTCAAGAAAATAGAAATATTTTTTCTATACTTAACACCATTCTAATTTTATGATACCTGAAAATATTTCAGAAATGATAACAGTTCAAATATTATATATATATCTGCTATAAGCGTATTCGACGTTACCGACGATACGTCAGAGCAATATTTTTGGATTAACGAAAGGAATCCAACCTGTTTTATATTTACAATACCTATGTGTTTTCTCCGTAGGAATTGGATAAATACCGCAATATTTGCCAACCCGTTTGCGGTGAAGAAGAATTTTGATATATCTCCACCTGATGATATCCGCTTGATTTTTTCGAATGATATTTGTACTAGAGAGCTAAACAAATATAATATATTAATTCTCTTACGAACGAAACTCCGTTGTAATTTGTAAGATATTCTCGAATCAAAAAAAAAAGAAAAAAAAATATTAAACCTAAATATAAGTCGAGATAAAAAAGAAAGAAATATTAAAGAAGAAAAAAAAGTACAATATTAATCGTCATGCGTGTTCCAACGAAACGGATGTACAGGCTCCCCTTCTTTTTATTTTTTTTTTTTTTTGTAGAACTTAAAAACAATGTAATACACGTGGTATATATAATATATACACATGTATGTCATCAAAGAAGTAAAATGCCGCTCGTTCAACGAGACGTTAAACGAATAGATTTGATTTATGAAGCTAAGTAGTCAAATGTGTAAGGTAAAACGTTGGTATACGGATTGTCGTAGGATTGCAAAAAGCGTGAAAGGTAAAAAATAAAAAAATAAAAGTAGAAGATAGAACAGGAAAAATAAAATAAAAAAAAAAAAAAATAGGAGGAGTATATCAGAAACGAGACTTCCCAACACGAATGGGACTCGTGACACGAACGAGACTCGTGACACGAAATTAGGTTCGTTTAATCGCGACAAAGCCGAGTTGTTTTGCTCGCCCGTTGCACCCCCCACCCCTCCCCCATCCACGTGTGTTCGTTTGCACGCCAGTTTAGATGTTACCAAAGACTATGCCGACTAAGATGAAGATGAAGATGAAGATGAAGAGATGAGAAGTAGCAAGGAAGAAGAGGTTGGGTGTTGGTACAAGGAAGACATTGAAGAAGAACTAGGCCGACTGTTCGAAAAAGGGAAATGGGCGAGGGGAGAGGGTCAGGGGGAAAGGGAAAAAGGGGAAAGAAAAGTGGTGGAGTCTCTACCAAGACGTAAAATCATTAATCCTTCTAATTGCCCACTCCGGAGTTAGGCCACGCGGCACACCGGCACCAGCCATGTTTCTTCTTCTTCTTCTTCTTCTTCCTCTTCCTCTTCTTCTTCTTCTTCTTTTGATTTTTATTTTTGTTTTTCTTTCCCTCTTTTTCCCTCATTGATATCACGCACACACCCCTATAAACATTTTATACAAGGAGGATAGAATTAGACGATTTTTCTTCTCCCTTCTTATTCTTCTTCTTCTTCTTCTTCTTTGATTTTTCTTTGCTTTTATTTCCGTTCGGTTGAAAAACAAGAAACTCATCTGCGAAGAAGAAAAGATAAAGGATTTTCGTGGGTCGATGGAACGACGAAAATTCAAGGAATAAAGACAAATTGTTTTATTCGGTGGACAGAATGGGAGAATTGTTTGTTTGATTAGTATGATCGTTAATCAAACGTTAGCTTTTTTTCCCCCCGCCCTCATTAGGGGGAAAGAAGTACAAATTGAAATTTTCTACAGTTATGTTTGTACGAGATGTATATTTCGAAGGTGGGAAGGGTAGATTCGTGATTTATTGTTTTATTTTCTATTTTTTTTCTATTTTTACTATTCGAATAGGTTAAATTGATATCTGTATACGGTGTAGTCTGTTTTCATATTGTTTCGTCTAACGCGATTTTCCAAAATGTTGTGGTTTCGATGAATCGATTGTTTTTTAACGAAACATTTTGAAATTGCGTTTGAAAAAGCACAGAGAGAGAGAGAGAGAGAGAGAAATATAAATCTATTTTATATTTGACAATGGTTGTAGTAGTCAAAAAAAGAAGAAGAACAAAAAATTGACCAACGATTAATTCCTTAACGAAATTTTTTCCGAGTATTACATTAAAATGATATTATATCGTGAATTATTTAAAAAAAAAGAAAAAGAAATAAAAAAAGAAGAAACTAAATCCTATAATAACCGGAGAAAGTCTGGAATAAGTGTGGGAAGAGAGTTAATGTCAAATAATTAACGGTAATAATGTCTAAGCGAGAGAGAAAGAATAGAATAGAACAAAAATTCCAAAAAGAATAAACATTATTCGACTTTAATAGCTTTTAACCCTTTCACGCTTGTGAAAACGAGGTGGTAAAGGGAAGGGAGAGGGGGGGATAGAAAGAGAGAGAGGTGTCTCGTCGCGTAGCTTTTACAGAATTAATTCGACATTATTGCAATTATGACACCAATGAGAAAGTGCCTTACCGAGTGGAAGGGTTGACGTTGAAAGTGAAAGCTTACGGGACCATAAAGATAAACCATTGAAAGTGAGGTGAATTAAACGTCGCTTTTATTTTTTATATTTTTCTTTTTTCATTAGTCTCTTTCCCTCCCTCCTTCCCTCCCGATTTCAAAATGTTCCTCTTCTTGTAACTTTTCTTGTACGCGTACGATCCATTCTCTTGATCATAAATAGGGAAGATAGGAAAACCAACAGCACCCTTTCGGAGCTTTTGCGGTGGAACATTCGAAATCTGATCGAAATCGTCTCGCTAAAATCCGTACCGTGAACGAAACCTTTCAACGGGACCGAACCATTTCCGACTATAATCGTAGAAAGGACAAACCTCTGGATGAACATACACATATATATATGCGTGTATATGTACTAGTTCGTTCGTTCGTTCGTTCGTTTGTTCGATTATCAGACGATCTTGCAATGATCGGAAACTGGCGAGTCGTTCCATTTGATTAGAAACGATTCAGCAGCAACCAAGCTACCGGTTAAATGCCTCTTTTACTCTTTGTACCTCTCTCTCTCTCTCTCTCTCGCACACTTGCTATCTCTACCCCTATCTCTTTCTATTTCGTTAAACAACGAAACAACGCTATAACGTTTATGCGAATTAGCACCGGAATCGTATCTAGCCCACGACGAGCCACGAATTTCACTGGCATCGTCATTGAGTCCTACCCCATTTCCTCCCCTTCCTACCCCCATAACCATCGCCATCATCGGCGATCGGTCGAGATCCATTGACCGCAACAAATTCCTAACGCGTGAAACGAAACGGCTTACTCGATTCGCGATCCTAGAATTAAAACCTAAACTCGCTCTGATTTATATCGTTTTTTCTTCTCTTTTTTTTGTTCTCATCCCCTATTCTACTTTCCTCTTTCGTGTTTCAGTGTTATAGGTTATATAATATCAGTTTTCAATCATCGAACCGAAAACCAACCACTGACGAGAAGTAGGGGGTTGAAAATTCGTTTGACGGAAAAATGAGGAAAAAAAATAGTATAATACGCGAACGATCGTGTTCTAGCTTTCCGATGCTCGAAAGAATAGGCGAAATATGGTTTTGAAATAAAAGACAGATAAAAAAAAAAGAAATAGAATTGGCAAGAGGAAGAAATAGGAGGAGGGAAAAGTAACGAGTTGAGCTTTAGGTGGAACTCGTAAGAGCTTCGTAAATAAAGCCCGGTTCTAAGCCACGTTGAAATTCGGCTGTTGCGGGGACTGACGGGGTTATTCCCCAGACTTTGCATAATTGAATGAGACGTTCACTAGGGCACTCAGAAAGCATCCCTCCCGCCCCCCCTCCTCTTTGCATCGATACTGTCGCTCTACTTTACTCTTGCATTCTTGATACTCCCCCTCTCTCATCTAAAACCTTACCCTCCCTTCCCACCTCTCACCCTTAACTTCGCTCTATCTAACCTCCCATCCCATTCTAAAACCCCCATGATACTCTTCTTGATACTCGAACTACTGCTTGTTCTCGTTCTATCTTTATCCTCTCGGTATAAGAGAAACGTCGTTGAAACCCCGTGATTTCTCTCAATTTACAGCACTTTCTTCGCGACGTTACTAACGCGACACCACCACCACCACCACCACCACCATCACCCTCCTTCACTTCCTACCTTCCTACTTCTTCTTCTCGAATGAATTCGATCGAGCGTGAAAGGGTGGAAGCTCTTATTATGTTAGGACGAAAGGAGCTCTTATCTTCGATAACATCCCTTCGAACATTATCTCAACTTTTTCAACCCTTTAACTTTATTTAATCAGTGATTTTTTAACTTATCGATTAATCGATCAATCTCGAAATACTGATTATACTTAATACGAAATACCGCGAATATATTCGAAAGAAATATTTCTCATAGATATTTTCTCATCGATAATTTTAATAATAACAATAATAATAATAATAGTCTATAAGAAAAAAAATTTGGAAAAAATATATACTTAAAAGACGACTAAGGGAAGTATCGAATAAATTGAAGTAAAACCCTTTCGACCGTTGCAAAAAGGTAAAAAGAAAGAAAGAGAGAGAGAGAGAGAGAAAATAATAAAAAAAGAAGATGTTATCAGGAAAAAGAAGAGACATTAAAGGAAGACAGTGGAAGCGTAGCAAAGACAAAGAACGTCAGAAGAGGGTTGATGGTTAATGAGTCGTCTAGCCCCTTTTCTTAGTTTTCGGTGGATGCACGGCCATCGAAGTAAAGCTTCGTGGTACTCAGCGTCCCTTAAAGTCGACCAACCCCGTACCCACTACTTTTATTCTTTTATTTTTCTTTTTTATTCTATAGAAGAACGAGGACGGAGAGAAACAAAACGTGCTCACGTGTGTTAGACTGGATTTAAGAGGAACAGAGAAAGATAGATAGATAGACAAAGAGAAAAAGAGAGAGAGAGAGAGAGAGAGAGAAAAAGATAGGGATACCCTAGCAAGTCTGAAGCTTATATATCTGCCGGAACTAATTGTCCCATAATTCACTCTGTCCGGGTACAGCGTTGCTCTCTGCTTATCCTCAACCGTGTCTTCTTCTTCTTCTTCTTCTTCTTCTGATTTTGCTTCTGCTTCTTCTGCTTCTTCTTCTTCCTCTTCCTTCTCAGCTATATCTACCCTTTATATTTCCACGTGTTCCCACTTTCGTCTTATACATCTTCCTACATAATACTTTTTATATTTCCTATATACGAATTTTGACTTCATGCTATTTCAAGTATCAGACCCTAAAGAATGGATGAACCTTTTTGTTTTTTAATTATATTATAATCGTATATAAATATATATTTATTTTTTCAATATCTTAATATTTGATAATTATGTTTCGTTTTTTTCTTTTATGTTATTTTTATTCGTAAATTTATGATATAATCTGGACAATCATTTGTACATATAGAATATATTAATAATGTATATAGGAATTAATGAATTATTATGTAAATCCTTATGTGTTTTTTTTTTCTTTTTTGTTCAAATATTTGTTGCATCTATTTAACGATAAGAAAATATCGTATCTATCATCGGAAGTATTTCCTGAGAACAAATATTGTTTTTTTCAATGCTCTGTTTTAGTAGTAATGCGACGGTATTGGTTTTGTGTGTCCGGTTAGACGTAGTGCAAAGCGCTAATGCACTTTGTGTCCGGCGGTAACACACATAGTTCCTGCTTATCCAGAACAGCACTTTCTCTTCTTCCTCCTACCCCAGTTGTTCTGCCATACCACTTTCGGATAAGAGAAGTGTTTCAGCTCCTCTTTTTTTTTTTTCCTTGTGTTTTAACCCCTCTCACTTTTTTCCTCCCTTTTCTTCTCGTCTTCCTCTTCTTTCTCTCTTTTTTTTTTTCTTTTTTCCAACCGACAACAACAGTCTTTTCTACCTTCTAGACACTCATACGTTACTACAATACGATGAAACACAGTTTTATGTTTTTACCGTTTGTTACAACCACATTTTCTGTCCCTTGACTACTATTTCTTTCAACCTTCCTCAATGTTCGAGTTTGTTACCTCCTAAAACCACCCCCCCCCCATACGAATTTACTATTTACTATCGTTTTAACTTAATAGTAACGATCCTGTTACTTAACAATCTATCAAATACAAATATTACTTTACGAGTATCATCAATTAACCTAATCAATTATAGTAACATCATTGAAACGTGTCTATCTAAACAGAGTATGTGTGCTTGTTGTAATATTCAATTTAGTTGCAATCAAATAATCAATTACTCGATAAAGTAATTAGTCAAAAATTGTATCTACTCTTATCGAATGATATCGAATTGAATGCGACAAGATGCAATACGTAATTGCACTTCTTCATAAGTCAAACATTTATTTTTTTAAATATTAACAGACTCATACCACTCGTTGAAATAAAACATTTTACAGTTATCCTACATCTAATGAATTCGTAAATAATCGTGTTTAATACTCAAGTATTAATCATTTTGATCGTAATATCAATTGAAAATCAAATAAAAGTACTAACTCGAAATAAAATCGTGGAAATTTCGTGCAAGAGAATACTTTTCGTTAGAATCCAGATAACAAGGAACAAAACAAATCATTTGGCGAGTGGAAAACGATAACTATCGGATCGTACTTTAATCGCAGTTTAATTCGAAGACGAAACAAGAGTACCTACTACTACTACTACTACTACTACTATTACTATTACTAAAGTTAGTATTATCCTACGGCCCGGAGTTATTTTCCGTTCCTTTCAACGGCTGTTGCAATGTATTTTCGTAGCCGGAAGCAAGGCAACCGGTACGACGTACAACCCATGGAACTACCAAAATCCAATTCATGAATTCGCGCTTCCAGCTATCGGTTGAAATTCAAAGACAAAAAGAGATAGAGAGAGAGAGAGAGAGAGAGAACGAAAAAGAAAGGGGGACGGGTAGGGGGACAGAGGGGTGGAAAGAATATCGATGTATAAATAAGACTCGCGTAAACGATTCGATCATATCGGTGGAATAGACTGCTTCTAAATCGAATTATTTATGAATGTGTGTGTGTGTGTGTGTGTGGGTGGTTGTAGTTGTTAAAATATTCTTTCAAAATATTTTTCTATGCTTTTGGACACATATACGTGTGTTTTTTGATATTATATAAAAACTACATGCGTCGAGTATTATTCTTTCTTTTTTTTTTTTTGTTCTTTCCGGAATATTTCCAAAAAAAAAAAAAAGCAAATTATTATACGAGAATGTTTGAAAATAATTCGTGAAGTAGTTTCAAATTGAATAGTTTCTTTCGTACGAAATAATATTAGTTTATATTTGAAATCATTTTTCTTTTTCCATAAAACCATCCGACACGTTTTTAAAACGGACAAAATGGACTTACTCGTTTAAACTTTTGAAAAAAAGAAACTTTTAGTATCGTGACCTTCGCGATGGTTGAATTCTCTGAAAAGTGGACGACTCGAACAGATACTCATCGTTCATCCGCGACGTATGAATAACGTACGAGTTCGTTCGCATGCACGATGGTAAGGGAAAGGGAAAAAAGGGCGAAAGAAGAAGTGGATGAAGAAGAAGAAGAAGAAGAAGTTGGTGGAAACGGGGGTGGGTGGGGGGTTTAAGGGAGGATTGGACGTAGCCAACGGTTTCATACATAAATAAGGAAGACTAGGGAAACGTTCTTACTGCGCAAACTCAACAATTTCACCCCGTGTTACAGTATTTTCTACGGGGAATGGTAGACACCGTCCCTTTCAAAATGATAGGAAAAAAAAAACAAGACTTTTTAATAGAAGGAATAAGATAACGATACTATTGCATTGATACGAATTTAATAGCGATTAAATTGAAATATGAAATACGTATTAAATATTGATCGTATTTGATTTATTATTTTTGATTTTTTATTTTTGATTTTATATTATTATTGACGAAATAATATAAAGAAATATACAACAAAATTTAATTAATTTAAATTTTAATTTAATTAATTTTTAAAAATTAATAAAATTAATATATAATATAATAATTAATATAAAATAAAATTAATATAAATAATATTATATATTATATATATATAATTAATATATAATAATATAATTTAATAAAATTAATTTTAATTTAATTAATTAGTTAATATATCGAATTTTGATTGACAATTAATTGTCAATCGCGTTCTAAACGATAGATTTATTTTACGAATGATTGAAAGTTTAAACAAAAGTAGTCTAGACTTTTCTATATTTGTAAATAGGTATTTAAATATGTAAAAAGTATGTATGTATAAAAATATATATATAACCATACGTATATTTCTTTGGCCAAAGGAATAATGGAAAATAAGGTAAAAGGGGGCATAAATGTCTAAAAACGTGGTTTGATCTGCAAGAAAACGAAAATAAGAACGAGCCGTTCAAACAAAAGAAACGCTGAACACTTTTTCTTACGTATGCTTATTTAAAAAGAAAAAAGAAAAATACCACCTTACCGTTTGAACCCCCATGATTGAAAATCACGTTGCTCGGAATAAAACCAACCACCTACACACCCACCCCTAATATTCCCGCTTACTAACGTCTTTGATTTCGTTTCAATCGTCGTTCCCATTTTCAAAGTAGTCTGAAAAGAAAAGTAAAAGGAAAATGAAAAAAAAACAAAAGGTGGTACCTTGTGATAAATTTTTTTTTTTTTTTTTTTCTTATTAAAAAGTCTCGAAATATTCAGAAAAATGAATCGTCGGAAAAGGGACGACAAAGTTTTCTTCTTCGCGTGCCATTTTTCATTTCTTTTTTTTATTTCGTTGTTTACCGCGAGAAAGAAAGAAAGAAAGAAAGAATGAAGGGAAGAAGAAGAAAAAAAATAAGAAAAGAAAAGGAAAAAACCTAAAGCAAAAAATAAAAAGACGATATTATTATTATTATTATTATTATCGTTTAGACCGAAAAGGTTGAAACCCGTTGTACCTTTGGAGAATAGTGAAATCGTTGCCAGGAAATCGCTCGTAGAACAAAGTGCGCGTTAAAGCACGCCCCGCCGTGAAAACCGAGTATGTTAATTAAAAGTGCAAAATAAAAAGGGAGGCGTTTTGCGAAACGAGCACGTTAATGCGAACGCATTTACGTCCTCCCCCTCACCCTTTCCCCCTCGTCCTCATCCTCCTCCTCCCCCGCGACTGATGGGTCTAGGAAAATTAGTAATACTCTGTCATATAATTTTTTTAAATACTCTACCCCTTTCTCTCTCTCTCTCTTTATTTATAATTTTATTTAATTATATTCGTTATTTTTCTCTCGTAATTTTATTTCGTTTTTTTTCTTTTTTTTTCAATTTATTCCATTCGACAATGATTTTATTATTGATACTGCAATCGAATTTTGAATATAATTTATTATAATTCGTAGTTAGGCTTGAAGGAGGGTTTGGAATATATGAATTTCGGAAATAAATATCTTACTCGATAAGAAAAATAAATATATATATATATATGCGATATAAAAAAAGAAAGAAACATTATATAAATTTGTTAAACGTCTAAAGCGTATTGAGAACCTCTGAAGCTCGTATTACCGATGTTTGGTCCGTTCTCGTCTCGTGGGAAATATTTTAAACATGAACTCTAGGCCGCACCCCCGCCTCTGGCATTGCCAGACCCCTATTGCCAACTCTCTCTTGCTCATTCTCTTTTTCTCTTCCTCTTTCCTACCCCTCTTTCTTTCTTTCTTTCCTTCCTTCTCATTTTTGCAGACATAAACCCGCACCACCCTCTTCCATTTTCCGCCTATCGAACGTTCATATTTTCGGATTATTTGTTACAACTCTTAGGAAAAATGAATAAATATAACGATATTTATATAGAAATTATTTTCAATATTTTATTCAGTTACTTTTTACGATCATTTTGCAACACACATCTACTTTTCTTTGATTTTTCCTACCAACGAATGAATTTATATTTATGAATTAACGTTAAAAGAATTTTACTTCGTTGAGTTAATTTATTTATTTTTTTTTCCGTTCTTTTTTTTATTTAATTTATCGTACAACCGAAAAGTTGATTTCAAATAATGAGATATATAAAAAGGAATATTATATTTACATTATCAAATACTTCGGAATATTCAAAAATTGGCAAGTAAAACTAATATCGATTCTAACAAAATAAAATGATTATTCGCGAATGTATGCGAATTATCATTAATACATACATTTATCCCATACAGGTGCACGTGTATGCACGTAGATAAAATGAAAGAGAAGTAGAATTTTATTCTGCCGTGATAACGTTCAAGAAATTTCTGGTGCTTTCATCCGATAACAGTTAATATAAAGTGTATCTCGTAAAATTAAAATTCTCGTGTCATGTATATATACGCACCCACACACGAACGTGTACACACGTTTGTCGACACATACATTTACATAGATACATATATATGGTACATCTAATTCGTATAAATAGTACATACAGAGAAATATACATCACAGATATAAAGTCAAACTTTCACGTTCTTCGAAAGAGGATTTTCATTTTACGAGATATACTTTATATTAACTGTCATTGGTATATAGAGAAATTTTATAACGATATTCAAGAACGTATACCGGAGTAAATGAGATATAACTTTGTATTTATCCATGCGTACATTTAACCACGTGTACCGGTAATAATTCGTATGTGATGCTATACGAACACGTATATATATAATATTTCATTAATCAGAACCAAACTGGATTTCCCTTTTGTTAAATAAGAAATTAGAAAATACGAAAATGTGTTTAACGAAATTTCAATTTAATTCAATACACACACACACACACATATATAATATATTAATAAGTGTATCAATTCTTTGAACAAATGATACATATTTACAATAAAAATGATGTTAGAGAATGAGTCAAACATATAAGTCGAGAAATCAGTCAAGCAACCAGTCACATTCGTTCGATGTAACGATAAACACACCTACGTTTATAAAATATACATGCATACATATGTATATACGTGCTTACATACATGCATACACTGTTACTGCTGGTCGGTAATCGCTTTAACTCGAAGACAATGGAATTAATGTTTGCACCGAGCTTGTACGTCTGCCAGTCTTACGAAGTTTCCAATTCGTGGCACGCATCGCACGCGAAGCCTGTCTACTAACGCACACCAACCACATTGATTCCCGAGTTCTACAAGCAAAATTCTACTTCTCCTTTTATCCCACCCCCATACCCACTATTCGCAACTCCCTTCGTTAATTTTCTATAGTTCAAAAAGAAACAAAAAACAATTGAACATTTTATTCGTGACACCAAAAAAATTATACCAATATAGTTAGATAATATCATCATATATATACTTTATGTAAACCTATAGAATAAACAAGGGGTGTATCATTTATAATAAAAAAATATATGTTATAGTCAATGTATATATTTCAAGCATTCTATAAGCAACGTATACTTTCAATATATTTTTCATACATTGATAGGTCAATCTATAAACTATCTAGAAGGTTTAGGTCAATTTTTATACTTGCTGGAAACTAAATATAAATTTTATTCTGAGGTACGTTTAAAAATTTCTATTAATAGGAAACATTTTGGAATTTTATTACACATATTGATTATTTAATTTAAATGAAGAATTGAATACATATGTAATTAATAATATACACATATACATGATGTGTTAACATACAACACGTAGACGTAGAAATAGATGCATTTACCTAGTTGGTTACCTACATAGATTGTTCACGTCTACGTACGGAAACTATCACCCTATCCAGTTGGTAGTCAGACAGTTTCGACCAAAGACAATGGGATTAATGTTTGCACCGTGCACATCCACATCGGTCTATCTTAGAAAGTTTCCGACATTAGGCTTGGATGAACGGAACCAAGATCGAATCAGAAACCAAATGAGAGAGAGAGAGAGAGATAGATTTACATCCGTATGCATGTATCTAAATGCATTTTCAGCACTTATGTTAAAGTTCATCTCGAAACGCATTCACGCGTTTACCGAATAAATTTCTATTATTATTAAATCGTGTGTACATTATTTCTTTTTTATTTTATTTAACTTTCGTGCACACCATTTTTTGAAATTATTTTTGTTTTGTTTAATATATCATTAAAAATATCTTGGTTTAATTAATTTATTCGAACAATAATGAGAAGTAAAATAAATATATTAATAATTGTAATTATATACATATTATAATGCATGTAAAGTAATTTTATTGATTTTGAAAAATTGCATTATCTGAAACAACATAATTAAATGCACGTTCATCCTAATTTATATATATTATTTGTTTTTTTTTTTTTTAAATAAATTTAAGAGCTTAGCAAGTTTATGAAGAAGAAAAAGAAATAATACGATTGGTCGAAATTAAAAAGACCCAGGAATGAGAAGAATAAGGCGATGATAGGAAATTAGAAGTGGTGAGAATAAATGAGATAAAAGTAGGTGATGATGGTGGTAGTGGTAGTGGTGGTAAGTTTCTTTTTTTTTCTTTCGTTTCTTTTTTTCTTTAGAAAAGTTTTACCGAAACTTTTACCCCGTAGTAGATAGGTAGTTAAGGGATCGTTTCCTATGGGCCCTGTGATGGAAAGATTAAGATTTCAAGTACCATTATCCGATATAAAGTACTGCTTAGTTAAGAAATAGAAACTTTGCTGGTGGTTTTACCATTCCTTCGGCTTTGTTTTCCTTTACTAAATGGGGGAGGAAGGGTGGAAGGGAGAGTAGGAGGGTTAGGGGCGGGCTCAGTTGATTTCTTTTTCTTAGATAACTTTTTTTCTATCCAGGGATTGATAACGAAATGAAAAAGAAATCGGATCGAACAATTGTTTTATATTATAGAATAGAAAATAATAAAAAAGAATATTTATTATAAATTTTGTTAATTAATTTAACATATTATTCTCGAATTAGTATATTTTTCATTTCTTTCTCGTGTTATTTATTTGTTCATGATTATTTCGTAATCACATTTTAATACTTGACAAATTGAATATCGTTGACAATTGTTTTTCATTTCAAGATGAAAAGGTTTCTCTTGCAACGTGCAATCCAACGATTTCGTTTTATAGTTTTACCGTATAATAAGATAAAAAAAAAAGAAAAGAAAAGAAAAGTAAAAGACGAAAAGAAGTGTGTCTACTTGTGTGTCACGTGACGAGTGTGTATGACAACTTAATTCTACCATATTCTATTTGACGGGGGAATAAAAATAGACGCTTATATACCGGCCGGAGTTAACCCTACCGTATTTATGAAGGACATATTTTTCTGATGTGCTTCCTGTCTCCCCGTAGTTATGAAAAAAAAAAAAAAAGGTTGTGTATAGAAAGACAGAAGAAAACCAGAAAGACTGTCTGTCTGTCTGTTGGTTCTAAAAGATACATACAACAGATCCCTCGCGGAAACTCTTGAAGTAATATAATATAAAAATATAAAAACTTTTTTTTCTCGGTAACACTTAATATATTACACGACGTAACGTTTATTTTTATAAATTAAAACTAGTCCCCAAGTTTTAAATTTCTATTTTTCCTCTCGTATGTTTTATTTACTATCCGATGATTTCATTATTTTGTCACGGCATATCGTATAATATAAAAAATATTTGATCGTTTAAAATATAATTTGATTCTTTGTTAAAGTATGATATGTAAGAAAATTACATTTCGATCATCTCTGTAAATAAGAAAAAAGAAAAAGAAAAGGAAAAGTTGTTTGGTCTCCCATTTAAATATCTCATCCTTTATAGAAAGGACAGGTTATAACTTTCTCCAACTCTCGATATCAAGTAAAAATTATGACCAATTATGAGTAAATCGTTCATGATCGAGAAAACCCAAAAGACGATCATCGGGGTTCGCCTAGAAGAAACTTCGAAACTACTACGAACGATTTCTTTCCTTTATGATATATAATGCGTTTTCACGGACTCAACGATGGCTTCCAAAGAACTGTTGGAAGCTTCTTCTTCTTCTTCTTCTTCTTCTTCTTCTCTATCATCCACGGTGCGATTAACGATCCAAGAAAAGAAAGAAAAGTTTGAATGCTTTGTCGCAAACTTTTGAGCAAAATGATTTCTTGCTTTGAAATATTATCTTCCCTTTATCTCTATTTCTACCTTTTACTTTTTATAGTTTTCTTCGTGATCGTCAGATACATATCGAACTATCGACGTTTTTTTCGATATTATTGAAAAAAAAGAAAGAACGAGAAAAAATATTCATTCGTCTAATTTGACGAAGAAATGGATTCAAAGTTTATCGAGTTTAGTATTCGTGCACGGGTATAAATTCGTAACATTTTTTTCTTCTTTTTTATCCTTTCAAAACTTTCAATGCTTCGATGGGGAAATTTTTGTAGATTTCTGCATTTAACCCCTCTTCCCTGTGTTTCCACATCCTGCAAATAATTCGTATTTCTATCAGAAACATTTAGGAAAGTATTGATACATTGATTTATTTGGAAATAAATTTTCTCGATACAAATTTTCTCGTTTAAAAATGTACCTTCAACTGTATTTCCTTAATTTCCTAAATTCGATGAAAGGAAACGTATTACAGAATGAACCAACACTACACACACACACACACACGTACACATAACATATATGAAGTTATTTCAAGTGCAGTTTACTTTGGATATAGGATTTTGTGTGTGTCTAGTCAATACGAAGGACATCATTAAACGATGCTCACCTGGTGCAAAGCAAAGATTAGTTCCCAAGAGCTAGTTCGCTTCGAATATTACGCAGGTGGATTATTCTGTAAAGCCAAAGAACTTCCTCTTGCTTATGTTGTCCTTGTCTCTCTCTTTCTCTCTCTCATTCTGTCATTCTCTCTTTCTCTCTGTTCCTCTCTCTATCGGCTTCTCCGATATGATCAAGTTTCGTACACAGTTAACACATAGTAAACACAAACGTAGTATATATATTCGTCATTCGGCTTGGGGCTACTACATACGAGAGTTCAGTCCTTTCGTTCTCATCTTACTCCTCGGAAACATCAACGTTTCGAAATTTGACTACGACGAAAATCCAGTAATTTTGTAGGTGGGTTTGCGTTGAAAGACCGAAAGAGAAATAGAAAAAAAAAAAGAAGAAATATAGAGAGGAAAGGTTTGTAAAAGAAGAAGAAGAAGAAAAAAAAACAAGAAAGAAAATCTTGATTAACGACGGTCAAACGAGATCGAGAAGTGGTCGTATTATATTTCTACGAAATTTTCTTCTAAGAATGTAAAACATATGTTTATACATGTGTATTGAAGTATTTATTTATGTAAGATTAAAGTTAACATATTCTATCCAGTCGTGTTTGACTATACGAAAAGAAAGTATCTCGTAAATCAGAGAAAAATTAAAATATATAAATAAACCTTTCAACCCTAGCAAGGATCTACTCAATACTAAACCTACCTACCTAATTGTAACAATCCTATAATTTACATCTATATTATATAAATCACAGATTTAGTTGTATCTTTATTTGTTCATAACAATACGACTGGAGAATACAATCTTAATGGTCATGCAATCGACAATGAAAGAAAATAAGAGTCTCGCATGTAGATCGTAGTCCGAGGTTGGCGTCGAAGTTGTGGCGTCAACGAAAAGGGCGTAGGGCACGCACTGTCGGCTTTGCTTCTAATACCAACTACGTGTCACGCGACATCGCAAAGAAATCAACGATACTATCTTCTTTCCCTCCTCCCAACCGACCCACCTCTCATTTCTCTGTCACACGTATTTTTCTACACGCGTAGAAAAGAAAAAAAAAAGAAAAAAAAGAGAGACAGTTTCCACGAAAGGCAAAGGTCGAAAAAAAAAATGAGAATGGAATGAAAAGTATCATGCATACCTGCTCCTCGTCCCGGAGCTCGTGCGATTGCGGTTAACTTAAAAAAGGGATACGAAGGGTAAGGAACGAAGAAAAGAAGGAGGGAGGGAGGGGGGAACCTATTTCTTTTTTTTCTTCTTCTTCTTCTTCTTTCATCGCGTGCGTCGCGTCCAACATTGGCTCTAACGACGGCATTGGAGTAATTAAGTGATTATCTCGTTCGTGGCATTAGACAGTCCCTCCCACTCTCCCTCCCTTCCCTCATTCTCTTCCCTCTTTCCCTACTATCCTTATCCTCTTTTATTTCGCACACCTAAACCAACTTAACTCAGCTCTGTTCTGTTCTGTTCTGCTTTGCCGCCAATAAAAGCTACGTTTTTGTTACGATCGTACGTGCTATGATCTCCACCCACGCGATACGCCAACTCTTTTTTTCTTTTTCTCTCTATCTTTCTTTATCTTTCCATTCGTTTTATATTTCTCTTCTCGTGTCTCCTTTTCGGCCCGATCTTTCTATCTGTTTTTTCCTTTTTTCTTTTTTCTTTCTTTCTTTCTATTCCTTGTTTCAGCTTCCTTCTCTTTCTCCCTTTGCTCGTCTTATTCTCCCAAATTGGTGTTCCCTACAGATTCCACCCTCCCTTTCCTTCCTTCTTCCTTTGCTTTTTCTACGAATCCTTTCTTTTTCTTATCCTTTGCTACTGCTGTATATTTCTTCCCTTTTTTCTTTTATCTTTTTCTCTCCATTTTCACAGATATCCTTTCTCTCGTCGTGTAATAATGATAAAATCAAAATGACACATTTTATGCACGTATATGTTTATTCCTACCGTGAGTGATTAAATGATTACTTGGAAAAAAAATAAAATAAAATAAAATAAAAAAAACACTATAACCAATGAAATATTTATAGAAATTATCTTTACGTATGTAAAGATAAAAGATAAAGAGAAAGAAAAAGAATGAGAATATAGAACGTCGATTCTTGGCACCTTGGGTAATACCTTAAAAGAAAAACTAGGTGCCCTTAGAGGGAGGGAGGGTGCGCGTGTTCTCTATCTTTATTTTATTTCTTTTATTCTGTCTCCTTTCTTACGTACAAATGGAAGAGCACCTGCTTTTCCAATGGCGTAACCACGACCAGAGTAAAGTTTCTCAAAGATTCCCTTTTTCTATCACCCTCTCTCTCTCTCTCTTTCTTACTCTTTCTCTTTCACAATTTCTCTCTGACAATTTTTCTTTCTCTCTTTTTCTCAACGCTATACTCTTCCTACTGTCAAAACAGATTTTCATACTGATACCCCGACAGAAGCGACGTCCCAGACGAGATTTCGAAGCAACGGAATGGAAATCTGCGAGGAACTATCTTACAAGGAAAACCAGGGGGTTGGGAGGAGTCGAGGGGAGGGGAGGGGAAACACAGAGTACGCTTCGAATCGCACGAATAAGTACCACTACCTACCTACCTACCTACCTACCCTCCTCCTATCTTATTTTACAAACCGTGCAGACAAAATAACCGTGAATGTCGCAGATGCGATTTATCACACGATATATACTACTATCTTACCTATCTCATTCTTATTTTCTATCTCTCCTTATGCTTCTTCTTATTCTTCTTATTCTTATTATTTATACTTCTTTCCTATAACAACGATTAATCCATTAAAAATCAATGCGTTATGAGTTCAACGAAAATGATATTCGATGCTTTGCTCTAAATTTTTGCGTATACAATTATTTTTATATTTATATTAAACACACGTGTAATGTTTTTATTAAGTCTTATAAATGAAATATTAATTATAATAAATTTTGGAATAGGATTTTTTGTTCTTAACAATTAAGCAATTTAAATGTTATCAAAGTATATATGTAGGTACTCGAGAAAAATCACGCGTTGACCGAATTCGATAATTACCACTCGACAAGTTATGTTAGATCTTGTTAACACAAGCTGAACATCAAATCTCCTCATCCCTCCCTAAATCCGAGTATAAAGGGGGAGTGTGAATCATTGACCGTACGTCCGATATGATGATGCTACGTGTTCACTCTCGAGAATATATCATACTTCCTGGGAAAATACACCGGTAATTCAACAACGCGAACTTCCTTCCGATTATTACCGAATAACTATACCTATAGACGACCTATGAGAACCCTAGAAATAACCAGAGCAAAAAAGTGAAAGAAAAGAAAAAAAAAAGGAAAAGAAAAAGGGACGAGACACACTTTACGTACGCCGACCATATGTCAAGAGAATTTTACGTGGATACGTACACCCCTTTCCCCCTCCCCCTCCCCCCATCCCTTCCTACCTTATCTTTCGTTTATAACCGCAAGCGTAATCCCGGAACGGAAGAAAAATGCTCGCGAAATAAAATCCGGACCGGTTTCTCCGACCATACTTTCTTACCAACCGTCTCTTCTCTTCTCTTAAACTTCTCTTTTTCTGTCTGTCCGTCTGTCCGTCTTTCTTTCTTTCTTTCCCTCCCTTACTTCCCCCCCTACCTTCCCCCTTCATCCATCCAACCACCCACCACCACCCAGCTTTTATACACGAGCTGAACGTTACGCGCTTGCGTTTTCAGCTTTTCAAGACGTCCGTCCTGGCCCCCCTTCTTCCACCACCCTTTTCTCCCTTTTCTCCCTTTTCTCCCCCCTCCCCCTCCCTCTCTCCCCTGGCCAGACGTGTCCGCTCATCCGTCCACATGAAACGTTATTAAAATTTCTTCTTCTTCTTCTCTTCTTTTTCTATGTAAATCCGGAGCTTTCTTTGTAAGTACCTTAGCGTATATTCTTTAACAATTTTTCGAAATAAACTTGACAAGGTTATTACCGATATATAATCGTTATGAAATATATATTTTATTTTAATACTTTATATATATATATTATTTAAATATATTTAAGTATATATTTTACTTTTTTTTTTTTTTTTAAATTTAATCACCATTTCTTTTTCTTTCCATATCCATTTATCGAATTGAAACGTAGTTTTAAACGTTAAAGTTCTTAAAAAGGAAAACTGATTTTTGTGGATTAGAATTTAGGAAAGAAACGGTACCCAACCGATGATAATTCTATTTGGAAAGGATCCATTTGTAAAGATCATCATCCTTTATACCTTCTTAATGTCTCTTTAATACGGTCGCGTTAGCAATCGTTTAGAGTACACCGGTTCAAGATTAAACCCTACGAATTAAAAACAGGTAAAGAATTACGATTCAGTTCTGGTATACACAAACACATATATATATATATATACAGAGACACAAAAATAGGAACGTAAGTAGAGCGTTATGTTGTTCGATCTCTCGTTTGATCTTTTTTTCTTTTACCCTCCTATAGTTAAGAAAAAAAAATCTTTAGAATAAGGTAGTAGGTTAACAATCTTGGAGACAATTCGTACGTTATTACGATTCGCTCGAGGGAATGCGAATGGTAAGGAAGATAAGAGGAAGAGAAAAAATAAAAAGAAAAAGAAAAGGAAGAAGAAGAAGAATGATTTAGGTCTGGCAGGACAGAAAATACAGCTGTACACCTATTAAAGAAGTAAAATACCTATAGGATATCTGTTCCCTTTTTCTTTTTTCTTATTTTTTCTTTTTCTTTTTCTTTTTCCCATTTGATTGAATTTTGTTCTCTCTTTTCCCTGTCACCGTTTACATTATCTTCAATATTCCTATTTCTCAGTATATAAGTTCTTGATTTGTCTCAACAATTCTATCAATATACCACCTTTTTATTTCCTCGGAAAATAACTCAAAATCTCGATGGTTGATTTGAACTCGTCGACATTAAACGAACAACCAACCAACCAACCAAACCATCGACGTGTTCCAAGCGTGGTAGGTAGGACAACCTGATTATCTTCTCGCTTGGTATTCCTAAGGGTGAATCGTGTCTGATTCGCAATGGAAAAAGAATGAGTAAAATAGAAAGAGAGAGACAGAGATAAAAACTAGGGTGAAAGCAAAAGAGAGAAAAATAAAAAGAAAGAGACGGAAAAATAAAAAATAAAAAAAAAAAAATAAAAAGGAAAACAGTAGTGGCTGGTTCCGCGAAGGGCCCTTCGTCTATTTTGATACCTACCGGGGTACACGCACAACAGACTGTCGCTTCAGATTAGGCTCTTTTTCCTCCCTCCCCCCATCCCACCTCTTCCTTCCCTTTTTCTTCCCTTCCCTTCCATTCCATTCCCTAACCCAATGGCTTTCGGGTTTCTCTCCCTCGCGCTTTTATTTGTTAAGGGACAGTCTCTTCTCGGTCGAGCAATCCATAGCAATCCACGTCCACGTCAAATGTCGCTCTAAGTTCTCTTTATTTACTTTCTCGTATTGCATTAGGATAGGTCTACGAATAACGTCTTTTATTTTGTTTGAATTAGGTTCGTAAAGAAGATTACGTTATTTCGTACCAGTTTTCTTTTATACCGTGCTAAACTTTAATAGAACCGAAAAGTACCCGTTATTGTGATCGTTCTTATTTAAAAATCAAATGATAAATGGGATGTATATATTAGTTGGTATAAAATACAATTGAAAAATAAAAATAGAGAGAGATAGAATTGTTATTTATAATTGAACTTATTTTTTAATAGAAAATGAAAACGTTTTCAACGAGTAACATTGCATTTAATATAATTATATATACGAATACTTTGTTATTAGATAGAAATAATTTTGAATAGTTTTTTTTTTGAATCTTTCTTCGTTACATAAAAATAGAAAGTTACGATTTTATAATATTATTATTAAAGTACTTAGAAATAACGTTAAACATTTGTATTCTTTCTTTCTTTCTTACACGAGAGTAACTCGTATAGGTACAATTATTAATTATTATATTATTTAATTAGAAAATAAAAAAAGAAAACTAAAAATAATGTTGATTCATAATTAACTACGAAAAATAATACGAAGCAGTTTGTTTCTATGAAAATCATCCCCGTGTTCGTAATCTCGAGCAATGAGAGAAATAAAAAGAGAATGATAGGGTAAGGAAGGGCAAGGGAGAGAAAGGGACATCTCCGGTTATTCTTCTTCTTTCTTTTTTATTTTTACCCCGACTCGTTTCAACTCTGTAAAATGTCGACAGAGTCGAGTAGTAAGACGGGACCATCATAGTACTCGGTAAATGGAAATTATTATGAAAATTGTTCCGGCACTGTAAAAAAAGGAATTAAAAAATAGAAGGAAGAAGGAAGACTCGTCCGAGTATTTTTTTCTTTTTTTTTTTCAAACTAAAATTCGAGTTTGGCTCTTTGCTTTTTTACTCGTTGCTTCGTAAAAAAAGAAAAAAATAGAAGAAAAGGAAGAAAAAGGCAACGAAAAAGCTACGAAGAAAGACTAGGACTAGAACGAAGAGGATGAAAAAGAACGAACGAAGATAAAATAAAAAGAATGATGATGATGAAGAAGTTGTTTCAACGGGACACCAGATTTCTTTCTCTTTCTATTCTTCAAAGAAACTGACACGTGACCCACCGTGATCCTTGAAACCGAACGCAATCCGGATCGAGAAACGTTATCCATGTCTATTGAAAAATAAGAAAAAGAAAGTACGAGAGAAAAAGTAAGATGTAGGAATTCATTCAAAAGATTTTTCTTCCCAAACTTTTCGAACCGGGGGTCAATCGTCCAACGTTTTGTCGCGTGTCAAACTTCAAAAGAAATCAATCCCAGTTCCCTGTATTATATACTTCCTTTTTTTCTTTTTTTCTAGATCATTTTCAAAAGTATCACGTTTATTTCCGAAGAGTTAAAATGAAATAACAATTATTTATTTTCTATTTTTGTAAATTAACATTCTATTTTATACGCATTTTAATACTGCATAGAATAATACAAGATTCATAACTTTAGTACATTATATTATATTTAACAAATTTTATATTTAAACATGAATTATAATACTTCGAATGTGTCACTAATTTTCTTATCATACCTACAATTATAATTATTTATTAATAAATATTTTACATAGATGTCTCGAATATAAAAAAAAAAAACGAAAGAAATGATTATTAATATTCGTTGCATTTGCACGATTAATTGAAATTTCGAGTGAATTTTTGTGGTCGTCTAAGGTATTCACGATTTTCATTGGTCGTGTTCTCGACTATCTTTACACGTGTACAACACAGGTATATATTATATGTATGTATATATGTGGTGTATTCATTCGTTTCGATCGTATCAATCAACGATACAATTACGTGCTACGTTCAATCCTACATAGACCAATACGTAGGAGAAAATTAGAAATATCCGGTTAACGGAAACCCGAATGCGTGCAGAGGGATACGTGCTCCTAGGTTCGATCCTGGAATTAACGTTATACGCGTACGTACGTATCCTCACACCGGTTCTACGCGTTCCACTAATTCTCTTATGTATACAGGGTGCCAGGAAATTCGAAGATGCATACTTTCTACGCACACGCGCCATATCCAAAATAAAAATGAAATTATTTTTGTTCGGCACGTTTCAATGGTCTCCAATAAAAACATTTTTACATCCTCCTAGATAATAATTATTATAATTTTATTATTACAAGATAAACGTATATATGTATATACTTTTAATATAATTAATCTTTTATCTTCGATTTAATAATTATCAATGATTTTCTTACACAATTAATTCATCTTGAATTATATTTTTTTAACAAAAACATATTTCCATTCGAATTTCAATCATATTCTATTAATGAACATTTCTCAGTCACCCTATAAATAAATTCGTACCGGTCGTACCTACGATACAGATAAAATGAAATCAACGAGGAAGGAAGGTAGAAAGAAGAAACAGAATTAAAAAAAAATATATATATATATCGTCGTCTCTTATATTTTTTGTTTCTTTCCTACCCTTTTTTTATGTTTTGTCCCTCTCTCATTCTATCTGAAGGTTCGGTAACGGGTGTTCGTACAAGGGATCGGACCCGTATCATTCTACTACCGACTACCGGCGTATGATTTAATTAAACAGCACAGTGGTGCAAGCGAAATTAGCAATTACCGAACCTTCGAGGCCCTTCGAATCCTTTCGATTTCCAAATGGAAAATCTTTTACATTTATAAAGGACTAACTATGAAGAAGAAACGATTCAAATATATATATATATATAAGAAAATTGGAAACAAAATTCGTTTTAGTTTTCATTTTCTCTCTTAGAAAAGTTTATTTTCTTAATTGGTTAACCGAACGGTAAATTGTTTTCGTTTAACTATTTGCGACACTGGATTTCAGATAATAAAATACTGCTCTATACTGCGTAGAAATTTTATTGCGTTTTAAATGGAAACAAAATTGATGTATTTTTATTAATAAATCGCAGTATATCGCATAATGTCAAAATATAAATAAAAAAAAACTGTTTTACGTAAAAAAAAAAACCTATGCACGTGCAACTATTGCAATATTTCGAGAGATAGGATTAATAATGTCTAAGAATGCATTTACGGTGCATCGAAAAGATGGGATTTTGATCACAGCGTGCAGCAAAGAGTTTAAAAAAAAAAAAGAACAAAGAAAAAGAAAATATACACGCGAGACGTCGTCTTTGAGAAAGATTTTCGAAAAGCGAGAGGAGGTTTCTTCAACGTAATGAGATAGGATGGAAAGAATAGAAATAAAATACCTCTTTCTAAGCACCCCCTCCTGCCCCTGGAAACGACACTTCCCATTGTTTCTCTTCTGAAGATGACGTTTCAAGGGGTGTCAGATAGAAATTCGTGTAAGTGAGATGGAAGGAAGGAAGGAAGGAAGAGAATAAGAAGAAGAAAAGGGAATAATGGTTTCCTTCTATATCTCTGTTTAAACTCAATTCGATGATGGTTGGGTAGAAGATATCCTCGAGAACACCTAGTCACGTTGAGAAGACAACAACAACAACCTACAAAACCATAATTCTAGTATCGAGTTAAGCGCACGAGTTCGTATAACAATAAAGTAGTATACCTCGTCTCATACACCTTTGATTTTCTTGACACCAAAACCGATGACTATGCTAGAAATCAAAGATACGTTTTAATATCGTTTTCAAACAAATATCAAAATCCATATAATTATTATCAATCATAATTGTATATATGATTTTTAATATAAAAAGTAGAAATAATTAACAATATGGATTAATTATACATTTTTTATTATGAATTTAATTCTTTATCTATTTTATATCAAAATTCTACATATTAATTAACTATAATACATGTACTCGTAAAACTAATGATTTATTTAATATTATCAATGATATTAATATTATAAAAATGAATTTTTGTGAACTTCATAAACTGTCGTAAAAAGTAGAAATAATTAACAATATGGATTGATTAATTATACATTTTTTAATACGAATTTAATTCTTTATCTATTTTATATCAAAATTCTACATATTAATTAACTATAATACATGTACTCATAAAACTAATGATTTATTTAATATTATCAATGATATTAATATTATAAAAATATATTTTATGATAGATTTTTGTGAACTTCATAAACTTTCGTAATTACTGACACGTATATTATCTTGAAAATAATCGTAGAAGGAGTATTATATCATAGGATTTGCTATATCTCCCATTATTTGTTCTCTCAGATATATTTTTCTTCTATATCGTAATCTCTTAGGTGATTTTCTTCGAGGTTTCGGATAATCGCGAACGATCGATCGTACTTAACGACCCGTCGTCGGATTTATAAGCAAAAAAAGGATCTAAAATACGAACGGTATAGTAATCGCATTTAACCAACATTTATCGTAGCTTTATATATAGTTTTATATATAACAACGTTAGAAAGATAATTCTGATCTAAATTAACAACGATAGAAGTAGGAGGAGGAGGAGGAGGAGGAGGAGGGAAGGAAAGGATCATTGGGTGTTAGTTGCCAACCCAATAAATCATCCTACCAAAATATTTCCGATAGATTTATGAAGATACCTAGATCATTATAGGATAATAATGATATATAATATATCATCGGAAATATTACGTGGTAAGAAGAAAATAAAAAAAAAAACCGCCCCGAAAAGGAAAAGAAAAAAGTTGAAAGAAATCGCCCGAAGATGTAAGAGAAGAAAGAAAGAAGAAGAAGAAAGGGGGAGGAGGAGGAGGAGAATGAGAAGAAAAAAAATCGTTGAGAAAGAGAAACAGAGGTGTGTGTGTGTTTGTGTGTTAAGTTTTTTATGGTAGAAAATCGGAGTTCTCCTTGGTGGAGTCGAACCGGTCGTCCTTCAAACCCTCGAACCAACCATAGTTAGTCGAGTTTCCCTGTTATGTTTGCTACCTGAGTAACGTATCACCCGTTGCTTTGAGTCCCACAACATAATAAAGCAATAAACCTTGTTGCAACAAAATTTACCATCTGTTTCTTTTCTTAATAATCTCTTCTTCTTTCGAAGTCATTTAAGAATGAAAATAGACGAAAAAAAAACTAGGGAGAGACGAGCATAATTGACTATTAGAAAATCAAATGAACGTAATAACAACTTCATTTGGTAGAATTATCGAATAAATAATAGATCGCAGAAAGGTTTTTTTAATTTCAACGAAAGAAAATAATATATTTAAAGAAAAATTCTTTTCTTTTATTCGTCGAAGAAAAAATCGAACGAATTATTTCTCTTATTTGTTGTATTATAATTAATAATAAAAAAATCACAAGATACAAAATATATGATCGTTAAAATTGATCGTGTCAGTTATTCGTGTAAGAAGATTTTGATACATTTTATAAAATAAAAAACGCTTTGTTCTCGCTTCGTCTCTCTTATTTTTTTTTTCTTTTTTTGCTTTTTCTTTTACGCACGGTCCTTCGTTTCACGATACAAAACGTTTTCCAGTTTTCGTTCTTTCGTTCTTTTTACCACTCCGCCGACAGAGTTCGTCCTCTTACGAAGTCCACCTACGGAAAACACGTTTTCCTCTTCCCTTTCCTTCGACTGGAAGCAAGAAAAGTGAGGATTCTTAAAGGACGAAGCTGCGAACGCTTGCTTGCACGGTGAACCAAAGGGAACCAAAGGGAAAACCTTTTACCGAACTAACAGTCGCATAAAGTGTTCGAAGGGAAGCCCAGAAACGAAAGGGAGTTTCTTTTACGCGTTCGCGTGTATCCAATCGCGATATGTTTCGAATGTGTACATAAAATTGTTTGTATAAGTAAATACATACATACATATATATATATACATACGTATTATAAATATGTATGATATGTTAGATTACATGTTTCTATCGATAGAAATATCTTACATGATTTTTATCCTTTCTCTCGTATTTATTATTTATTTATTTTTACAAATGTGTGTTATAACATACTTAACTTTTTATTAAACCACCATCAATATTTATTCTACGATAGACATATTTTTTTTTCTCCCCCAATATCAATAGAAACAATCGAAAGGAAAAAAAAAAAACCCTAGGATGTTCTCTTAAAAAAGATACTTCAAGCTTCGATAGTTTATACCAACATCGGTTGTATTCGTGTAGTCAAAAGTACACCCACTCCACAAGAATATACCTTGTGTATACACAAAAACCTTCCAACGTTTTACTCTATCTCCGTTTTCCGATCGGATATGCTTATATATACATATATATCTATATATACTACTTCACACAGCTATTCTACTAGAGATAGAATAGTAAGAGAAAGAGAGAGAGAAAGACGGAAGATAAAGAAACGAAAAAAACATAGTAAAAAGGGCTAAAAGAAAGAGAAAGAGAAACTAGAAACGAAACGAAACGAGAAAGATGCTTATCCTCGATGTCTATAGGTGTATTTCCAATGGTAGCAATGGGTCCTTTGTTCTACTAGGTGCTTCCTCCTTTTTTTTTTTTTATTCTTCTTTACGTCGTCGAACCTTTTCTATCTTACTGCGTTCACCCCTTTTTCTATCTCTATCCAATTTTCATCGATTCAACCAAGAAAATTCTCCAAACTTTTTTCGGATGGGAGATGGGGGAAAACTATCTCGTATGTTCGGAAGAAGAAATTATTCTAATCGGACCATGGTTATCGTTCTTTTCCCTTTCCCCATGCCAATTTACACGAATTTAACTTTTCTAATCGAATATCTTTTTATTACCAAACCTATATTTTCTTATTTGTTACCTAAACGATAATAGATATAATTATAATCAAATCAAAAATAATTATAATAGAATACAAATATTTTCACCTAAATATAAAAATATAAAAATATAATAATAAAAATATTTTCACATCTAAATTACCATTCTATACTTTGACCTCGATCATTATTATTAATAACTCTTATGGCTATAATCGAACGATCATGAGAAGGGTGGTGGGAGAAGGGGGAAGGGGGAGGTTCAATTTTTATGGATAAAAATAGAATTCGTTCTTAATCTTTTATCTTTTTATTTCACTTTCTTTCTCTGTTCCTCTCTGGAGTTAACGGTATCCATGGAATGACGGACAACACCGTAGGGATGTTAGATAGGTAGGAAGGTAGGAAGGTAGGAAGGTAGGTTCGTGTACTTCGGAGTTTGGTGCTGGCACAGGTCAACAACTGGCGTCGACGGAAAATTATGCGGCGCTAGACCTTCGTGACGGTTTATAGGCAATGGTATGTATCACGAAATGGCGAAGGATCGCACGAAATGCTAGGAACTCGTCGAGAATTACGAGGGCTACGCGATAAGAGAATCCCTTCTGTATTCTCTCTCTCTCTTTCTCTTTCTCTTTCATCTAACTGTCCAAAGAGTTCAAAATGTTCAAAAGTGTTCCCTTCAACAACTCTAACTTTCCTAGATCGTTTAAACGTCAAACACGTTTTATATTCATTTTATTTCGTTAATAAATAGAAATTATATCTCACCCCCCCCCACCATGAAATTTCACCATTGATATGTTGGCACGATAACGATAATAAAAATAATTATTAATTGATAGATTATAATATCTTTGATATTCAAAAATCAAAACTAGATATATAAAAACGCAAACGATGAAAGAGGTATATGGTTTTTTATATGTTAATATTTAAATATTCATTGAATAATATCGTTGAAAAGTAATAACGATATTAAACGTATTTTATAATAATCCAATTACAATGAATAATCATCATTATTAGAGAGTATACCTAACGAAGATACAAAATAGATACGATCATGGTAATTGATACGCGTCAAATATTACACGTATAACATCAAATGATTATATATTCGTTGTAATTATCGATAAAATAGAAGACAAGGTGTATGACAGATCACCTGTAATTAAAGGTGAGAAGTAACGTGTGATCAAGAAAAGATAGGTAGGTTGGAAGGACGCACTTTCTGTGGTTTGAAGTTCGGAGTTTCGTACTATGTATGGTCTGTAGAAAGGTTGTCTAGAAAGGGTTTGGTGTAAGGGATCGTGGGAGAGGAAAGGTACGAAGGTTCAAACTGAGAACATAACGAGCGGCCAGCAGGTAATGAAGACCGTTCTATCTCCTTGCCACTGAGGCTGCATGGAACACCGAGAACCACGCCGAATCCCAAAGGGCACACACACATACACGTACACGTGCATACACCTACGTTCATTTTCTTTCACTCACTCGCTCATTCTATCTTTCTCTTTTTCATCCTTACCCACTAATCCGTTTAATCTCGAGCTAATTAACGATCGTGAGCCCTTAATAAGTCTTCGGCCCTTACACCACTGCCAGTCGAATTAACCTAAAGTGTTCACGCATTTTGCGGTGCATATCAAACCCGTTCAATTTTACACCCATTTTTCCGATCTTCCGTTTCGTGTAATTTTTTTCTACGAATTATTATTATTATTATTATTATTATTATTTCAAGTTCTCTCTCTCTCTCTCTCCATCGTAGATCGATTATACTCGTCACGCGTGTTAATTCGTGGAAAAGAAAATTCTCGTTGTGTAAGTGATCGTTCGATTGCTCGGAAATAATGCATACCTATCTATAGTTTTGTAATATTGTCTTGTTGTAAAATGATAGGAAGTTGCAGCTGCGAGATGACTAACGATAAATGTAAATGAGACAGCGAAGTTCATGATACGGCAAAAAGAAAAAGAATAAGAAGGAAAGAAAGATAGATAGAAAGAAGAGAATCTTCGGAAGAAAGAGATTACTATGCAATTCGAATAACGTTCGAGATAATGGCAGGAGATAATGAACGAGGGTAGGATAACGATCGTCGATAAGGATCACGATCCTACAACGATTATTTCAAATAATCCATTTTGGAAAAAATAATGTACCTGTGTATTTTCTGACAAATCATTGCCACGCACGATGAGCTTAAAACGAAGAAGAAAAATATATATAATAGTTTTTCAATATAAATTTGAAATAATCAAAATACTAAACTGCTTAATGCATATATATATATATATATATTTTTCTTTCTTTCTTTTTATTATTCTCAAATATTACAAAAAATATTTTTTTCTACATTTATAATGAATTTAAAATATATAATCCAGATTTATTTTAGATAAATGATAATAAAATATATCTACGTTAAACGACGAATTTATAATTAATTTCATTGAAATTTCAGATCTAGCAATCAAAAATATAATTCTATATTAAAATAAAATTTCAATATTGAATAATGATGTTAATTAAATAGATTTCCGTGGATTATATATTTTATATTAAATTTTCTAACCAAATATAAATTGCTTTCAAATTTACTGTCACACATATACACATACACACACAGTAGGAACTGGGTGGTACAAAATACTCCTGTAATTCAGTGTCGTACATATGTAGATGTACTATACTATGACGAAAACGAGGAAGATGACGATGAAAGCGAGGGGGAGGAGGAGCAGGAGGAGGAGGAGGAGGAGGAGGAGGAGGACAACGAGACGAGAAGATAGACCGTCAACGTTGGAATTTCAAAATAGAAGAGAGGGCTTAGTCTACTATATACCATTGGTCTCCTCTCTCTACGTGGACCCTTCGAAACTCCCGACATGTTTGTCGAAGGACCCTTCCTTCCTCCCTTCCTTCCTCTCCCTCTCTCTCCCCCTCTTTCTCTTCAAATGTACTTCTCCTCCTGTTTGCACGGACTCTCTCCTACGTTGCGGCCTTTTATGTATATGCAAATATAAGAACTTGTAGCAATGTCTGCCAGAGTGGATATTCGATATCCTCAGGAATAACAATATTACTTGGACGAGAACGCGTAAAATGTTTCTAAGATATCCTGAAAAACATTCGAGTTTTCCTATTTCTATATAATACGAATGTTTTTATATATGTATTAGAATGAAACCAAAATTTTCTCTTTTTATTCTCTTATAAATTGTCTTACAAACTGCATGATGAATCGTTTTTTTTTTTCGTATCATTTATTTTGGAAATGTTAATAAAATAAAATATGCACGAATTTTTGGGTTCATCTTAATATATATGTAATTAATATACAGGTGTTCTCATTCAATTTTTAGTGTATATATTCGCAAACGTTATAAATATTATAGATTTATTTTCCAACAAAATTGTATTCAATAAGCGTTTTATCCGAACGAAATACGGTTTTTCTTTTTCTTTTTTCACTTTTAACAAATACTATATATGTATATCGAAAATCGGAAAGGATATTCCTCGGACTAGCAGCCAGGATGTCGAGAACATTTCCGCAAACGATATTTCCTACGATATTTTATATGAATGTTAGGGAGTTTGAAAAAAAAATTGATACGCGATTCGAAGGACGATTATATTTCAAAAGATAACTTCCTCGTTTCTCCATCTATTGCTCAAAAAATCGAACGAGAATTTTTCAACGATTTATGTATCGCGCAATCGAGAATACAAAAAATATATTTTCGGATAACATTTAAGTAGATTTTTAATCGGATGTACGTAATATTTATTGAATAACAACATTACGTATATTTTTGTCTTCGTACACGAGTTTAAAATGCACCATAAGTGCAATGATACGACCAATCGATTAGTAACAAATTAAATTAAATAAAAAAAGCAAAATATAAACGTGGAAAGTGATTTCGCGTAGAAAAATAAGACATTTGGGTTAAAACGTAAAATTGGGATCCCAAAGGGCGGAAAGAAAAATCGAAAAAGAGAGAAAAGAAAAAAGAAAGGTTGGAAGAAGGGAAACAACGAACTGCATACCTGACCACCAATTACTTTCCCCCACTCCTAGCCCCTCATATCTCACACAACTGTTCCTTCGTCGAGTTTTTGTTTTTCACTTTTTCTCTTTTTCTCTTTCTTTCTTTCTTTACTTCCAATTCTCAGCTTTTAAAAGAATGAAAGAACAACTCCTCGACAAAAAGGGGAATGAAAGAGAGAGAGATAATTCAGATATCATCCCTTCGATCCCCGTGAACGAGAATCAAGCCGCCCAAGGGCTCGCGTGCCAACTGACGGCTCCCATAGCGAACCAGATTACAAACTGCCCTATCGTGGGCCCTCTCCTCGACGAAAGGTGAAATAAGAGTAAAAAAAAAAAATCAAAAGGAGATAATAAGAAAGAAAGTGGAAGAGAGAGAGAGAGAGAAAGGTAAAAAGGGACGGAGAAAAGAGGCTTTGAAAAAAAGAAAGAAGAATAGGGCCGAGGGTGTAGAAGAGAAAAGAATTAGGATTTCGGTAAATCTAAAAGGGTGTGTGCCATTAAATAAAATAGTATAATATATTTAGAAACTAATCTTATAATATTCTCGTATATACATGACGAGAAATAAAGTAATCAACTTCGTGATATATATTTGTTAATTATACTCGTACTCCAGTTTGAGTAATACATTTTAATAATTAATTTGATAATTATTTCATTGAAAGATTATTATAGATATTTATTATGATTAGGGTGTAACAATAGTTCGTCCGTTTTATTATATTGTTTCAGATAATGCAATTTATTGAAGTAAATATTAATTTAAAAAATGCACGAACCTCTTTGGTGTTCACCCTAATATTATTATTAAAGATTATTATTAGAAAATAGAAATAATCGAAAGAAAAGAAAAAAAGTAAAAGATTACGAAAAATAGGAATGGAAAAGGGGACGGTGGTGGGGTTACGTGAAAGGTGTGAAATTAAAATAAAAAGAAAAGGGTACATAGCTAAGGGATAAAAGTAAAGAGGTGAGAGAGTCGGTTTTCCTGTCGAGAAGAGCATGGCAACCCTTCGAAACGAAGGGAGCCCTCGAGCGGAGCCACGCTGAGGGATTAAAGCGTTAAGAGCACCGATTACACTCACGAACAGGCGTGAAGCCTCACGCGTGCTGCCCTTATCGATCTCCTAAGCCTTTTTTCTTTCCTATCTTTTTTCCTTTTTTTTTTTTTTCTTATTGTCCAGACAACGATGGCGACGTCGAGTACGAGGATGCGTCCTTTCTCGAGGTATTTAAAACACATGCAAAAAGGAAGGAAGGAAAAAAAGTGGAGAAAGCGAGCCCTTAGACGTAGACGAATACTCTTAAGGTTTTACAACGACGAGGGAACGAAGAAGGGTCGCTGAAATGTTCACACTCGATCAAACTCGATCTTCTTCTTCTCCTTCTTCTTCTCCTTCTTCTTCTTCTACATTTTCCTTCGTAATTGTTGTTTGTCGTTGTTGTATTCGTTCGAGTCTCACCCAAAAGGGTTTCCCTTCGGATCAGAGTTTTTCAATGAGATCGATCGTTATTAAGGTTTCGTCGTCGAATGAATAACCTTACCTTCCCTTCCCTTTTTCACCATTTTTACTTCCATTTATATTTTGATTTTTATTTTATGAAATGAAATGAATCTAACTGTACGAGATTAAATCCAAAGTTAATTATAAAAGATCGAATGATCTATCTTGATGAATGCTGCTATCTCTCTCTCTCTCTCTCTCTCTCACTCGCTTTGATGGATAAGCATTAAAGCATTAAAAGAAATTAGAAATAAAAGAAATCTAAGATGGAAAAGTTGTTGCATTACTTATACTCTTACTCGTCATGCGATTCCTCGATTAGTTCGCAACAGACAATCCAAACTTTTCTTCCATTCTGTATTTCCCTTTTTTTTTCCTTTTTTCTCTTTTTCTTTTTCTTTTTTTTTTCGTTTTCTCTAGTATTCTACTTCAATTTCCTTCGTTTTCGCAGATAAAGTAAAGGAATAAACGAAATAAGATATTACTCCGGTTCTTTTTTAGAAAAAAAAAAAAAAAGGAAAAAGTCTGTTCTGTTCTTTAAGGTTTCTTTCTCGTTGACTGGTGAAAAGAATAGTTTTCTGGATGCACTCCACGGGAGGAGAGAGTGGAAAAGGAAGAGAAGGATAGAAAGTATAACCCGAAACGGGTTTTCACACGGATACTTAATAAAGATATTTCAATCCATTCGTGAAAATGTATATTCGAAACGTCGGAAAAAGACGTCATAACAAAAATAGGATGGGTAAAAGTGCCGGTAAAATCGATTACTATAATAAATCGGTCAGTTTGCGTGTCATTTTGAAAGAAAATCGTAGCGGTAAAGATGAAGAAAACGTACTTTTTTCTCTTTTTTTCTTTTTTAAAAATTTAAATATATGTCTTTTTCCTTTTCCTTTCTTTTCTTTTCTTATTTCTGAGGAAAATCCATTTAAATTTATCTAACCCGGTGGTAAAAAAAATATGTTCAAACCATGTTGCCGCAAAATAAAAAAAAAATACAAAACGTCTAAGGAATGGTGGGAGGAAGGGATACGGGGGGGAGGGAGGGTGGGGGTTTCTTTTTCATAGCATTGTTCTCATAGTTCTCTCCGATCCTGCGAAGATTACCCGCTGCGAACGATCATCGCCTTTTTTCGAAGACCACCTTTCATCTCACTTGACTATTTGATGGATTTATACTTTTACGAGTTTGACTTTTACTCGTAGGGGGTAAATTGATGTCAGCGTGAACAAAACTAGTCAAACGACAAACAGATTTCGTCCAGGCAGCCTTGATATTATTGGTCAGCCACTTTTACTTTTTCTTTCCCTTTTTGCTTTTCCATCCTTCTCTCTTTTATTCTTCTTAAAAAGAAAAAAGAAATAAATCATGGTCAATGATCGGCTTGTTAAACCACGTTCGGTTTTTCCATGGGTTTCCCCATGATGATTTTCTTCTTTCTTTTTTTTTTTTTATACGTCGGAAACTTGACTTCTTTATTCTAGAACAATATATCGAAACAAAATTATTAGAATTATGATAATAATTATATATTGTATTTCCAATTAAATTTATATTTATATAATGTATTATTATTATTTTGTAATATACATTTCTTTATAGTAATCCAATTAGTAAGAAGAATTAAAATGAAATATAGTTATATTTCATTGTTTAAAACGTACTACTTATGTTCTTATAACGCGTTATACACCTCTCCCACGAAACTCTTTTCGTTTTCATTTTAACAGGTATAAAAAGAGTTTGATACGAAACGCCTGGCAGCAGGTTTTCAAATCCAATTGTGTCCGATTACAATGCCGAGAAAACTTCCTACTCGCTAAAACTCCCCGTTGTTGTCTTCCAAACAAGTGTTTCACCCGGTTTTTATGGTTTTTTTTTTCACTAATACATCTAGACTCGTTAGATTTGTCAAGAAGTAGAGTATAAAAAAGAGTAAGAGAGAAAGAAATAAAAAGAAAAAAATAAACAAGATAGAAGAAATGTATTTTGAAAAATCCAACTAGACGAATTACAGTTTGCCACGAAAGCGTACGTATTCACATCCTGGAAATCCCTTTTCTCGTCTTTTATATTCCACGTGCACGTTTCTCACCATCGTCGTACTTAAATTCATACCGAACGAGATTCTATATATGCATGTATGTATGTATATGTATGTGTGTGTGATGTGTGAAAAAGATATATATATATATATATGAACTGAAAAGAGTTCTGGAAATATTTCAGTAAGAAATAATTTCTCTCGTCGGTGTCCAACCCAAAAAAAAAACCATTTTTCGACATTTATAGTCAAATCCGCGAAAAAATGTTTAACGTTTAAAACGTTCTTCCTTGGTTACGTATTAAAGGCCGTCATAGTTGCTTCGGCCACACATGTTTCCTTACACTCTTTGAAAACGTACGTGGTAAAAAAAATAAAGAAAGAAAGATTAAATAACGATGTAGAAAACGATTAAAAAATAAACACATTTTTGTAAGGCTTAGTAGAGATAAAATGTTGTCATTTTAAAATCGTATAATACAATTTTTCTTACGTTTGATAAACTTTATGTAAATAATATCAATAATCGATAAGAGAAATTTTATAGAAGACAACGTGTCAGTCTTACGGTGGATTTCGAGGAGGACGGTACATAAATCATACACTCGGTGTTTTTAAATAATAATAGACACTTGGATAGATTAATTAACAATTATTTAACAATTATTACGAATAATCTAATATAATTTATTAATATTTATAATATTTTCAAAGTGTATATACCCTCTTTCTATTTCTTTTATTTTATTTTTTTTACCAACATCGCTAGAATTTTTTCGTTACAGAATATCACGCGTGTAGTTATCGTTTCATTTCTATGTGTACACGTGTATGTTAATATTTATGTGTATGTGTACATATATATAAAGAATACGTATCTCGAGGGTTTCGATCAAAACGTTTTGATCTTTCCATCCACACCGGATATAACCACCGCCAGTAGAATTCGTTGGCTACGTTGCCCACTGCACCTGCAACTGCAACTGCAACCGAACTAACCGAAAAATTAAAACAATCGTAGATAGGACCCCGAGATTCCCACCGTGAGATAAACTCTCTCCGCTGTTGCTGATGTGAAAGTAACAATAAAAAAAAAAAAATAACACGTCGTAATGGGGGTCCCCGATAGGAATTGTTTTTTCCTCTTTCTTTTTCTTTTTTATTATTATTATTATTATTATTTCATTTGCATGCTAACTATTTAAAAAAAAATATACTCGAATGCGTAATATCGTATGAAAAAGAAATTAAAACCAAGAAAAAAAATCACAGAATAGCGATTAACATACTATAATAAATAATAACCAAAGCTGGTAATCCACGTGAAATATTTGCGAATCAATCGCTATTGGCTGGCAACTGAGAGCAAATATTTGTATGATATTTGTCAAATATATCACATTCTTTTTGATTTTTTTTTTTTTGATTTTTCCTTTTTTCTTGTTCTATGCTGGTATAAGAGTTAATTCATTTTCACGTTCTATATATATGTAATAAATAAAAAGAAAGATAAAAATATATCGTTTGCTTGTTTGAAACACACACAGACACACACACATTGCACGATTTATCATCAAACGACATAATACTTTTCGCAATGTTGTATTTTCGATTGAAAGAAAAAAAAGGAAATAGTTAAAACGTTGCATCTCAATCATCAATTTATATAATATTATTATGAAATGATTTGTGTCAAATGTATATCCAGTATTGTTTAACGAAATACAACAATATACACCTACAAATGTAAATTTTATAGAATAATACCATAGGGGATAGGTGACTATGAATTTTGTCTGATTCTATTTGCACATTTCTATAGCTTTTTCCAGTTTTTTTTTTTGTTTCAGTCCACCCTTCTTTTTGTCTCTACCACTTCCACCCCCCGTTTTCGTATTCCTGGCAATGCGACGATCAACCCCTACCCCCTCCCCCTCCCCAATATCCACAGGTATTCGCAATTTTATATCCCAACGATAAATCATCGTCCACCAACCTACGTATACGCAATTTCTTTTCGAATCGTAAATCAGTAAGCACCGTTTTCCCCCCTCCTTCCCTTGCCATGCATGCGTCTCCCCATAAACGTCTGTACGACGAAGAACACAAGAGGGTGAAAACGAGGGTGTCAACGAGGGGGAGTTTGCTAGACGAATAAAGAAGAAACGTCGATCCGTTTTACGAAATGCAAATCCGTAACTTTTGATATTTTAATAATCATCGATGTGAATATTATTTTTTCGAAATTACAGCAATCTATTAAAAAAATAAACAACGAAGAGTAATCCAAGTTAATCGGGTTCCGTGTTTCACCCGGTATATAACATTCGAAAAATATTCAATTTTTTTACAGTGGAACTGAAAAGTGAGCTTTCATTTTTTTTTTTTTTTTTTTTTTTGTTATTTAGCGAATCAGCAGATTTGTAATATTTATTGTTAGAGAATATTGAATTTCCCGTTGGTATTAAAAATCACGCGTGTTCGCGAATTGTTTTTCGAAAAAGGGTATAATAGAATAAGTATTGCTCTATGTGTTATATAAAAAGTATACAAAATATTGAATTTTATGGCAGTAACGAAAAGGTAAACATTTTTATCAATCGACAGGTTACACCTAATGCTCGGAAAATATTGAATTTCGTATGATGGTATTAATCGAAACGAAAAATAAAAAACATAAACCATATATGTATTTTATTTATCTCTAAACTAAACGAATTAAGTATATATTTTTTTTTCTGTTCTCATAATTAGTTATATACCATAAAATGAAATAAAATTGTATCAATAAGTCATTAATTGTTAATATTTCTATATAAAATAATAATAAAAAGTAATTAATTACGAGAACGAAACATATGTCAGCATTGATTGCAATACAAATGTACAAGATTATTCTGAAAACTCGAACGTATTATTAATACTTTTCTTTTTATAAATAAAAATAGAAAGTAATAAAATCATTCATACAGGTAAAATACAACGTTTTAACGTCAGACGATCATAAATTTTGTTTTTTTTTTTAACAGATCGATCCTTTCTTCATTATTTCACGTATGAAATGAACAAAATTTAATATCAATACAATATTAAATATATTATATTTGAAGTTTATGTTTATAGAGTCAACGTATAGAATTTATATTCTCCAAAAGTATTTCTTGTTAACGGTTATGGGACAATTTCTGGCACCTTTTTACCGTAGCGGCCACTTTTATCTTATCTTTGGTTTCTTATCGTTAGTACACGATCTCATCTTAAAACTCGTTTTATCGTCCCTTTTCTCTCTCTCTCTCTCTCTCTTTCTTTTCTTTATCTATCTCCCCCTAACTCTTTTGTATTAACTCGAAGCAAGAGTCCGAGCACAAGAATGTCTCTCTCATGTTTATTTAAAAGCTCGTGCTCGGTTCGTTCGTTCGTTGTGTTTCGTCTGAAAATTAACCATGAACGAACGACGCCCGACACTTTCCCTCTTTTAACCATAATTTCTTTTTACTTATTTTTTTGGGGGTTTTTTTCTTTTACCTTAGGTACGATATACTTTCATTTTATTTTTTTTTTTTTATTTTTTTTATCGTCCCTAAAACGTGACATCCATTTAACCAAGAAGAATCTTGTTCCTCGATAAAGTTTTCCCGTACTCTGGTTGCGTTATCTGTCTGTCGTCTGATTATCGTAACTTTTCAATCTTGATAATATCAAATGTGAAATAATGTTAAATAAATATAATAAAAAGATAAAGGAAGAAGGGAGACGCGTGTACTTTTGACGTTTGTTAAAAATATTATAATATTATATATATATAATGCAAATATTGGAAGATAAAAATATAATAATAATTGTATAAAGTTTTGAATGAATCAAATAACAACATAAAGAAAAAGAAAAAAGATATGAATAAGAATGATCGATCTGTAATAATGATTTTCTTTATAGACATTGATGCAATCGTTAAACGTCAGTTTATATTACGATTTTCAGTTATCGAGAAATCATTGAACTTGTGTATTTCAATGCACACGTGCATATAGAACAAACATATACATATATATATATAGTGATATTGTATATGCGTCGTTAACGGCAAATAAATTTGCACGACATTCGATAAATAGCTATTTTATGACTTATCTTATTCCCATTGGGGAGTAGATGGGAGGAGGGAGGGTGTGGTAGAAAAAAAAAAAAGGAAAAATATTTTAACGACTCGTTATACTCAATACTTTTCCTCCTCTCCCTATAGTCGACGAGAAGTTATCGGAAAAGTAATTAGTCGTCGGGGGATTAGGTTTTTGAAAGTTTCAAATTGCTTTCGTTTCTAAAAGAAAACGTCTAACTATCGGTACGACCGACGCATTAATTATTTCTATGTTTGTTCGAATCAACGTTTAAAAACTTCCTACGATATTATTAATTAGACTTTTCATTTTTTTTTATAACAACACAATAGATTTATTTTACGAATATTTTATCGATAATTCGATCGATCGATCCATCGATTGTTTACGGATCAACGAACCTTCGGAATTTAATCGAGAAACTTTGTCAAAAATATTTATTTATAATGACGCAATACGATAGCTGATTTTTTTTTTATTTTTATCTACCCATACCAACGAATATCACTGTCGGTATTATACTTTCATCTTTATCTCGTCAACGTATTTTTTTTTTTTCTTTATGTATTATCAAACGTATCGAAGTCATCAAAAATTGGTTTGTGTAACGACAACGCATTGTCGAGCAAACAGAACTAATCTGAACGAACAAAGTCTTCGTTTCCAAGAAATTAGACAAGATATCATCAACGCTTGAAAAATCTTTTTCTTTACTTTCCTTTTTTCTCTTCTTTTTTTTTCTTTATATTCAGACAGGTATACGACTTCAAGAATTGACGAATGTCTCAATCTAACCGTTAGGTAGTATCTTTGTAGTTATTGTGTAACGTGATGAATGAGAATGCACGTTGAATAACGTGGTTAGTGGAATTGCATACATTCAATTGAAACCACTTTGATATATATGCATTTCTTTTTTTTTTGTATTCTCTCATAAGACAATTATTGCATAAGAAGTTAAACATTTTTCAATCTATTTTTTCTTATTTTTATATATATAAAAAAAAGATAAAAAAAGTGTTGCAAAGTCTTGTTTTTTGTAGGGGTTTCTTATTTTTAAACCGGTTGATATAATAAACATTTTGGATGGGTCAATTTTTCATCGTATTTTGTATACGAAAAACGTACTTTTAAAGTAGGTCTTCGTGTAAAGAAATTCAAGAAGCAGTAGTAGGAAGTTCGTCACGTCTTCGACCGAGGTGACGCTCGAGACAGTAAAGGTGAATGTTTAACAAACACTCTGGAAATTCGCTGCATCACCTTTTCATAGTCCACCACTACTACCCTTCGGCAAAGCTGCTGGTGCACTTGGAGAGCTTCCAAAAAAGCACCTCCTGCCGTGAGCTGATGTTCTGTGTTAGCAACAAACGACACCGACCATTCTCCCTATGTTCGTGAATTTTACCGAATGTAACAGAAAATTTCGCGGATAGGTCTACCTATCGAACTCAAAATGAAATTTCCCCCTTCCCCACCACCCCAGTTTGTCCCTCGAGGCATTCTCACCCTTTTTGCGATTCGTGATCGTTTGAAAATCCCTTTTTTTCTTTTTCTTTTTCAACTTTTGTTTCGATTCCCTCGAATTTCACATTTTTTTTCTTCTTTTTTCTTTTTTTTTTTATTATTCTCGCCGATCAAAGATCTTTGATACGAAATTTTTGTTCTCTCTCTCTCTCTCGTAGGATTGTTTTCGTACTAGGGTAAATAATAAATGGAGATACGAAAATCGTGACGAACGTTAATTAATTAATTGTTAACTATACCATTGTATACGGGAGTTTAATGATTCCTATCGTTTGGTAGAATATCGATTTTGTAAAAGTGGATGAGAGCTCGACAAATTCATAAGGATAAATTTACTGACTAATTAGTAATTAATTGTGAAATGCATTATTATATATATATGTATATCATTAAATTACTTTGAATAGAAAGAAATTCTATTTGGACACATTTGCCATTTTTAATAGGAAAGCGAATTTAATCTCTTATCTAATACGATTTTCAATTGATTAAAAGTACTTTCGTTTGAAGTTAATATAATAAGAGAGTTTTTAAGGCCGTAACCATAGTACCGTGAAATTCATCAATAATGATTCGTGATACGATTACAGTAAAACGTTAATAGACAAAATAATACGTCAGTTTTAGCTTTTCGTTCGTCGTAATAAAAAAATAAAATAAAATAAAATAAAATATATAAAATATTCGTGCAAAATAAAATGACGTAGAGCGGCCCTCGCTTTTAGCCGTTTTTTCTACGAGCATAAAAAAAAAGAAAAAAAAAAATAAAGAAAAAGAGAAAAGAGCAACACAAAAGAGCTTTAATAAAAATCCAAATGTTCTCCCGAACGAAAATTGTTCTTCCGAACAAACGTTAAACTTCGTAGTTTAAAACTAACGCATTGCAAGTTGTTATCAAAGTCGGCTATTATTTTGATAGCATAATCAAGTGCCGTGACATACTTAACGACAAAGAAGATATCCCAGTTGGTTTAATGGACTTTTCTACTTCCTATGATACACATTTTTATTACAATCGAAACACCATTAAAACGCGTTACACGAATTCGTATCTCGTAAGTTTTATTAACGTAAGAAAGGGGAAACATTTCATTCAATCGATTACAATTAATTTATCATAGAAAATATCTTATAACATATCGAATATTAATATACATAAATAATCTTATAGACAACATGTCAAAAGAATTTCGATAAGGGAAAAAAAAAGAAATAATTAATTAATCGAAAGAAAGAAAATTGCGAGGAGAGCCTATTTGGTAAAAGGTGTCTGCGATTGGAAACTCAAAGCTCAAACGAGGTATCGTTGAAGTAGGATAAGGTTGAAGCTTCGTGTTCGAAATAGAAAGAGAAAGAGAGAAAGAGGGAGAAGGAGGGAAAAAGAGGGAGAAAGGAAGAGAGAGTGAGGATCAATGCCAACGATCCTAATGCTGCTAATGTTGGTGATGGTGGTGGTGGTGGTGGTGGTAGTGAGAGTTGGTAAAGGTTACTACCGTTTAATTAATTTTATCCACCAAGCGTTGTCGGTGCAATAGTATCTATACACACAATTAACCATGACTTTCAACGCGTGTTTCGTGAACCATTGCACGCAATAGTTGCAAACGTTTATTCTTCATACGAGTGAAAAATTAAAAAAGGTAAAATTATACGACGAATAAAAAATTATTATAATAATATAATATATATATAATAAATTTATTTATTAGATTATTTTATTATAATATTTAAAGAAAATTTGTTATTAACGATATTAATAAAATTTATATATATATTATCCTCATTCGTATAAATAAAATGTCGTCGCATAATTTCGTATACATACGAACGTATGTATTTATAATAGTTTCCTGTGTTGAGTTTGATGAATAATTGATATCTTGATTTACAGAACGAGGCAGGGGGGAGGGTAAGGTTGGTGGGTTGGTAGATGAGGAGGAGGGAGTAGGTTTAGAGTATATAATTAGTTTGAAATTAGTTTGGAATAGGGAAGATCGTGGAGAAATGCTCGAACGAACACTTTCAAACTTTACGTAAACAACGGTGTGACCGAGATTCAATCGTTTTTACTCTCGTTAGTCTTTACTGGGTCTCTCTTTCTCTCGCTCTCTCGTTGGTCGCACGTTCTTGACCACATAATTAAGACGAATGAGATTGCCGTAGATCTTGTTAAGCGTACGAATTGGACGCAAGGGAGAGCAAATTGTAAGTCAATTACAATTCGATCGTTATTCCGCAGTAAGTACTTAAGCTTACTTAACCGGAATAAAAAAAAAACATTTCTTTTTTATTAGGTGTTTTTTGTTTCTCGTATTTCTCTTTCTATTCTTTTTCGATACCATCACTTTAACAATTTTGTAATTAGTTATATCGAAATGATCGAATAATTAAGTCGATTGATTTTGAACTGAGTTAAATGATTTCATTTCATTCGATAAATTATTTTACACCGATCGATTGATTGGAGATCTCGTTTTGACGAATAATTCAAAGGATTAGAATCGAAAAGTTGATAAATAAATTCTAAACATTTTTATTTCTATACACATATATATATTTTATCAAATAGGATTTATACAAATTATCGAGAACGTGTTTAGCAGGATCATTGTGGTATAGGAATAGATGGCCGATGGGAATAATGAATTGTTCAGCGAGAAGTAATTAAGCTTTGGGTAGTATACGTTGATAATTTATATACTAGACAACATATGTTACAAGATAGGTGGGCGTGGGAATACGTTCATGGATATACTTTATACGATTGTCATTCCTCTTTTTTCTATTTTCTTTCTTTTTTTTTCTTGCCCGTTGTCATCGGGAAGAAATATTTATCGTGTAATTATGGGTTATCGTTTTGTAATTAATCGATCGTCGAACCATTTCGACGATGTCAAACGTATGTTCGTTTAGTTATAGAAACTCGATGTAAAAAAACAAAGAGAAAATATATAAAAATACAGAAATAAATTCGTTTATGCTTCTGGTTAAGAAAGAAGAGAAAGAAATCAATCAAAAAGAAAAAGTAATAATAATAATAATAACAACGAACGTATGTTAAACACTAGTTTCTTTTAATTAAATATCTAAGTTATATAGAATTTCGATATAAAATATAAACGCGTAGGGGGGATCTTTGCGATTGGTAATAAATAAAATTCTTGATAATATAAATCTAAATGAAAGTACTATTCTCTTTTTCTGTATATCTTCAAAGAATATACGTAATATAAATGAGTTAACGTTTAGTAAAGTAGAATATTGGAATAAACATAAATCAAAAGTAGATAGGATGTTTTCTGTCAGCATTCCATAGTTTATCTCTCTTGGCCTGTCGTCGTCTTGTCTAGAAAAAAATCTACACGCAAACTTGCCGTAACTTTTGCTTTTTCTTATTTTTATTTATTTGTTTGTTTGTTTGTTTGTCGAGAGGAAAGGATTACCGCGGGTATTAACGCGAACGAGTTTGAACGCGTGAGTCAAAGAAGAAAGACAAGCCGAAGAAGAAGAAGAAGTGATGAAGGAGACTAAAGAGGAGGAGGAGGAGGAGGAGGAGGAGAAAAATCTTGTCCGGTGAGAGAAGGTAAAGAGGAAGAGAGAGGTAAAACGAACGTGGGGGAATATCGTTACCCAGGAGCAAGTTCTTTCGAGCGAACGTGACGACGACTGTCTCGTCGTTATGGAACAACTATTAACTCTTGCTCATTCTCTATCTTTCGGTATCTTTCTTTCTCGAGTCAGACGAGAAGAAAGACGACTCAGTCGTATATTCGCGAGAAATCTCTGACGTGACTTAAAGGGTTCATACGATTGGCGAGATAAGACGGGAAAGTACGAAGAAAATATTTCGTTAAGAAAATGAAGATCGATTGGTCTGCATGAAAATCCAGGCCAACTTCCTGGTGAGTAGGTAGGTGGGGGTGGGTGGGAAGGTAGGTACTAGCTCGTTGAACGGCTAATTAGAAGGAAGGAAGGAAGGAAGGAAGGAAGGAAAAGTTTGGAACGGTCGTTGCCTTGGAAAAGTCGATGGCGACGACTACGACGACGACGACGACGACGACGACGACGGTTTGCTCATCCATTAAAATGCCCAAGAGGAACGCGACGTATCGCAACTTTGGTCGTTAAGCTAGCAACGGCGACGTGCGAGGAGAAGGAAAATCGCGCGGGAGATGCCACCACAACCAACGAATTTTTACTCTACCAATCCTACCTACCACCCACCCCCTCCCATCCCCTTCCGCTAAACGAGCGCGTAATTAGCCCTTGGATTTAGACGAGTGTTCCTCGTGTATTTCGATATACTATGTATTACATATATATATATATGTACTTCCTATCATTCTATTCTATATATAAATACACACACACATATATATACAGTTTAACTTGCATCTCAACGTTCAGAATAATTAACAAACTGCCTGTATTCTTCCGAGATCGTTCTTTCGCGCATCGGAATTCCACTAAACGCGTTCTCCTTTTCCTTTTTGATCTTTCAAAAGAAAACCATCCTACCAGCCAGGAAGAATCTTTGAACAAATCGAACAAACGGCGAACACGCCAAGTTCGTTGCACTCACCTCTCTCTCTCTCTCTCTCTTTCTTTCTTTCTTTCTGTGCCCCCCTTGCAGCACCCCCTTCCCACCGACAACAACCCCCATCGTTCGACCCACTTTCCGCAATAATCTTCTTTTTCTACCACGCAAAAACTTCTTTTAAAATAACCGCTTAACAATCGGGAACGCAAGTTAAAGAGTCAGCGAGACGTCCCCATTTTTTCTTTTTTATTCCAAGGCCTTTGCTTTTGCGCTAAACTCTTTCTCTATCTCTCTCTCTTGTTTCTTTACTTGTTCCTACATTATTTCTCATCAACGAACAATTTATCTTATCGTATCATGTTTAGATATACACGCGTGTACGTAATTAAATGCAGTTAAATTGAAATTGCTAGAAAGGGGGATATTTTATTGAACGTTAAACATATTTTCTTTTTTCCATTGGGAGAAATGACGAATACGGTTTTTCTTTGACTTTTTTATTTCCGATCATCACCAAAGTACAAATGCCGTATAACCGATATCGCTATCAGCAATACTGCAAAATCGATACGGGCACGCACACTCTTGTTTTATTTTTCCTATAAACTTGTCGTAAGTACTTGGCTATTCCGAAAACGTTTCTTTTCGTATATACTTATCAGTATATAAGCATATACATATCTTGATTTACGAAGTATACGAACATACCTTCTGAACCTTCTCCATAACCCCCAACTTTTTTCGCTACACACACATAATCCTAAATGTTTGTTGTATTTATGAAATCGTTTTTACGCAATATTCGAGCATTTTTTTATATATATCATACCTTTGCCAAAAGGAATATTTTTTTATGGGTTTTTTTAGCTCGTACCACCCACGACGTTTTTCGATTCGATACAAACTTACGTACCATGTATTATACTTCACCGAATTTCACGTCGAGAACGTTTCTTTTAGAATAAATGTTTTTACGTAAAAAGAATATCTAATGTATCGTTTGTATTAAAAAAATTATTGTTCAATTTGAATCACGAATTAATTACGATAAAAATAAGAAAAAAAGGAAGAAAGAACAAATTTATTTATTAAAATGGGGATGAAAAAGCTTTCGAAATTCTTTAAGTCGGTCTTTCGTATATAAATACACAGTCTTTATTTATCGTAATTCCTTCCGTAAATTCGAAATAGATCAAATCATTATTATTATTATATATCGTTTGATCGATAAAGGAATAACGAAATAGAGACGATTACGTCAATGTTTTATGAGAATTTTTATAATAACCTGACAAACACCGGAATTATCCTGGTGACGTTTCTCGTCTTCCGATAGATGATCAATTATTTCACAAGCACGTTTACAGAAATAAACCCCGTTGCAATCGGATTTTATTTCGTATCGCTTGAAACACATTTTTATCAAATAGAAATAATAAAACGATATAATACACCGAAATGATAATATAAATGTTATTAGACTGATGACTTAAGACGAATAAGGGTTTTTCATCCCTTTGGCTGGCGCAAACTCCGAACGGGCGTATCTCGTCACGAGGGTGCAGCACTGTGCAGACCAATAATAGCCAAGACGAAAGGAAGGACTTTTCACGAGTGAAAATTTCTCTCTCTCTCTCTCTCTCTCGCACTCTCTTTTTCCCCTTTTCATTTTTTCTTTCCCTTTTTTCTGTCACACTCTGGTCCCTTTCCCTTGCCATAGTTGGACGAGATCGTTTCGGGTGACCCTCCTCGGCGCATAGAAAACGCAAGGAACGTTACGTACGACCCTTTCCTCTTCTTCTACCTCTCCCTTTACTCTAGTATTGTATATATGTACCTAGAAAAAAGTATGAAGAGAGAGAGAGAGAGAGAGAGAGAGAGAAAGAAATAGGGAGAATTTGTATACGTGTGTACATTTGCACACCGTGTATATATATATGTATATATGTATGTGTCCTCTGTGACTGACTGACTGACTGTGTGATCGGTGAGGAAGGAGTGGGGGTAAAGGGAGAGATTCGAATCAACGCTTCTCCGCCGTCGCGGTGCCGAGTAGTGGGGGAAAACTGGCAACGTGACGCTCGCGTCGGTGGTGGGGATAAACCGGCCGGAGTCGGTGCCAGCGACCCTCACTCGGAGCAACAGTGTGCTGCGCGCCGTCGTACTGTTAGCGTCGATCATTTCTCCAAATAAAATAAAATTATATACTCGATTGTATCATTCGTAACGCGCGTGTATCGTTCGCGAACGGAAAGTATACGAATATAGTGGTGTGTGTTGGTTTATAATACGTAACGTAACACCGAGAAGAAATAAAATAAAATGAATATATGCAAGATTAATTATCTACTTAGGATTTAATATTTAATTTCTTTTTCGTTTTTTTTTTTCTTTTGGTTTTCTCGTTGCAACATTTTGTTAATATATATATATATATTTCTTTTCTTTCTTTTTATTATTATTATTATTATTTTATTTCTTCGTGAGAAAATAAGTGCATGGATGTGTGAGAAGATATTATCGTCGAATGAGAAAAGGAGTTTGGTTTTCTTTGGATTTTTTGGTTGTTTTCCTCTTCGAAGTGATACGTGAAAACTTGTGATAAATATGTTTTGAGAAAACGTTTAAACAAAAAAGTTATTCGTATTTGGAAGAAATTGTTTAAAACGTAGTGAGGTTATTATAGTGATTCTCTCGACGAAGCTTTACACGTTTTTGCCGAAGGATCTTCGAAGAATGTAAGACGAGTCTTATTTAGATTCGTCTCTACTTGTGTTACTTTAGAAAAAGTATTCAACGAGCATATCGAGTTCGGTAAAGTTACAAAAAGTAGAAGAAAATGTGCTGTTAGCGAATTGTGACAAGCCGTCGGCTCCGACATTTTATTGGTATGTTTTTTAACAACAATTTGTCATCGTAATATCTTTATAAACAAACGAGAAAAAAACACAGTTAATTTCGTTCTTAATTATTTCTATGTTTCGTTGTACCAACGACGATTAAATAATACACGCGTACACGTGACTACTCGTACGTACGTTTACACGTTTTATAGTTTATATTTGTTATAACGGGTGTTAACGTAGTAATAGTAGTAGTAGTAGTAATTGCAGCAGGGAAATGGTCTATCGTGTAGTCGAAACTAAAAGCTCATTTTACCGGAAATTTAACTTTTCGAAGTGTTTGAATCAGTGGAACGATGGGTGGTGGGTGGGTGGGTGGTTAGGTGAGATATGTACCGTGTGTTCAAAGCGCGTGAGAAATACACTTGCACGCGCTTTCAAATTCTCCCACGTGACCTCTTTACTTTTCTTTCTCTTTATCTTTCTCTTTGCTACCCTTATTCACTCTTCTTTTCTCTTTATTTCCCTATATAAGTATTTTTCTTTTTTTTTTCTTTTTTAATATACCGCTTACCGTTCTTTACCCTTTAAACGAAAAAAAGATTAAAGAAAAAGGGATATAAAAAGAAGAAGAAGAAGAAAAAGAAAATTGTTCGCAATGGGAACGACTTTTGTGCCTTCTTTTTCTTTTTTTTCTCTTTTCTTTTTTTAAAAACATGAAACGTTAGTTTCTTTCCTCTTTTCGCTTTTGCGTTTTCATTTTTATTTATTATTATTATTATTATTATTATTTTGTTACTTTGCGAAAAAAGAGAACGTTCGATGATTCTTTGCTATTTTTATATTCTCGTTTTAAAAACTCGTCGTTTAAAGTACAAGCATATTACTGGGAGAACGTATATGTTAAAAATTGGTCAAACCTTTTTTTTTTTTTAATTTTAATTTTACTTTATGATCGCGAGATACGCTAAAGAATTTTTTTTTCTTTTTTTTCAATTTTTACGATTGAACATTTCGCGTATATTATATCGATAGAAATTGGATATAAAAGATAGAAAATGGGTATAAGTTTCGCGTGTGGAAAAATGGGATAGCTTTTTGACCTTTGCCCTTTGAAATTTGAACGAGTAAAATTGAGAAAGGAAAAGAAGAAGAAGAAGAAGAAGAAGAAGAAGAATCGTGGTATTCGTGGTGTGGCAGGAAGGTAGAAAAGAAGAACCCTTTTTCTAAGGGTCGTCTTTCCAAAATCTCGTATCTGAATTTTATCTCCCTGAGAAAGAGGATCATCTTTTCTTTCTTTCTTTCTTTCTTTCTTTCTCCTTCCTCAAATTTTAAATAACAAATTGATTGATTAATTTAAGAATAAACGCTTAAAACAAATGTTTTAATTTTCTTTTCTTTTTTACATAATATTTAAAAAGAAAAGTATTTTATAATTCAGTATAAAAGTATTCGAAATTATTTACATTTGAATTCTTTACTTTCGTTTATATAACGCGAAGAAATATAATTTTTATATTCGACGATTATTCATTAATGTTCACACGCATGATTATATTTTATTGAATATCAATCTGTCCATTGATACTCTTGTGAATGGAATATTTGCATTGGAAGAAAAAATGTAACGAGATTGTGCATTTTAAGAGTTCACTTTGATGTATGTTAATTTACGACTTCAGACGGAAAACATTTCGCGTTCGATTAATACGATATCGAATATTTATTAACGAATAGGAATTTTGCGATATGCATATGCGGTAAATTTTCTCGTATATCATTAAATATTCGTATTACATGACCAACACACAATGCACGTGCGAAATCAAATTTAAAATACTATAATATTACTATATATATAATATATTATATATTATTTATTTATTTATTTATTTATTTTTATAATATATATATTTTTATATTTATTAAATTAATTAAATAATATAATATTAAATTATATTTAATTTTTAATAATTAATTAATTTTTTTATTAATTTTGTTATCAATTTTTTTCTTTTGTTTCAACAACAAACTACTACTATATATAATATACTATATATTTATTTATTTATTTATTTTTTTATTTTTGTAAGTTCAATTTAATTAAATTATATTTATTAAATTAATTAAATAATATAATATTAAATTATATTTATTTATTTTTATAAATTACTATATATTATATATATAATATTACTCGCGTTAATTTTGTTATCAATTTTTGTTCTTTTGTTTCAACAACAAAATCAAATCGAATCAAATGAAATCAAATGAAAATAGCTTCGTTTAATTTTCTTAGATATTATAGAAAGACAAAATCGATTAGATATATATATATATATATATACTTTTTAAGTAAAGTTTCATGTACTTTCTTAAAGAGCAACGTAGTATTACGTACAAAGCAACTTATTCTTCTTGAAATATAGGACGACGACTTTATATTATTAAAAGGTAAAAAGAGAGAAGAGGAAGCATCATTCTTAAACTTTCAAATGGACTTTGAAATATTCTTTGAGAGAAAGGCTCGACTAACTAGCGACAAGAACAAAAAAATAAAATAGAAAAAAAAAGAAGAAATAGGGATGATCGGTCACTTTGGTTCTTCCTCCCACTATAAAATTCGCATTTCTTTCGTTACATTTAAAAAAAGATTCTCATTCTCCCTCTCTTTTCTTTTTTTTAATTTTAATTTTTAATATCCAATATCGTTGTTTATAAAAATATATCAGATTTTCATTTGAATTTCATTCTTAGTTTCGTATTTTATCTCGTAGACATTTAAATTAATTATTCTGGTCAAGCCAATTCTATTTTTCTTCAATCAATTTTGTTATTTCTTAATATCTATAAAATTAAGAAAGAATAAGGATTAAATCGAGTAATAGAAAATCCTTTGTATAATTTTATTGCATTTTCAATAGTATTTAAAAAAAGTATATTCGATGTATGTAACATTTTTGATCAAAATAACTCCATAAAACTAGATCCAAAAAAAGAAAAGAAAAGATACAAAGATATCCAACTTTTGTTGTGAGTGTGCGTGTGGGGGGGGTGTGGATGGTGTGTAGTAGCAGGGGGGGTCGATCGAATTCGCGCGACTTCGGAGAACGATTTTTTTGTTTCTTTTTTGTATTCTTGCGGGTAAACGTAATGCGATATTTCGACGTTACGGATCCAATTCCGGATACTGAAAGGGGGTTGCTATGAAAAAAAAAAGAAAGAAATAAAGAAAGAAATGGAGAATGAAAACAGGGAAGGAGGAAGAGATAGAAAGAGAAAGAGAAAGAGATTGCAGCCAACGAAAGGTGGAAAAAGAAAAAGAAACAAAAAGAAACAAAAAGAAACAAAAAGAGAACTTCGTAGATGGCAAAGCAAATAAATTGAAGTTCCTCGCGGAGATTAAGAGAGGGTAGAACACAATCCTCCAAGCGGAAGTTCGCGTAACGCGATACGAAAAAAAACAGCTTCGAAATCATCACCTATTTCTCTCTCTCTCTTTCTCTCGTACAGAACTCTTTCTCATTCTCAGGTTTAATTTCTCAACGAAAGCGAGAATAAACAACCCCCTCGTCCCCACCCCCTATCGCGGAGATCAAATTTTTAGCGATTCTCGTTGAATTCATAGAAAAGTAATGTCAGGATGATTCCGTTATCGTTTTTTACATTATTCGTTCATCTGATCTTTTAGTCGTTGTATTTTTTTTATTTATCGTTTAATTAATCTTCGTATCGATACTTATATATCGTATTGTAACGCAAGAAAAAAAAAAAAAACAATTTGATAAAATATTTAAGTCGGTTTAGAAAGTTTCTTTTTTAGCTTTTTTTTATTCGATTTATATATCATGATTTTGATATATAAATTTAATATTATTAATTTAAAACATTTAAATTAATACACGTTTACTTTTCGATATCATTACACGCGAATTTTAAATGCATAGGATATCAATTTCATTTGAGATGTAATTAGATAGATAGAATATAAAGAATACGTATTATATTTGTTTCTAATTCTTTTCTCTATTTAACTATTCGTACTCTTTCTCTTGTTCTTTCTTTTTCTATTTCTTTTAACATCGCATGACGTATATCAAAAGAAATGTAAACAAAGTGTTCCACGACTAAAGGTAAAACGTTCGAACACTGGAACATTACCGGCGTATATTAGAAACGTAGTTAGACATTCGTACGAGGGAGGAAAAAAAAAGGTAAATAACAAACGTAAGATAGTTTCGAACGTTGAAAGATAAACGTATGAAGAAAATGTGCGATATACGATTGTAATAGGTGATGATACATTAACTAGATGAATCATAATGTTAACGTTATACCAAAAATTCACATAAGAAAAAAAAACCATAAGATATCGTTGTTTTCAAAATTGCACATTTAGCGTACATAAAATCTGTTCTATTAACGTAACTGTAATAATAAATTGAAACAAGGAGAAAAAGGGGTACGCGACATATATTTCTGTTTCTCGTTTTCCAAGCTTTCCTTCCTTTTATCGGTGTTCGTTTACTAGACGACGTTAGAAATGTAGAGGAAAAGTTTCGCCGTATTTTGTCATTACATCGTCTCGGTTTATATCTATCTCTCTCTCTCTCTGTAAGTTTTGAGTGTCGCTTACAACGAAAAAGAAAGAAAGAAAGAAAGAAAAGGTTGAAACTACCACTACTACTACTACTACTATTCGTTCTCTTCTTTCAACCATAGTGATAAGAGAAAAGTAAAAGCCACGGAAAATGCGTGCAACTTGGAAGACACGGACTACGAAAACGAAAACTACGACGACGATGAAATTCGAATTAATCTCGCGACCATCTCTCGTGGAAATCATCCCCCCCGAGTCTTTTCCTTCGGTTTCTCTCTGTACAAGCAAGCGCCACTACTCTGTCACTGACAGTTATTAGAAAGTTATGGCATGTTGGTGAACGAGAGAGAAACTGGCAGACAGACAGACAGACAGACAGAATAAGAGAAATAGAAGAATAGAATGTGCTCGAAATTCAAGACACCGAACTGCGAGATTGAGAAAGGGAAAACATCTCTCCTGGTGTTTCTATCTTTCTTTATCTTTCTCTTTTTGTGTTTCTCGTACGCTACACAACTTTATTTCGGTCTTTTAGCAACGGCGGGGGGTGTTAACTCTTACATACACGACGACGACGTAGGAGATCTCATTCCTTCTATCATATTCCTTTTCTTTTCGTCGTAGATACGCGTTGTCTCTCCTTACCGATGCATAATCTCAAAAGTTTCAAATTATTTTCGACACACCAGGGATTTTCTTCAAACAACAAAATAAAATAATACACACGTGAAATTCTTATTCAGAGTATATACAAATAAAATAATACACACGTGAAATTCTTATTTAGAGTATATATATACTCGTAATGCAATGTTTTATTTTTCTATGGGGTAAAAATGTAACAATTCATCGATATTATTTTTCATTGATATAAAAGTTTTTTTTTTACGTAGAAAATTTAAAATAACATAATATATTTATTGTTATTACATTATTTGCAGGGTTTTTTTCTTTTCAATAAAAAGAAATAGTTTTTTGTGCATAAGAGTTTATATTTATTCAGAGTTACTACTAATATATATATATACTCGTAATGCAATGTTTTTTTTTCTATGGGGTAAAAATGTAACAATTCATCGATATTATTTTTCATTGATATGAAAGTTTTTTTTACGTAGAAAATTTAAAGTAACATAATATATTTATTGTTATTACATTATTCGCAGGGTTTTTTTCTTTTCAATAAAAAGAAATAGTTTTTTAGTGCATAAGAGTTTTCGTGAAAATATTACGAACAGTTAACTTGTTATCTTCGATTTAAAATAAAATATTACGAGGGATAGATATAAGATAATGGATAACAACTCGTCGAGCTAGAATAAGTTTTTGCGGAAAATAATTTGATAAATCTTTCGGTGGGAATGGGGGGAGGGAAATAAATGAGCACAACTTTCGAATATTTTGTTTGATATTCTTTTATAAAGTTTCTAATTTGTATGTACATATATAATAGAGCCAGGGGTTGTTGAAACGGTGTTCCGCAAAATAACTGTTTCAAACTGTCATATTTCGATTTCTGACTTGAAACAGTTATGAGCACCTTAATAATAAAAAAAAAAAAATAAAAAATAGGATCAAACTGTTATGGTTCTGGCTCATATAGATTTAAATTTTGGTTCTTTAAAAACGATGTTATATATCCGTGTTCCATTTTGTTTCTATAACTATTATTTTTCGGATACTGGAATCGGTTACGCGATTCGATTTGGTTTGATTCAGTTCGGTTCGATACAGAGAGAACATCCATAACTATTATATAACATTTTCTTTCAGTTCTCACGAGTGTTTTTAAAAAAACAACAAACCGCGATATCATAATTGTTTGAATAGTTATACACGAAGTGTTAAACTTAATAAAAAATAATGTACAGATTTAATATCACTAATTTCCACGTCATAATTTCGTCTATATTTATTTCTTTGCTTAAATTAAAAATAAAAAAAAATAATAATAAAATAATAATAATAATAATTTTACGAGAAAATAAATTGGTAAGAAAGAAAAATGAAATTCGTAAAATAATTAGCGTTTCAAATGAAATTCTAACGGGTGTGCGTTATCACCATTGTACGAAAGTGATCGGCCGAATAGTATGCGAAATAGATGGGGAGGGGTGGATAGAAAAGGGTGAGTGAGCGGGGGTGGCTTGTTTGAAGGGTACGTTTAGAAGAGCGACAACGTGCCAAGAGCCTTTAGGTTTCTGCCAACAACGCTGGAATTAGATATTGTTCTGAATGCGATCGTGCACTGTAGGAAAGCAAGAAGCCTATCGTAAACCTCGACGATAATGATACGAGAACAACGTTATATAGTAGTATAGTAGTATAGTAGTAGTGTAGTGTAGTGCAGTAGTACGATGCCGACATGATAGCTGATATATTTCCTTCTTCCTGCCACGATACTTTTCTATTACCACCGACATAGGGAATCAGAGGAAAGAGAATATTACCATGAAGGATGGAACACACTGATTACCGTTATACCAAATTGCTTTCTACGAAATGAAAAGATTGTCTGGAGATAACCGAGACAAATTACATTATATACCTGGATTTTTCTATCGATTCTTTTTTACCTTCCTTTTTTCCTTTTTTTTTCTTCCAGGATAATGATTGAAAACTATCTACCAAATTATTTCTATATATATATTTTTATCTTACAATTAGATTCGTTTATTTGTACTTACTTGAATTGAATACTTTAGTTGGAGAGTATAATGCAATGTATAGATATTTAGAATCATTGTTTCTTTTTGTTTTTTAATGATATCGTAACTGGAGACACATTTTTCGTAATATTGATAATTATTTGATATTTATTTTGTTCCATTTTGTTATACTTGTCTCTTTATAAAGTTGATTTCGAGACACCCCGCGAATACGTAATTTTATTATTTAAATTCGTACTTCCAGTCGGATTTTCAACAAAAGGAAGGAAGGAAGGAAGGAAGGAAGGTAAAAATATGGAAGAATTTTATCGCGTTAAATGTTACCACCGAAATTCGCAAGTAGAAAGTTTCGGATTTGAAATGTTTGGATTAACGTATCAAACGAGAAAACTAACGTCGATGATTTCACTTTACGAGATGAGCGGAAAATCAAAAATTTCATGTTTTCCATAGGAGAAAATCTACATTTTCTCGGTCTGACTAGTTTAGAATTAGTTTTGAAAAAGGGTGGTTTCCGAGCGAGCAAAAATCGGTGGGATCGGTGAACCAAAAAGCTTTCTCTGCACGGATAACAAAATTCATTCTCCGCGTTCATTGCATTTATCATTTTCTCTTTTATTCTTTATTTCGAAAAATCTTGATACATTCTTGTAACATTATATTATAAAACGACACGTATACTTAAAATGTTTTCTTCGTAGAAAGAAAGAAAAAGAATCCCTGTATATCTTCGTCAAAAATAGAAAAATAATTAGTTTTACGCGTGTTCATATGTGGAATTAATTTTTCTAGATAAGAAAGAAAAAAGAACCAAACAAAATAATACCAAGAGAGAGAGAGAGAGAGAGAGGAAGCCTAGAAAAGTTTTTTCGTCGATAGTTTTTTCGCGATATTAACGTTCCCGTTAGGATTTTCTCTCGCGAAGAGAGAAAAGTTTTTTCCCTTTGACTCGCTTTGAAACGGTCGATCGATGCACTCGGCACTGCACGGCACCGCCTCTTTCTCCTCTAGAAAATTCTCTCTTGCGAAAAAGAGAGAGAATAGAGAAAGATTTATATGGGTATATCGAAGAAGAAGAAGAAGAAGGAGAAGAAGAAGCAGCAGCAGCAGTAGTAACAGCAGCAGCAGCTTTCTACTACAAAATTTACCGAGCGTTTCTAAGTTAAAGAGAGACAAAGAGAGAGAAAGAAAGAGAGAGAGGGGAGAGGGTTTTAACCCTGGAAAAGCGTTGATTTATTTAATTAAAAATCGATACGACTTTTTTCTCCCCCCTCCAGCTCTCCCCATCCACTCCTTCCAACCCCCTTTCTTATTTTTATGTTTCATTTTGTTGTTTTGTTTCTTTTACAATTACATGAAAGATATTTAGTATATTAGATAGAATGAGATAGAGATAGATAGATAGATAGACAAGCGTTAAACAAGTTTTTCAACTATCCTCGAGTTTGTTCCGAGTTATCGATTAATAGTTTCGGCAAACGTCGCTTTAAATTTGAAACTTCCTTCACCATGGGGCGTAGCTTAACACGCTGAGTCATTTTATTTAACCGAACAGCTCTCTACGTGTTAAACGATAACCAACTATGACAAAGTTTAGCCCTGTCTGTCCTCCTCCTCGTATCCTTCCTTCCTTCCTTCCTTCCTTCCTTCCTTCCTTCCTTCATTTCTCGTCGTTGTCATCGGCCTCTTAATGTAGCAGCAGCTACTCATAAAAGTGTCTAGTTCGACTAATTTTGTGTTTTTCTCTCTTTGAACTGAATCCTAAATTCAATCTTACGAAATAGAATTAAATTTGTGTCACGTGGATTCTTTACAAATAGTTTAGTTTTTTGAAATTTTTCAGATGTGCAAATCATTTATTTAAAATTGTCGCCTATTTCTATCTATCTATGTCTATTTTTGATTTCTTTTACGGGGTCGAATTTAACACCAAATCTACCGACATTTCGTGCATACCTATTTTTACCTATGTATATCTTAATATAGCCAATTTTATATATGATGAATATTATATATTTTTTATATAGAATAATGTGACATTTCAATACGTTTTCAACCGCATTTATTTATTTATTTTCTAGATTTATTTTTAGACAAATTACAAAATCTTCTCACCTTTTCGTTCGTTCGATTTATCTCGTTAACCGTTCAACGAGTTTAATATTTATTTTCGATTAAACATTGTTATATTATATTTGATTGGATATTTTATATTACTTAAATAATATTGATGGAATATAATATTTTGTTTTTAATTCACTTTATTAGGCAAATATTTGAAGGATGGTTCTTAAAAAAAAAAAAAAAAAAGTACGCAACTTCCGGAATGCGCTAGCAGATGGAGCCACGTGATACAATCGAAATTCACCAATGAAGATTGATCGAATCGATTAATTTATCCCAATGAATCCCTTTCGAATATCTCCTCCTCCCCTTTCCCCACCATTTCATTCCCTTTTCACGTCGTTTGGAATTTTATATAAATATGATGTATTTTTCGCTAACGAATGGCAAAAGATTCGATTACTTTTAGTTATTTATTGTCACATCCAAGTTTATAACAGGAAAACGGATAGCGTGCAGTTGATTCCACTGTAATCTCAGTTCTTTTTTTTGTTTTTTTGTTTTTTGGGTCATCGATACGAATTAAATAACAATTATTGCCATTTACTGACCGATCATTTTATTTTCTTTTTCTTTTTTTTACTTTCAATTTTTAAATACAATCGTTCATTGTATTTTTAGATAGATATATATAGGAAATTCGTGTTGAATATCGATGCAATGAATTATTATTCCTGTTTGTCAGGGAGTATAAAACGACTATCAACTTCGTTATTGACATTCTATCAAGAAAATATGCATATATGTGTGCGTATATCATTTCCTTTTTAAATATTCTAATATCAAAGTTTATTCTCGAACTTTATAAACCCGGTATTATAATACACTTGTGCGATTTACTCGAATTAGCAATCGATTAAACGTAAAATAATATCGACAATATAAAAATAATAATGATAATAAATCGTATCGTTAAAAAGGTAAACGTTAATAATTAGACAAATTTTTAAGGTGGCGGGAGGAAGGTGGGGGTGGCTTCTCAGGAGACATTATTTCTTTGTCAGTTTTCGGAAGAAGCATTTAAAGTTAAGACGAGGGTGGAACCAACGAGGAACACTAATCGCGATGGACTTAACAAACGATAAAGCAAGACCTGCACTATCCTAGAGTTTCCCTTCTTCCTTTTCTAGGCCCATTCTCTCTCTCTCTCTCTTATATTCTCTTCGAACATCCATCCTTTCGTCGTAAACTCGGTTTAAGTGGATTCCCTACTGGCGTGCTGTGGCTCGAAGGCAACCACCACCACCACCACCACTACCACCACCATCAAAACCTTGGACCTACAACAAAGACGGTGGTGGTGTACTTGCTTTCTGAAAATCCTCTCATTCTATCTCTCTCTCTCTCTCTCTCTCTTTCTTTCTTCTACTTCTCTTCCCCTTCTTCTTCTTCTCCTTCTACCACCACCCCTTTTCCATTGCGAAGGGTTGGTGTCTCAGCTTAATAAAGCAGCCGGTGAGAAACGCGAAACACGTGTGTGCAAAACTTCACCTTACGGGACTAACTCAGAAGACTCCCCCTGTTCAACCCACCCCCGCCAACCCTTTAGGTCTCTTCTTCTTCCTAGTCGTCGTTGTCGTAGTTGTCGTCGTCGGTGGCAGCTTCCTTACGGGAGTTCAAGGGTCTCCCAGTACTCCTGGAAGAAACTTATGACGACGATAGACGAAAAGGGGAAGGAAGTAGGAGGGGTGGGAGGAGTAGAAGAAGAACCTGGGAGAATGCTGACATTGTCCTTCTCGTCGTTGAAGCGTCACCTAAACCACTCTTCATTATTATCCTCTCTCTCTCTCTCTCTCTCTTTCTTTCTATCCTTTACTGTCTATCTCTATCTTTCACCTTTCTTCTGTTTTTTTCTTTTGTGGTTTTGTTTTTAAATTTTAAAAGTATTTTCTCGTTCGGCGACAAATTTTAATGCCCAGTCATTAAATTTATTTCTAAGTTGCATATATGATCGATGATTTATTAATGTATTATGTATTATGTTTGTAAAAATATTTTATTTTGTGTTTTATATAAAATTAATGTAACTTCGTTCTCTCTAAAAAAAAACACATTTCTTTTTTCGTATACCAAGCCGAAATATTCGGGTGTTCTATTTATTCGCGAGATTTTATCATGTTTACAGACTTTGGAATATTATTTACTATGGGGTATTTTGTTTATGGAAAAATAGTTATGACTCGTGGAAAAAAAATAAATATCTGTTTCATAGTAGTAGTAGTAGTAGTACCTACGTATTTTTATTTTCTTTTATATACTTATATATTTGTAAGTCAAAGCAAAAGTGATATTTCCGTTTGAAACGGGAGATATCTCATTGGTAATCGGTGTTGAGATGGAAAAATATGAGTTAGAGTGGAAATAGATGGATATACTTGAACATATTTCTCACGGTTTTATATTTGTCCCTTATTTTCTTTTTATCAGGGAACAAGGTCCACGTATGTATAAATATATAGATACACTTGAAAATATTCTTTCTTACTTTATTTATATTTTTATCTTTTCTTCCTTTTTACTTTAAATTGAGGAAATATACGCGATAGAAGAAGAAGAAGATGAAGAGGGAGGGGAGGGGTGGGGTGGGGGGAGGGTGTTTGTATTTTTTGTCGAAGGAATCCCAACGTTCGGATACTTCTAGTTTTTTTTTTTTCTTTTTCTTCTTCTTCTCACTGCTATTCTTTTACTCGTTGTCCCTTAAAATACGAAGACTCCCTTTCTCGTTCATCTCACAGTTCACGAGCTAGTACAACGACGAAATGCGAAGACTATGTTATAAAAAAAAGTCAAAGAAAGAGAAAGCTTTTCATGGTTATATATCTACTCGTTGGCACGCGTATGGGATTTAGAAAGAACTTTTCAAGTGTGTTACTGGCTTTAAAGTTACAAGGGCTCGTAACATCGTCACTGTTATCTCTCTCTCTCTCTCTTTCTTTATTTATTTCTTTTTATAAATTTCATTAAATTTCATTCGAACGATTTTACAATCCATCTCTTAATAAAATGTATGTATTAGCCAAATATCGAATATAATATCAATTTCAACTAATTTTTCTACCCATAAATATTTATATAATATTAAATAATGTATTAAATTATTCCAATAACGAATCTAACACGCGTTATTAAATTATAATCATCATATAATACAATATATATGAATGAAATAAAAATAAAAATGATTATCAATATATATATATATATAACATGTAGATTCTTTTTAATAGGAATATATTAATCATTAATCAAAAATATGTCATTTGCATGAAACATTTCGTAGCCGATATATTGAATAATAATAATAATAATAATAATAATACTTAATTAAATGTTATACAAGTAAATTTATATTTCTAATTTAAAATTTAATTTAACCAATTATAACGTCGTGAATTTGAACTTTCGTCTACATATATAAATACATATATACACACATATATACACACACATTTACTTTATCTCTTTATATATTATATATAATATAACTCGAGAGGTATAGAATTAATCCATCATGGAGAGACACGACTAATTACGGTCTAACGCGAGAACGAAGTACTACTTCCCGTTCCTCCCTTCATCCCCCTCCCCCCATCATCCCCCCATCATCCCCCCATCATCTCTTCCCTTTTCATCGGTGCGTGAAAACGTGCTCAAAGACGAAGAAGAAGGGACGAACGACGACGGACCTTTGGGAGAAAAGTTCGATCTATTCGCAAAGGACTAAAAAGAAAAAAGGGAAAGGAAAGGGAAAGGGAAGGAAGGAAAAGGTATCTAAGAAGAAGCAAAGTGTCGAAATTCAACGAGAAGATCGCGATGCCAAAGTCTTCCTTTCATAATCTCAATCCCATGGATGGGGGAAAGGGCAGGGGGGAGGAGGGGAGGGTGCGAACTTTGTTTCCGCGTTTGGTCATATTGAGAAAATGACGAAGAAAGTAAGAAAGGGGAGGAGAAACGAAGTAACAGACGGAAAAGGGATGGGGATGAGACTTTCCCTTAGACTTTCCCTTAGACTTTACTTTCTTCTCGCCCTTCCATACCCTAAATCTATTCCAATGTCCTTCCTCTCCCTTTTTTCGATTTTTCTTTTTCTTTATTCAACCTATCCTCTCTTCCCTCCCCTTTTTCTTCTTCTTCTTCTCTTCCTTCTCTGTCTAATCATTTTTTTCTTATTATTATTATTATTATTGTTGTTGTTGTTGTTTTATTTTTCTTATTTCTTTCTTTCGTTGTTATTTTTCCGTTTCCTTTTTTGTTATTTTTTTATTCTCATCCTCATTTTCATTTTCATCTTCATTCTCGGTGCTCATTTTCTTCGTTACTTTTTTCTTTTTTTTTTGAAGAAGGAGGCAGGGGGAGCAACGCCCTTTCCAAAGGGAGAATTTACGATATCATTACCGGTTGAGCTATCATTTTCAAGGTTGCGCGTGCAAGTGCCGTGACCGGTAAGATAATCGAAACACGTGTGTTCGTCTTATTATTATTACGAAGCAACGATCTCTTGGTTATTACATATATTAGACGAGTATTACGTTGTTTCTCTATGGTGGTTTCTACTTATGTGTGTGTGTGTGTGATACACGAACAGTATCATTTTTCTCTTTCTCGTTGGAATATACGAGAAAGAAAAAAAAAGGAAGTGAAATGAAAATAAAAATCAATTATCGAATTAGTTTAACACTAACATTTTGTTTCATTACAGTTTAATGATGATTTTTATTTTTCATTTGACAAAAAGTATTGTCGATTGTGATATTATTAATTTGTTGTACGACGACACGATCATTTCTTTTTATCTATATATAAATTTAAGTACTAATTGTTTACGTAATTTATTATCGTTAATTAAAAATCGTCTAAGATATAATGAGATAGTATCGATATAACGTTATGCAAGAAAACACAATTCAATTTAATTATAATTACATTTAAATTAACGTATACTTTAACGTTAGATATATTGTCAATGAAAAACAAATTGAATAATTTATATTATATTTAATAATTTAATTCAACAATAATGAAATAATTTATATTCAACTATGCCAATAAGAAAAGTTTACGAAATGTTCATTTTTAATTGTAACACGTAGGTATCGATAATTATTAAAAAAAAATTGAACAAACGAATTTTGTTTTTCAATAGATGGGAAGAAAACATTTGATATCACGATACAAATTATTTTTTAATAATAAATACATTTTTGTTTCATATATAGTTTGATTGATTCACGATCAGTAGTCTGTTCGGTCATTTAATTAATTTATTATTAACAAGTTATTCTTTTTTTATGATTTTTTTTTTGTATTCTTTTGCGAATAGCAAGAAAGAGAGAGAGAAGAAGAAGAAGGATTGATGGTAGTATATCGTTAGACGGAAAAATTATAGCGCGTAGGTGCAACGCGTATTTTCCGATGGCACGTAAATTTACGGACCGTTAACTTCAACGAATTTATATTCCTTCTTTTCGCGACCACGCGGACTTTATTATTCGTTTCGCGCCTACGCTCTCTTTTATTCTCTCACACACACACACATATATTTTCTCTCTCTTTCTCTCGTATACTCTCTCGTTCTCGTTAAACGTCGACCTTACCCTAAACTTTGAAATTATGACCGACCAATGGGAGTATATATAAGCTACGATACTCTGGCTACCAAAAATAAGGAAAGAAAAAAAGAGTATAGAATTTGTATGGGGAAAGAAAAAAACAAACAAACAAACATATATAAAATATACTACGACCCGTAAAAGTCTCGAATTTTGTTCGGTTCTCGTATTAAAAAATGTCACGATTTCGATATTTTTACGATCTCTCGATATTTCCAATGTAATTTCTTTCGCGTATGGTATAGAAACAAATTTTCTAACGATACCAAAAGTGAATGGTTTTATAAGAAGGTAGGGGTGAAAAATGGGGGTAAGAAAAAGATTCGTAAGAAAATTATTGTAATTATTTCATTTTGTTAAATAATGATATTCAATAGTAAGTAATTACAATTATTTAAATCTATTATCGTAATAAAACTAACCCCACCCCACTCCCATACACACCCCCGCACTTACACTTTACTTTAAATTTACTATGTATAATAATGTACGTCGGGTTTATTCGAATCGGAGACAAAAAAGTATAGAAGATAATATAGAAAATATAAATGATGAGAGATTGCAACGTAGTTTGAAAAGAGAATCGCGTGCAATGGTTTTGGGGAGTGAGTGAGGGGGTGGATGGTGGGTAAAGCTATGGCAAAAGCTTTGGGAATGTTGGAAAATGTTGTTATGGGAGTGAGATCATCACCCCCTAGGGGAATATAGACGAACGTATAGGTTATTTCTGCGATCGCGAAAACTTTTAATAGCTTTCTGATAGCTTATTGCTACGGCTTATAAATAATTTGATATATCTTGTTGTTGTATGTGTATGGTCGTGGTCTTACGATCCCTTTTTCCAACCCAACCATTCTTATTTTTTTCTCTTTTTTTTTCTCTTTTCTTTATACTTTTTCTTTTGCTATCGTCTTCGGAAATCAAAAAAAATAAACCCACCACCACCCTCCCACGACTTAATCATTCTCTGGAAAATAAGTTTCTTTTTGTTTTATTTTTCTGCTTTTTATTCTCTCCTTCCATTTTTGTTCTCTTACGAACCAACGAAAGTTGTTAATCTAAATGTTTGTTTTTTCCTCTCGATCACGGACACATCATCGTCGCGTTATTTATATTTAACAAAATCCACACACACACCCAACGTTATTTATTTATTTTCTCGTTCGAAAATTCTTGATAATTATGACGATCGAAAAGGGGATGGGGTAAAAAGTAAAGATAATGAAATAATTTTCACGAAATATAAGTAAAAAATATATTTTTGTTTCTCTATCTCCAACCCCCCACCCACAGTGTACACAATTCCCCCCTTCCTCTCTGTTATAACCTTTAGCCGTAGTGAAAAATATTCAATTACGCGTCGGTGCATTAATAAACGAACGTACGTACGTATGCACCGGGGTTTTCGCGGTGGGTTCGGTTGTAAGATTAATGATACACGCGTGGCACAAATCCATAACGGTCTAGCAGTGACGGTACTCGAGGGTGAAAGTATTAAATTCACCGGGTAGGTTTAATTAAATCGAGTCAGTCGCGTCTGCCACTGGAGGAAGATCGTCGAATGCGCGAGCTTTTCCACGAAAGGAAGGAAAGGAAACTGACGAAACGAAACGAACGAAGAAAGATAATAATATAGGATAGAATGAAAGTGGAAATGAGACAGATTGAAAGTTTGCTATACCAAGGTAAAGTGAGAAAGAAAAAAAGAAAGAAAGAAAGAAGGGTAAGTTGAGTAGGAATACGGCGTGGGGGGTACGAGGGGGGGGTGTACAGGTTATTATCAGAAGGTTTGAGAAAAAGTCACAGGTATATATATACCTGTATATACCTTTTTAATATTGCATATACTGCAACGACGAATAATCGAAGACGGCAGACAGAGAGTGTAACCCTTTTCAATGTTACTTCGTTATATAACCCTTCTTTTCACTCTACACGCTTCTCTGCACCCTATATCTAACTATAGTGGGAGGGAGAGAGAGAGAGAGAAGCGTGCACGTGTAAATAATGTGCAACCGTGCACTCTCTAGACGTTGCGGTAATCATACAATCATGTAATAATATCGTGTTGTTGCCCGTGCATATGCACACGTTATTATATCATACCCACAATCTCATAATTCGCGTTTATACCTTTGGATGTTAGATGTAAAATTATTAATATTATTATTATTATTATTATTTATTATTATTAGAGTAGTATGCGTTTCATTTTTTTCTTTTTTCTTTTATATTATTCACTGTTAAAAAATTGTGATTAATTTTGCTGCTGCGCTTTTCGCGTTCGTTCGTTCGTTTGTTTTGTTTTGTTTTGTTTTGTTTTGTTTCATTTTTGCTTTCGGTAAAAATCGTGATATTTTGTTAAAACCGTTAACGCACGTTATTAAATGCAACGGTTGGAAAATAACGATACACGTTGGATATATGAGCAAGTATACGAAACTGTTGGTGGTGGTGATGGTGGTGGTGGTGGTGGTGGTGGTTTGTAGCAGGAAAAGAGTACGTAGGAAAAATTACGTAACCACATATTCTCTCAGTAATACTTTTTCCTTTTTTTTTTCTCTCTCTCTCTCTCTCTCTCTCCTTTCTTTTCTTCTTTTTCGTCGAGAAAATAACGAGGAAGTACTTATATTACGTAGGGAATGAAAATCATGGAAAACAATGTGAAAATAAAACAAAAAAAAAGAAGGATTTTTAATTCAATGATACGATACGATACGATAAAAGAGATCTCGTTATCGGATCATACCACCCCCACCTCCTTCCTACACTATTTATACCATAAAAAACCGCCTAATCACATCTTTCACTTTTAAACCATCATCCATCTTATTTAACGCGTTGATTAATTATGGCGTACATTTAATTATTGTCCGATACACGTCGGGTTAACGCGTATCGTAACCTCGAGTCGTTGTTTTTGTTCCGCTTAACGGTGGTTTTTTTTTTTTCTTTCTTCTTCTTCTTTTGTTTTTTATTACGTTATTTCTAAACAATATTTCGGTGATCCGGGCTGGCGAACAAAAAAAAAATTTTGAAAGCACCGTAACGATATTATATTGAAATTTAGATTCGAGAGAATCGATCGATATTTTCTTTTTTTTCCTCCCCCTCCCCCTCCCCCCCTCCCCACTCCGTGCTATATATATATATATATATATATATGTATGCGCGTATTTTTTTCTTTTTTTCCATTTCACATTCGCGTTTAAAAACGAAATTCCAAAATAGAATTTTTGTTGAGATTTTTAGCAAACAACAATAAAAACATATATAATCCATGAGAAATACCGAACCTTGATATCCTTCCCCCGATTTGTGATTCGTAAGGATTAATGGGGTTGGCGGTGGGGGGAAGGGGTAGTTTGTATCAATCAATCGTTAACCAAACGGCTTGGAGTGGGGTGGGGGTGGAGGGGAGTGCTGATCAAACAACAAAAATTGGTATCATCAAAATGTAAATGAACGTTGTCGATTGATTACGCCCTTTTATTCCGAAAGTTCTTATCGCTTTGGCGCAGTGTTTTACAAACTTTGTTGCTTGAAAAAAAATCCCCTAGCACGACGCTTCCTTTGTTTTTTTTTTTTCTTCTTTTTATAAAGAATATTCAATTTTCCAGGAAGGCAAAGTCGCGTCCCGAGAAAGAGAGAGGGGTGAAAGGAGAGGGTTGGTGATTTTCTTCCCTTTTTTTTCCCCCATTCCGATGCAACGGATGACGTCTTAAAACCCAGTAATCGTCTGTCCCGCGTATGAAAAACCTGGGAAGATGGTGAACGAGAGGGGTGGAGAAGGAGGGGGTGGATTAACATAGAAACGAGCTATCCGAGCTCTTCGGATCTTCTGTCACGAAAGAATTGTCTACGTTTATTTTATCCCCTATATATATATTTGTTTTTTTTTTATTTTATTTTATTTATTATACTTAGGAATATAAGTACATCGAAAATTTGCTATCTGAACGTTTGATCTATCGAAATAATAATAATAATTGTACGTGGTTTGATGTATCATACTACATCGAACAAATCTCTTTCGTTCCATTCGTGAAATGTTTTCATAGTATTCTGCGTTAGTTAGAAACGCACCCTTCGTTATCCCGTAAAACCATAATCGTATAAATTCGAATCGAAATTATAAAAGGTCAACGCGATTTTCTCTGCGTAACGGGTAGGAAGAAAAACTTCGAAAATGAGAGGAAACTTTGCAGCTGTCTATGGGACAAATACGAGAGAAAGTGAGAGAGAGTGAGAGAGAGTGAGTTAAATTTTTCGATACGCTTTCGAGTATAACGAATTGAGCGGGAATTTTTGAAAAAGGAAAAGAAACCACGAAAGTCGTTTTCGGTTTTCCACGAATGACGTTAAACGAAGAATGAATCAACGAAAGAAAAGAAAAGGTAAAGAAAAATAAATGGAGAATAAGATAGAAAGTTATAAAAGATTGTATTCGATCGTAGAAAATCTTCTTGCAGCTTCGAACGATGGTTGGTGGGAAGGAAACGGGAGGGGGTCTTTGTCACATTGGTTTGTGGTTTCGGGAAAGAGGACCATCCGTGTCGGTGGTTTTGAACGAGAGGGTGACGAATCGATTCGAGGGTCTTAACACGTCCCTTTTTTTCATTGTTCCTCGTTCTAAGCGAAGGAGAATTTTTTACGGTTGACCAGAAAGTAGAAGAAAAAAAACTTTGGTAAATCGTTCGTTGAATGCGTATACCTTTACCACCACAACAATAACAACCGACACCGTAACACCACCATTACTACTTTATCGTCCGAAACAAATTGACATAGATACTCGCACCGAGGGAATATTTTGCTTCTTTTTTTTTCTCTTCTTTCTTTTTTTTCTTTTTTGATCTACAAAGTTTGGTACGAGAGAAAAATCAAACGGATCGTTTCCCTTCTCTCATTTGATTTTTTTCAATCGTTCTTTCAGACAGCGTAGTCAAAATGAACGGGATAGTTCGCGAATGGGAAGAGAACAAATCGAACAACACGCACACAGACAGACAGACAGACACATACACACACACACACAATTAAGAGAAAGGAAAATGATATTTTCGTAACGAGTATGCCGAAGGAAGAACGGGGTAACGTTGTCGGAACGTGCAACGAGCAGGGTTGTGTGCAATTACCGAGAACGATATTTGTTTTATTAAGTCGACAAATGTACGGTTTCGAACGTAATGGACTTCTCCTAGAGAGAAAGAGAGAGAGAGAGAAAGAAAGAGAGAGAGAGAGGTAGGTAACCACCCGCGGTTCATCGATTTTGAAAAATATCGAGGTCGCGTTGTGGTCGCTTCGAGCGATCTCAATCCCTACAATGTGTGTGTGTATGCATGTGTATATTCGTAGTACAACATACTTACATGCATAAATAAATTGTATAGTTTGTAATAGCAAATATGTATGCAACGTGTAGTATATATATATATATTTATACATTCATATGTAACGAAGGTATACCAACGAAAGAAAAGAAAATAGTTTTGCTTTATGATAAAGTTTGGTTATATTATACTAGTTTCGTGTATAAACAAAATAATGGATAACAAATACTAGTTTATTTTCTATATATGATTTCAACGCACGCATGCATACACATACAGATATATATATATAAATATAGTTATTAAAAATAGTATTTTTCTATAAAAGTTACGTGTAATATCTTGTAACAAAAATCAAGACTTATTATTATTCCATTGGGTTACTGCTGCTGGAAGCGAACATTTTTATCACTAGGAAACTTTTTATCCCATAACGATATATCTCGATCTTTTTCCTCTTCGGGAAACGTCAAAAAGAAAATAAACATTTTTCCTCGATCGTACGGGGGTGGATACTACTACCCGTAGGATTGAGTTTACGTTATAGATGAATTTCTTTTTCTCTGTGTGGTAATAGTAGTAGTTGTAGTAAATGCGTTTTTAAACTCGTTGTTTTGAAAATAGCCGAATAATTTTTCTCGCAAGTTTTTCGATCCGGTTACAATTGCAGTTGCAGTTGCAGCAACATCAGCTTGTCTCCTGTCTGTCGATTTTACGATTTGTCCTTTTACTTTTTCTTTCTTTCTTTTTTTTTTTCTTTTCCCTTCAGATTTTGGTCTATTTATTTTTCTATGGTTTCTCTATATCCTTTTATTTTTTCTTCTTTTTTTTTTCTATCTGTTTTCTATCTCTAACGTTCGAGATGCTTTTCTGCAGGCATCGGAATACCAAAGTGCATGGCCCCTCGCGTACGTGCGTGATCGTATCAGTGCCGATTGCATTACCGTACTGCACCAGCACCACCACCAGCAGCAGCAGCAGCAGTCTGTTTGCAAACTGCAGTAATAACCTCGACGTTCCCCGTATTAGCTGCATTATACAGTATGCACCGTGGATGCGTTCATCGACGTATATATCCGTATATCTTTTTCCTTTATATCCTCTCCCACCTCTCACCACCACCACCACCACCACCACCACCCTCATAAACCCCCCTTGACACTCCACACTCACTCACCTCTTTTACCTATTCTCTCTAGCATCGTTGAATCTTTTCATTGGCAGAAATAGTAGAACAACTATAAATGCATGGATCATTGAATGATAAATCCTATCTTTCATTCGAATGTTTTTTCTTTTTTTGATTTTATTTTTTACATTACTTTCCAAGAAACATCTTTTTAAACTAAATAATTCGTATCGTAGTGACGCAGTCTATAAATAAAAGATAGAAACCAAAGTTGCGAAGAAGTATCGTTTAAAAAAATAAAAAAGATAAGAATTAAACGTTAAAATAATGTTTCAAAAGAAGAAGAAAAATAATTAGCAAGCTCAGTTGCAATTGCAAAATTTCTAATGTTCGAAGGAATTATTATTAAATTACAATTATTGTATAATATAAAATTATTTTGGAAAGTTTATAAGACGTTATTATTTATATATAAGTATATTATTAAAAAAAAGAACAAGACAAGAGAGAGAGATTTGATGATAATAGTTAAATAGCATATAAATAGTAGAAAAGAAGAGGTTTAGTAGTATGAGAAGTTAACGGTTCGTTGCGTGTCACTGCAATGGAAACGCTGGCGTTGCTCGTAACTCGAAAAAAAGAAGAATAAGAGGGATGAGACGGGGGTGAGTGTGGGGAGGTGAGGTCAGGGGGGAGAGGGGAGGAGAATAGAGGGTGGATAGTGTGGTACGTACGCGCGTACACCTCGTGCAAATCCCAGCCGTTATAATTTCGTTGTCTTTTGAATTTATCTCCCGCAGGCTTTCTCTCTCAACCTGAACGTTTTTATTTTTATTTTTTTTTATTTCTTTTTTCTTTTTTCTTTTTTCAAGTGGCGTGGCAGGCAGGCAGGCAGGCAGGTAGGCAACGTTTGACGAGCACGCTCACCCTGAGCGAGGAAATAGAAAATGAAAGAAAGGAAAAGAAAATGAAACGAAAAGAGAGAAAGAAGATCAACAAAATATTACGAAGAAAATGAAGAAGAAGTGTAGTGGTAGCGATGGTGGTGTGGTGGTGTTGGAAAAGGGGATGGGGATGGGGTTGGAGTTGGGTTAGGTGAGGTTAGGTTAGGTTAGGTTAGGTTGGGGGGAAATAGGGGGAAAACAAAGAACCGCGAGTGAGACTTTCGCGAGAAACACAATTATTCGTATAGAGAAGAAGCACGTAGAAGCAGCAAGCGCACCCCCTTTTGCTTTGGAGGAACAATATTTGAACATTTCGTTTCGTGCACCACTCGCTAATGAACATATTTACGGAATTAACACCGAGATGTGGAAGTAAACGAGAAGGGATGGGGCAGGGGGGAGGAAAGGGGACGAGGGGGGTGATGATGCACTTTCCATCGCTCGTCGTTTCGTTCGTCTCGGTTGCATTTCGCAAATATAACGAGTCGTTTAAGTATCGCCAACCATTCTGTTTTTTCTGGTTTTTTTTTTCTCACCACTTTTAGTAAATTGGGGAGAGGGAGGAGGGGGATGAGAATATCTCGACGTTTCCCGTCGTATTTTAAAAATGATGATTTTGTCAGGTATGATTTTGAAGATGTAATTGAATAACTTTTAGAGATTACGAAAAAATTCGTGTACTGCAATTACGCGTTGCAACGATTGATTAATGATATTTCGAATGAATGAAACGCAATGAAAATGAATATTTTTTTGTCATTTTTTTCTTTTGTATTGAATTAAAAAGAAAAATTATATTTTTTTCTTTCATTCCCTTTTCTTTTTTTTTTTTAAACTTTTACACTTGTCGATAAATATTTGATAATCGTTTTTCGATTCGGTAGAAAACAAATAGATTTACACGATGAAAATAGGTTCGTTATTAGAAAATATTTTATCCGAACGAGCGTCGTTCGCTAATACTCGAGTCTCGAAACAAGTTAAAGCTTTTCTCTTATCCGAGTTTTAAGCTAAAGGAAATACGCGAAATATTTCATGAGAAAATGTAAACTTCGGTGGCTTTGGTCGAACTACTGAAGAGAAAAGCTTCGAATATTTAAGAAATGCCCAAAGTTTTGTTTCCCCCTCCTTCCTTCTCTTTCTCTTTCTCTTTCTTATCGAGAAAAGGATAGGAAACAAAAAAATAACTAGGATACATTTCACGATACTTGCATAACAAAATGCTCGAGTAGTATCTTTTTTTTCTTTTTCGAATAACCGAGAGGGGTAAAAAAGAATCTTCAAATTTCACAATTATTTCTCTGTACATTTATTTATTTATTTATTTATTTTAAAAGATACGTAATAATACGTGAATTAACGGGGTAGTGAAATAATTAACCCGCGAGCGGAATTTCGGTTGCCGAACGTTCCGAAAGTGGATTAGTGCAGAACGAGTGAACATGAGAGAGATGAGAGAGGGGGAAGGGGTCTAGGAAGGAATAGAGAAAATTTCGGAGAAGTAATAGTAGGGGAAAAGATAGAGATAGGGGTTGAACGGGTGGTGGTGGTGGTGGGAGGGGGAGGGGTAGGAAGTAGAAGACGTAACTTTTCGGAGGTTTTGAGCAGCGTTCGAGGTTAGTTCGAGCTAATCTGATTACTTAACGTTGGAACTTAACAGCGGCAGAACGCGTCTATGGGTGCAAGGGAGAGAAAAAGAGAGGGGGAAGGGAGGAATGGGGGTGTGGGTTGAAAGAGTGGGATTGTGTAAGAGAGAGTGGGCAAGTTTCCCTTGGGATTAAAATGACTTAATTTAAAGTTCGTCCCTTTCGTCGCGAACGGCCGTATAAAACGACAATCCAGTGTGATTTCTCAAAGCCACTTTGAAAAGGGGCCAGCAAAAAAGAAAGGGGCCCGCATTTAACTAATTCGACGTCCCACGAGCGGCGCTGGAATACGTAAACGGAAAATATCATCCTATGGTTGCTTGTTTTTTTTTTGTTATTGCATACGTTGCCAGAGATATTTTCATTTTTTAATTTATCATTTTTTGATTTATATTTTACATTTTATATTATTTTTGGATATATAATGCGACGGGGATTGAATAATAAATTAAACTAATGAAAATTGTAAATTATTACTTATTTTGTTTCTAGATTTTGAAATAATCGATTACTTATTGTTATACTTAATATATCTTATATCATTATATATATATAATTATAACATTATTATTATTTATTATCACATATATACAATCAAATGTAAGAGCAATGACCGAGAGTAAGAATTCCGTATAAGGTGAGGTAGTATTTTATAGAAAAAGGTAGTAGAAAAGTGCAGCATCCATTGCAAGAAGAAATTCCAGAAAGGATTGCTCGATCTTTTCTCTCCTTTTAGTTTTCTTTTTCCTTTTCCTTTTCCTTTTCCTTTTCTTTTTCTTCGTGTACCTTTTTCTTTGTTGTACCATCGCCACGATAGGACGCGCGTTATGAAATTTCTCTACTTCTTTAAATCCCATTCCGTTTCATTGTATTTCCGATCCTGCAAGGATATCATCCTCTACGTTTCGACCTTCTCGTTTTCTTCCTCTCATTTTCACTCCCCTTCCTTCCTTCCTTCCTTACTAACTTTCTTCCTTTTCCATCTTTTTCATCTACTAAACCGTACATATAGACACGAATAACACACAACGAATATCACATTTCAGAGTTTACAAGATATCACGTTTAAAAAGTCAGACAGTCATTTTTCAACTTGTAATTTTTTGGTTTTTCTATCTTCTTTTTATTCCTTTCGTTTTATTTTCTAATCTCAATACCGACTGACTGATATTATATATTTTTCTTTATATTTATCTGATTTATTTTCATACATAATTTCGTACAAATGATCTCGTTTTTTCTTTTCTTTTAATTATGAATCATTAATCGTTCAATTTGTCCACATATGCGTGCTGATTTTAACACGTAAAATAATAAACGCAGTCACTAAATATTAACAAATTATTATAATCGTATATTCGTTTAAAAATTCTCATATCTTGAGATTTAGTTGAATGAAAAGTAATATTTGACATATATAAAACGAATGATTTCGTATAATCGATATCGTCATCGTGTGTACGTAACATAAATTCAAATTAACCTAAGGCGAGTATTATTAACTACACGCGTACCCCATACTAATTATTATTATTAATAGAAATTAATAATTATCAATAATAAAAATCATTGAATATATTGTGCGTACGTGTGTTGTGTGTAAGAGAAAAAGAGAAAGAGAGAGAGAGAGAGAGAGAAAACTCGTCGTTACCAAATATAACAACGTATATTAATTCTCATACGTAAAATTTATACGAGACGTTTAATAAATCACAAAAAAAAAAAGAAAAAAATCTGAGAGGAAGAGTTTAGAAAATACGATACCCAAGACGCACTTTAATTCAACGTGGTGTGCTGGAATAAAAATTTCGCGACACGTATAACCCATTAGCCACATCGCGAATCGAATTAGCGAAAAGGCGTCTAACTAAACTCTGCGCGAGTAGGAAAAAAAAAGATTTAGGTATGAGGAACAAGGGTGGAACTGGGGGAAGGGCGGAGGAGGAGGAGGAGGGGTGTCCAAGCCATCAAATGTAGGAAGGAAGGAAAAGTGTTGTTGCATTGTTGGAATTTTCATAATAAAATTACGAGTCACATCAGCTCTAGGTCTCGTCCAACGTATACAACGAACACGTCGCGTATCAACTCACGTGCCCTTAACTTGTCACCCTTTTCCCTTCTTGACAAGTACGACGTATATCTACGTACGTATACGTCGTGAAATAGAGAAAAAGATATACGAGGAAAGAGAGGAGAGGGATGCGTGATTTCGCAGAAATTTTGCGAACGTAGAAATTTTGCGAGAACGTTTCAAACTAAAACGAAAATGGTGGAACGCGAAAATGCCAGACGGTATTTTGTTATTTTGCTTTTTCTTTTTCTTCTTTTTATTTTCTTTTTGTTTGTTTCCCCTCTCTCTCTCTCTCTTTTCTCTAGTTTGCACGAATCTGTCTTTCGTATATATTCTTTTTTTTTCTTTTTTGGGAGGGTAGGGAGATGAATTTTTTTTGTTTCCAAGCAACTTTCTCCCTACACTTGCTCGTTATGCTTAATCAGGCAAATTTTCAAGCTTGACGGTTCCCCAATGGTGTGTGTTTCTAACGATAAAGTCTCCTTCCTTATGCTCGTGTCACGCACGCGCCAAAATTTCGTGACCGGTTCACGTGTGCACGAATTACCAAACGTATTTTACTCACTTTCTTCTATCTAATTTACATATGCGTGATAAGTACTTTTCAACATTAACCGTTCTACCAACTTGTACGAACTTACATCCGTATATTATTATAAAGTTTCGTGTTATATAATAATTCTTTCCCCCCATATATAATACACCGTCGTACCACCTATATTTATTTCTCTACTCACATTTCCTCGATATCTGTTTATAGAAACCATATCAAATTTGCATTTATTCTCGTCGAGAAAAGAACGATATATATTTTTTATTAAATCGGCTTAACAATTGAACGAAAACGAGATGAAGGATTATTTTCGATTTTCCCTTAACGCGTTTTCCCCTTAGAAGCGGCAAAGTTTCTCCATTAGGATGCGTGGCCGAACGTGGAAAACCACGAGAACCATCCGTAAATCCAAAGCCATTTTCCATAGAACGAGGTAAAGGGGGAGGAAAGGAGAATGGGAGAGGGGTAGGGGGAGGGGGGCAAGACCTCGGCCAATCCCGTTCCGGACAGTCGATTCGCTCGGTCGACCACTTGGAAAAAGTCCGACCACTTTGCCGGTAACCAACCCCCCACCCTCGATCCCCATTCAACCCCATCACCCTAGTCACCCCTTTTCCCGTTACCAGCTCACCTTAAAACCCTTCTCTCGACACCCAAGCCACCCACTTTCTCTTCCATCCTACCCTACGATCGTTTTCCACGCTTTCGTGAACCCTTTCTTCTCTCGTTCGAGTCTGCAACTTTCGGAAAGTGGATGAAATCGTATATCGGTAAGCGAAGAAGAAGAAGAAGAAGAAGAAGAAGAAGAAGATTCCGCCCTTACCAGGGAATTTCGTTATAACGGTGTAAGCAATTTTCCGTGGTCCAGAAAAGGGACGAGTAAAGGGACGAGAACATCTTCTCGAGGTATACACGACGTCCTTTGATATCGTTACAACTCGCATAACCGTGAAATTAATTACCGAAAGATACGTTTATACGTTAATCGGATTAATTTTGCAATAATGCCTTAATGCTTACGCCCCCCCACCCCCCACCACACGTACACACATTTAATTCGTATTATATTATATACATTTTTTTTTCTTTATTTTCTTTCTTTTTTTATTCGATGAGCGTAATTTATATTTAAAAGAAATCAATATTCCATTAGCAATTATCGTAATTATTTAAAAACGCAGGAATTACGGGTTCGTAATACACGCGTAAATGGTTTTTATCCTCGTAATATTTGAATATAGAAAAAAATCTGATGAAGAAAGCAAAAGAAATAAATTCCTTCTTATTAACAAGCTCGGAAAAAAATTCGTCTAGCTTTTATCGATAAACAAATGAAAGCACCTATAATTAATTAATACGTATAGAATCGGTAAATAAAAGACGGAATGGTTTGAAATAATTAGGTGAATAGATGGGAAAGGAAAGAATCGGGAAGTGGGTTTGGTTTAAAATAGAGGAAGAAATAGAAAAGGAATGAAATAGAAAAAAAAAAAAAAGGAAAATCATACGAATGAGTATATTTGATCTAAAACGAATCACGAAGCTAGGAAATAAGCGTGTCTTTCGTCAATGCTCGCTCATTCGGTTCGGTTTAGTTCGGTTCTTCTTCTTCTTCTTCTTCTTTCGTTTTCTGAATGCGAATGAGAACTCCTCTTCCTCTCCCCCTACTCTTCTTCTCCCTCTTCTCAGGGAAAAGGTGTACGAATATAAGAGAAATCGAGAGAGAGAGAGAGAGAGAGAAAAAACAAGAGAGAGAGAAAAAAAGCATCCAGTGAAGAAGAAGGGTTTCTTTCGCGAACGTGAAAGTCAGTTGAAGCCGAGACCCAGGGCCGTACCAAGGAACCAGAACGGAAGGAAGGCTGCATTTATTAAACTGAGCGCAGACGTACCATCTCTCTCTCTCTTTTTCTTCCAATATTTCCCTCTTCGTGCCGCACCCGTGATTACTTCGATGTGTGTCCCTTCCTCGGTGTTTACGTGGGTGTTTGTGTGCGTGCGTAAAATAGTACCTCGATATACCCTCTTCATCACTCCTTCCTTTTCTTTCTTTCCTTTCCTTTTCTTTTCTTTTCTTTTCTTTTCTTTCTTCCATTCCATCTATCTCTCTCGCACTACCATCTTTTCTTCCACGTGCAACGAGCACGTACCACATACATACATACATACATTTTTATATGTATATATATGTGTTTATACACATATAAATGCACGCATACAACACACCCTTTTCCATTCTTTCGAACGAGTTCCATCTTCTCTCGAAGTCGTTCGAAATTGAATGCCGGCGGTCGAGACTCCGACGATTCCGACTTCTGACTCCTCTAATATACTTTCACGTTTTCTCTTTCCTCATCTTTTCATTCTTTTTCTTTTCCTTCTTTCCCTTCTTCTTCTTCTTCTTCTTATTCTTACTCTTCCGTTGTTTCGAGTTCGCCTTTTAAAAAATTTTCCTCGAGAAAGTCTGGATTCTCACCTGCACGCAATACACCCACCCACATACATACATTCATATATACACGTGAACAAATCAATCTATCTGTTTTTATTTTTAAATTAATATTACTTTGTCTTATTTAATTATAATATTTCTTAATTCGTACCGTCATTTTTTCTACGTACGAAAATTCCAATATATTTTTAACGTTGGTAGCACGTAAATCCTATATAATTCTGTTAACCCTTTACGAAGAGCCAGAGAATTTGGGTGTTATCGTGGGAGAAATGGTTGAAACCACAGCAGCAACACCACCACCACCACCACTACCACCCCCCAGCATCCCCTAGTCTTGCTTGCTTGCGATACATTGCCATACGATCGAACGTTGCTAACTATTCGTCCGAAGGCTTCGTTTAATCGTTCAACGAACTGGATGGAGGATACGGAATCGTGTTGTTTCGATTATAACGAGCACTTGGCATACCAACGCTTATTGGAAATACAATACGAAACGAACGAGGGATTCGAAAGCTTGAAGAAGGAATGGAAGAAGGGGTGGTGAAGGGGAGGGAAGGGGTTGTAGCCTTTAACTTTGTACAATGGTTTATCCTACGTTAATTTCACATTTAAGATTCTTCAAAGGTTAACTTTGAACGTTTTCTTTTGATCGTTATTTTAGAATCAATCTTTTACCTTTTATTTATTTTTTTAATTTTATATACTAAAATATATATAATGTTGAATTAAAAATCACAAATGTAATTTATTTATTTATTTATTTATTTATTCAATACTTTATAGGGTAATTTAGTGTAGTTAATACATACGACGAGTAATCATCGTCGTATTCAATCACGAAATTCTCAGATCGTTACCTGTGGAATCAATTTCGAGTAAACCTCTCTCTCTCTCTCTTTCTCTTTCTCTCTCAAGGGCATATTGCTACGGTATAAATTACCACGAGGTAATTGCTTCGACATAAGCCCTTCTTAGAGCTTCGAATTTCCTATTTTTCAAGATAAAATGATACTACCTTTAATAATATCGTATCGTTATATAAGAAAAATTATTATCAAATTTGATTAATAAAACGACGATATTTATAATCCTTATATTCAAACCCCCCCTTAAACCTACTCCCGAACGAAATATAAAAATATAATTGTAAGAATATAATAATCATTTGTAACAATTGATTACGCGTAAAAGTCATATAATACCAATGGACTACGTTGTAGATATAACTGTTAGAGACGAACGAGAATCCTCTGTCGGAAAGTTCAAACGAGCGTCGAACCGAAAATTGACCCCCAGGCCGATTGGTTTGACCGTTCGGTAGTCTAGCGTACGCATATGAGGGTGGTGGTCTCGTGAGAGGGGTAGAAAACAATTAATCAACGGTATACGTTCCCCGTTTGCTACACGGTTCGACGAACGATGCATGCAAGAGACTGAGAGAGAGAGAGAGTGAGAGACAAAAAGAGAGCGAGAGAGTAAGAAATAGATAGATAGATAGATAGAGAAGGATGTTAAACGTGGGATTAGAAAGAGAAAGGTAGAAGTTGTGGGCGAACGAGCGGTTGCGAGGGGTTGGTGGGAGTTTGTGGGGGCTTGTGGGGGTAAGAGGTACGGCGTGACTGATTCATTATGAGACTGTAATTAAGTTCTGGGGTATTAGCATACCGACAACGTCGGCTTTGGCCCACTCCAGTCGACACCGACTGGGAACGACTTGACCCGGCCCCAGGGTAAGGTGCTTCCTATGCTAACGAGATCGTCGTCGTCCCTTGCACGCCACCTTCTTGGTAGCCCAGAAAAAACTGCGCATTTATTCGTCCGATGTCGAGCGAATCTACCACCACCACCACCACCAACCCTTTTTTCTTTTGCTAACATCCCATGCCAGTAACACCCAGTGCAAGTAGTGCCAACATTGCCACCCGTTATACAAGTTATACCGGTACGACTATTATTATATTCCCCTCGACCATTAGGAACTCTCTTCCTCCTTCTCCCTGCCTCCCCCTTGTTCCACCCCCTACCTACCTACCTACCTACCTACCTACCTACCTACCACCACTACTAGCAAGACGCGTATCTCTTAATTAGCCAACGAAATCCACTGTGGAAGTGCCACCGCACGAAACTCTCGTACCCGTTATCAATTCACCCTGGACCACCAACTTTCCTCCTATGGTCAACTCTATGTCTAATTTTCATTACTTTTTCTTTTACTTTTAGTATATGCATGTATGTATGTACGTATATGGAAGAAACGAATGACAATTGTTTAATATTCTAATAATATGTTTCTTTGAAATCATTTTAAAAAATGAATTCTATCGATATATCATTGTCCAATATTAAAAAGTTTCATCAAACTTGAATATATCTTATCTTATATACGATATCATACGTACATATGTGTTGTAAGAATTTCGTATAACACACCTAATCGAAATTTCGTTCACGGAACGTGTTTTTGTTCCGTTATTGGGCTATCGAAGAAAGATTTCATTAAATTTCTACTTTAATTAGATACTCGTGATTATTAATTGAATTTATTTACTATCATTCTCATCGTAAATAAATTCCACCATCGTAGTAGCTGTTAGATTTTTTTCAATTTTTTTATTACTTATTAAGTTTCCCGTGTTCGTCGGTAAACGAATTTTCTTTCCCTTTCTACTTCTCTTCGTTATACCTCCCTCCCCCCTCCTCGCCCCACTCCCTCCTTTATTATCGAAGCCCTCGTGTACGGAATAAGATTAATCAAAGAACGAATTTTGTCGTCACTTTTCAGCAAGCTGAGGTGGAGGATGGAGGAGTTGGAGACGCTGGAGAGCACGGAGTGCCCGGAATGTCCCGGGCCACCCCCTGAGTTCCGGTTGCCACCACCCCCTCGGCCACCTTTCCTCACCGAGGGAACCTTCTGCTCGGAGGCGCCCTTAGCCGAGCTCGAGGACTGCGTTGCCATTCCGGTAAGCACCCTTTTATCAATCAGTTTCCGTTTATTATTATTATTATTTGGTTCCTTCATTTTTGGAAATATTTTTCACAGAATTGTAACTCGGAGTAATACTTCAGATCGTGTATCTCGTATAATAATATTCATTATATATTTTTATTTATAACAATAAAATATGATTCAGGTATGCATGAACAGGTGGTATATACGAGAACCCGAAGATCAAGGATTATTAGGAAGAAAATCAAATATAAATTCGTCAACTTTTACGTAAATTTGATTTCATTTTTCGTAAGGGATGATACGTATCAATTAACATACCTCTACACATGTGTATCACACACACACACACGTGAGCATCAATTATTTCATTTCCATCGTTTATTCCAAATTACTCTCGCAATTCTAGCCAAGTTATTTTTTTGTGTCTTTCTATGAATAAATTAACAATCGATATAATTATCAAATCATCATCGAAGGGACACATCTGTTAACATTTCGAAACATTTTTTTCTCTAGATATCGCAGAGACAGATACACGATTCGTTAATACTCGATGTAGTTTTGAACGTGAACCTAGGATATCTGAAACGGGGTGGGATGAATAGTGGGTGTTTGAAGGGGAAAAAGAGAGTGAGAGAGAGAAGAGAAGAGAATGGGTGAGTGAAAAGGGTGAGGAAAAGGTTTCAACGTAACATAGTTCGCGTTATGCAGTTCGCGTAGACTCGCTCGGACGCTTTTCCTACCGGCTTATATCGATTTCTCTCGGTCGATGTTCGCTGCTGGCAGACGAGTTATATCTTTTCCTATCTTTCTCTCTCTTCAACGGAGTCTCGTTTCTTCTCTCTCTCTCTCTCTCACTCATTCTCTCACCCTGTTCCTGTCTCTTTCTCGTATCAACGGCCGGAGTATTTGCCCGTGGTATTCGGGTATTCATGAGCAGGTACATACGAGAATCCGAAGATCAACGATGCAAGCCACCTGGGAATACTGAAATTCGAAGAAAGAGTGATAGAGAGAGAGAGAGAGAGAGATGCCATAGTTGAGAATGTGTGTGTCTATGTTTATATCTATCTATGTGTTTCCACCCTTTCCACAGTTTCACCATTCCTCCCCTCGTTTGCATCGTGTCTAGCTAGCTAGCTAGCTAGGTGAGTGGGTGAGTGGGTGGATAGGTTTGATGCTAGGTTTGTTCCTAGTCTTCTCTAACATTGGGGGAACAAACGGAAAAGGACTGTCGAGTTAGCTAATAAATCGTATGATATCAGCGTGTTCGACTGGAAACAAACCATGGGCAATTGTAATGCCGCGAGAATTCGACGGATCGTTGTTTCCGTGCCACCGAATACGCGGGACCATTATAATACAAAGTTTCAAGTTTTAGAATTCTCCCGAAGTGACTTCGATACGTTTCAGTCTTCCCTTTCCTCCTCCTCTATCCCTGTCTTCCTTTTACCCACCCCCCCTACCCCCCTGCTATCTCTTTCCGTTCAATCCCTTATCCGAAATGTGTCGGAACTCGTCTTTTGTGAAATTTCCTTTCTCATTTCTAGTCTTACAGTTCTAGAGATATTTATTATCAACCCATTCCTTCGTTGTTCGATAAAATTTATTCCATTATTATTATTATTTTAATCGATAAGAAATATGTATTAACTATTCCTTTATCTATTAACGTTAGATTTGCGAGAGAGAATGTTTTATTCGTTATTTTTATTTTAGAAGGAGAGAAATTAATATTTAAATATATTTATTAGTACGTTTAATGTACATCCATGAGAATATCGGTTAGTTCGAGAGAAGTATTTAGAATGTGTGTGCGTGGAATCGAAGAAAACGGTTGTTAGGCCGATCGATAGATCGATAAATCGGCATCTATCGATTTATCGATCGAAACTCGTAACAGGTGGCGAAGAAGAAGAAACGATGGAAAGAGAATGGAAAAGGAAATGAAGATGGAGTGACTCTGCGAGAGGAAACGGGGGAAGGAAAGGGGGAAAGAGGGGAGGGGGTTTGGGGGGGGAGGGGGACCCAGCAATCTACCGTTTCACGATTCGTATCGAAAGAAGTCGATAGATTCTAGAGCTTCTTCTCTTCACCCAGTTTCTCACCGAAGAAACCCCATCCTCATCCCCCCATCCCCATCCCCCCATCCCTCTACTCCCAACCTCTCTCGAATTGAATGAAAAAAAAAGGAAAGAAAAGAAAAAGGGGCATGGTAGATAGAAAATAGAAGAGTTAGAGAAAAGGGATAAGTTTCGTTCGCCTAACGTTAATCGCCTAAGCGTTTACCGTTCTTCGAATGTAGAAATCTTCATTAACTGGGATAACCGGTGTTATCTTTTCTCTTTGTTTACGTGTTTTATTCGTTCATTTGAGATTGTTTCTTTTTGTATCTTACGATTAATCTTTTTAATGCAATTAGAATTAGTATTTTGTCGTCTTTCAACGTTTAATCGTATTTGAAAAAAAAAAGAAGGATATTTTTCAAATGAAATTTTATATAAATATCTTAATTTTATTTTAATCTTCTTTTAATATAGATAATTAAATAGATATAATTTCGTACACATCAATTTTATTTATCCATCTCTTTTCATTCTATATACCATTAGAAAAATCTTTCATTAGAAACCATTAGATATAAATTCGAGTCGAATACATTAGTTAAATAAACATATATAACAAAGAATGTAATAAGAAAACAAGAAAGAGAGAGAGAGAGAGAACAAGAAATATCGTTACTTCTTTCATTAGAACTGTTCTTCTTCGTACTACAGTTGATAAAAAAAAAAAAAGAAAATGAAAGAAAAATCACGCGACTAGTGTGTATAAATATATAAATATGCATACATTAGTTTTTTACTTAGCATACTAAATGCAAATAAAGAATACTTCTTCGTCCGACCTGAAGAAGAGTTAAACCGAAATAAAAAAGAAAAGAAAAAAAAGGAACAAAAATAATAGGTGAGAAAGAAAGTGAGACAAAAAAGAGAGAGAGAGAGAGATAGAAAAAGGGAGAAGGAGTGAGTAGGTGGGGTGAAAAGGAAGGGGGAAACAGCAGTATACATTTTGATGTATGCGTCTTCGGTGCAGCAGGGGTGATGCGAGATGTTAAAAAAAAGAAAAAAAAAAGTGTATTTACTTAGACGGGCGCCATCCTTCCGTCGGTATCGTTTCTCTCTCTCTCTCTCTCTCTAATTCTCATGGTTCTTCTTTAGCATATCCTCTATCTGTTCCTCTTCTCATCCCAGCTCGGGTGGTACACTCCCTCTCAAAACGATACACGAAAACGACCAAGAAGAAAACGAACGGGGGATGAGGGTGGGGATGAGGGGGGTTAGGAGGGGGTTAGGAGGAGGTAGGAGGACAACGACCAAGACAAGATACAAAAACTGGTAGATGCCTATTAATAGAGAACACGTGTCTCTCGTAGCTGGTGGTACGTGCATGTATATACCGACGGAGTCATTATCGCTCCACGATTTTACATCATTACGCGTAATTGGAGACCCTTCCAAACTACGAGAACGACGAACACGAAGAAGAAGATGACGAAGAAGAAGAAGATGATGATGATGAAGAAGGAGAAGAAGAAGAAGAAGAAGAAAACGAACGGATGTCGCGTTCCGTTCCGTTATTCGAAAAGACAGTACATACTCCACTTTTCGCAACGTGTTTTACAACAACCTCTTTCTTTATTTCTTTATTTCTTTTTTTCTTTCTATATTTCGTGTCGATCATCCACGGCTTGTCTACTTTCTCTTCCGTCCTTATTTTTCTTTTTCATTCTTTTTTATTTCCTTTATTCTTTCCGTTTCATGGTAGAACGACGATGAGTAAGGAGGAAGGAAAAGGAGAATAGATGTGAAACGAGATTGTTCGTAATAATAATCAGTCTACCGTGTGCTTGCTTTTTTTTATTCGATTTATTTAATTATCGTGATGTTTAGATAACGTAGTATTTTTATTATTATCAAAATCAAATGAATTACTAATAAAACTTCGAGTGAAAATATCGTTTAAAATTCCAAAAGAAAAGAAAACAAAGGAACAAAATTATTGAAATATAAAAAATATCAATTGGTCAATATAAGAATCATGATATTGTTGTTTAATCGACGACTAGGAAAATGTTTTTGAAATAAACGGGGTAATGCGCGAGGATTAACCAAAATCCGTGTTAATTCCACTTAAATTCACGTAATACCGCATTAAAGCTAATCGATCTGAAATTCATGGAGAACACTATAGTATATGAAAAGCCGGTACACCGTATAATTACACCTAACGTCACGCCATTATGCGAGAGGATTTTAATACACCTCGCGACCCATTGGAATATGAGTATGCACCACTGCGCAAGGGAAATCTTAATAATTATCTAATATTCGAATGGATATAAGACGCCTTTCACGCTCCAATGGTATCAACTAACACACACTCTCCTACACGGATAAAATATTTACACTAACACACACCCACGTATATATAGATACACATATATATATATATATTTACATAAGAAATTTACAAACACATTCACGTATAATATTAAATGTACATATTTACATAGATTTACGTACACACCCACACCCACACATACACACATACACAAATGTATATATATATACACGTAGATATATTTAACGGAGCGAATGCAAATCCCTATGTACTTGGAAGGAAATCCCTCGTGGTTTTTGTGTCTTCTCATCTGACTTTACGGGGCGTTAAATGCATCGGGTGTCCTTAATTGAATTCCATCTCTCTTTCTCTTCTCTTCTCCACGACTTTCTTTATTATTTCCCTTTCCATCTTCTTATCTTCTTTCTATAACCAGTGCCGTGGATAACTATCGAAATGGGGGGGGATAAACATCTTGAGCTGTTATTTTGCTGTTGTAAAAAAGGATGACAAGGAGAAGTAGCCAGTAGAAATAAAAGAGGAATTAGAGCGATAAAAGTGTCTTTTTGCTCTCGATTTAACAGTTCACAGAAAATGATGGTTGCTTGGTTGCTTGGTTGCTTGCTTTACGTACTCTACTTTCCTCTCTCTCTCTCTCTTTCTATTTCTCTTTCTTCTTCTTCTTCTTTTATCTCTATCTCAGTTGGTCGTTTTTTTGCATGTTCATTTAACAACTTGCGCCTCGTATAACACGAGCACTATTACCCCGAGATTTTATTACAAAAGGAATAATACTATATATATATATATATATATAAGTACTCACATTTTACGGTTGTCAAACGATAAAACGAGACATTACTTCTCGTGTCGATAATCGTGTCGCGTTTTTTTTTTCTTCTTCTTCTTCTTTTCCTTTTTATTCTTTTCCCTTTTCTTTATTTTTTTAACGATATACAAGTATTACTAAAAAGATACGTAGTTCAATTAAGTTAATTTAAATAGGAGTAATTTAATCGTTTAACTAACATGTGTATATATTGTAACTAACAGATACTTGTCTCTCTGTTTACAACATCTACGTGATTGGTAAAGGATATATAGTTACGGATTAACTTACTCGTCGTTCAACTTTACCTACAGAGTTAGTTAGTTTTCTTTGTGCTTTTACATCGAAATATCCGGTTAAAACGGTTTCTAAGATTTCTTCAAAGGAAGAAAATCCCCATCAGAGAGAAATAAGAGTGTGAGAGAGAGAGAGAGAGAAATTTAAAACACACAGACAATTTTCTTTTCCTTCGACATCAAAGTACTTTATGTAATAATATACATTTAAACGGCTATCGTTGATGAATCATTTTTTTTTTTCTAAAAATAAGAAATATTTAACCAAATTAAATATTATACAAAAGTTGCGTGAATATATAAAAAAAAATAAAAAAAGATAAGATAATCGTAGTTTATGTTAACGCACTGCACTGCACTGCACTCGTTCGTTCCCTTCGTTCCCTTCGTTCGTGGTTGAAGAAAAGAAAACAATTTACGAGCTGAGGTTACGAGCAAGGAAGAAAAGCAAGCAAGCAAGCAAGCAAGTAACCCTCAAAGAGAGATGCCAAGAGAAAGAGAATGTTCTATGACGACAGGGGTGGGAGGAAGGGAAGGGAATAAAGGGTGCCAAGAAAGGGAGGAGTAATTAAAAACCACTAAGCGAATATATAGTTTCTTGTATGTCTTTTCAAGTTTATTAGATGGCACCTAAAGGTTTATTATATACGTTGCATTGTTTATTAAATATATTATCTCTTTCTTTATTACTTTATTATACGACATTCCACGTTTTCTTTTATTTTTCTCTTTTCAAATTTATCATCTATAAATCTATTATATCAAAAGTTACATTAAGATAAAATTAATTTTATAATTTGTCTTTTTTCTCTTTTTATTTAGTATTGCAACTGTATTGAATAATACTCTTGTTATTTATGTAATTAATTATGTAATTAATCTATGTTAATATCTATGTAATTATCTACTATTATAGAACCATTATACTTTTATTTATTATTTACTATTTTCTTTTTACATTTATCTACTTACTGTGCGTTACTACTAATATAATAATAAGTTTAATAATAATTACATAATTTTCATTTCCGTTTTGTTTTATCTATACATTACATTGTACTATACTGTAATTAATTGCCTTTAGGGAGCCTAGGCTCTAGGGTCAATAAAATATTATTAAATAAATAAAATAAATAAATGTAATGTATGTCTAATTAATTTATGTAATTAATATTAAATATTTCCTGTTTCGTATTATAGAATTAAACGTATAGTTGATTAAATGTGTTTACAGATGAATATATTACTTATGTATCATAGACGTGTATATTTGTGTGTGTGTGTGTGTCTACTTATTACAATTAAGAAAGTAAGTAGTACAAGGTATGCCGAAGTCAAATCGAAAGGAAATTCTAATGCAAAAGGAGGAGGAAGAAACTTTATGTGCACTCGATTCCGTTTAACTAGAAACGACAAAAGTTTCGATTAAGTCTACGGTATAATGCGACAAGTGCTGGCAATTGGACAAGTTTAGATTTGAGTTACAGTACCTAAAGCTCAACGATATATATATATATTATAAATTTAACTGTACAACATTTCAAGATGGTGGTGCACCTTTATTATTTCCCTTTGTCGTATTTTCTCGTCTAAATCACATATAACTTTCTTTATATTTTACATAGGAAAAACAAGAAAAAACAACATTAATATATAATTTAAAGAGTTCACTTATGAAAATATTATTAATTCTAAAAGAATAGAAAATGAGAGAAAGAGAAATAGAAAAAGAATCTACTATTATCGCGTACAAATCTCCGTATAATCACTGTAAGATTATCCCACCATTTGTTCTCCCTAGTCTTTGGACGCTTTTGAGCTTACCTTTCTCTCTCTCTCACACTCTCAGTCTATCTCTCTTTCTCTTTCTCTTTCTCTTTCTCTTTGGGTTATCCGGTCGAGCCTTTTTCCCTGCACGATTTTCTTCGTCTTCCATTTTTAGGGTGGAAAAGACGGTAGCAGCTCGTAGAAAAGAGAAAGAGAAACGGAAAGAATGGGACGACTATGGTTCTATGGGGGTTGCGAAGGAGGAGGAGGAGAAGGGTGGTGGTGGTGGTGGTGGTGGTGGAAAAAGTGAGACAGATAGAAAAGAAAATGCGAGGAAGACCGAGCAGTGATACGTTTTTGCAACGGTGTGAGAAAAAAAAAAGAAAAAATATAGTCAAGAGAGAGAAAGAGAGAGAAAAAAGAGAGAGAGAGAGAGAGAGTCTCTATTACGTTGGGGAATCCGCTTTGTTTCTGCCGGCGTTCACCGAGTGCAATGTAGAAGAGGAGTAGAAAGAGAATGAATTCAAAGGTATACAAAAAGTACAAAAACAAAAAGAAATAAAAAGAAAAGGAAATGGAAAGAGAGAAAGAGAGAGAGAGAGAAAAATGGAAGGAAAGTAGAGGGGAGAGGAAAAAAAAGTCACCCTCTTCCTCGTTCTTCCTCATTCTCGTCGTATTCGTCTCCTCGGATTCGTCGTTGTCGTCGGAGTTTGCGCTTCTCGCAAAGGTACGACGACTGAAAAATGAAGGAAAACAGAAAAGGGAAGATATTTTTCTACGTTACTACCTATTTTTTTTTTTTTTTTTTTTACTTTGCTCCACACACACACACACACACACAGAAACTCATACAACTATGGTCATACTTTCTTTATTTCTTTATTTGTTTCTTTCTCAACGAATTTAGGTATGGATTTAGATGTTCTACGATTAACTCGTGACGGTGTTTAGTTAATTAAACCCCTTTGATTGGTAAACTTAAGAAAAATACTTCTACGTACTACCTATTTTGTTGTTTGTTTGTTTGTTACTTCATTTACCATACAATCACGATCATACTTTCTTTATTTTTCTTTCTTTTTCACTAAATTAGAGTATAGATTTAAATGTGTTAGGATAAACTCGTAATGGTGTTTAGTTAATTAAACCCTTTGACTGCTAAATGAGTTCTGAAAATAATTGATTTAAATTTATTCGCTTTAATCGCGATGAAAGTGAACAAAATATTATTTTTCTTCGTACGTCTTAGATTAATGTTAGTTTTCCGTTCTTTCTATCGAAATGAAATACCATAATCGATATTCTAATATATATATAAACAAATAACGAAATTATTTAATATCGTAATAAAAATTCACATCGGAGTTTTCTCAGAATCGGTCTGTGTATTAAATTAAAAAAAAACTTTCTAAGAGAGAAAACACGCGGTATCGGTAGCCGTTTCCTAATATGTCGTTCGATGAATCGACACCGGTTAAAGAAACCGGTCAGGTATACTTATTATATAGATAAATAAGTAACATGGGATCGTTCGTATAACGACTTCAAATAAATTGATAGCGGCATACATTTAGTTGACAAATAAATTCCAAAAAAAAAAGAAAATAAAATCGATTAATATTTATAACATTTTTATATCGGTCAAGCCAACTTCGATTATCCATTTTCTTTTTTAACTATATATTTAAATAATTATAATAATAATAATAATAATATATAAACGCGTTAGACATTTTTCAATTTAACGTATAAAATTTAATTTCTATAGAATTGTTTGATGTTTTTCACGAAACGATTCCAAGATTATTTATCTTATAAAAATCCTTGAAAAACAACACATTATTCTTAAAGTTAACTTCAATACGCAACGTGTTACATTACTTTTATTTTCTTACGCGATTCGATAAAGTCGAGAATCGCAAAGATAAAACCCTTCTTCTCCAAAAGGGTTTTCGTTTCGAAGCATTTTCTACGCGTATAAGGATTTAGTTTACGAATTTGTTTCCTACATCTTTATTCGTAAAAAGAAATAGTACGTATACACATAGATTTTTGTATTGTATTACCATCGTATAAAGGAAGAAAAATTGGAAATGGGAATGAGAGAATGAGATAACACCATACGTCCCATAAAATATCATATCTTTGAAAAAGATTATTCTTTGACGTTCCTGTTTTCCGCATCAAAGAACCAATTTCGATGCACCCAACGAAATTCGACACCTTCTCCAACTGATCTATTATTATTTTCTCTATGACTCATATTTTTTATTTAATCTAATATATATATATATGTGTGTGTATGTGTGTGTGTATTTTGATAAAATAAGAAAAGAAAACTTTTATTTTCAAGTAAGAAAAATCTAAATATATAATAATTTGTCTTTACACCAATAATATGGATTAAAATCAACGAATTATCAAATAAGAAACGTTAATTACATGAATGCATTTTTATTAATGTGCTGCTGGTACGACAAGATTCTCCCACGTATTTCCGTTCGATAAATAACTGAATTACAACATGTTAAACCGGTTCACACCTTTTCCCTTCCCTTCTTCGAACAGATCTTACCTGAGAAATTGTTGGGGGAAGGGAAGGGCAGGGGGGAGGGGGGGGAGGATCGCGTGTCGTCGACACTCACCTTTCGATCTTCTCTCAATCGTATGTCTCGTAAATTAAAAAAGATATTATACTTATTATTTCATTTAATATATTATTATATAATAATATAAATATTCGTAATGTAATTTAATGGAAAGATGATGAGTGGTGAGGGGGGTGGTGGGGTCATAGGTGTATCGGGGGTTACGATAATAACAGGTGAAACGAATGTAACTTTCAATTTCAATATTTCTTTATACCTATATGTATATTTTGATTACTCAGTCAGGTATATCACGTAGAATTTGATGTATAAACTAGGTATTTCTATCCCGATATACGCGTCGTTTGTAATAATAACGTTGAAACGTGGCGAGACACGCGATATCCGGGGAAAATAATAATACTATTCTTCTCCTCCTCCTCCTCCCCCTGCCCCCCTCCCCCCGTCTGGCCGCTTTCGTTATTCGCGTATCGTGTATTTTTTTTCATTTCCCAAGCGGTGTAACATCGATCACCTATCATCAGGAAGCAAATATTTCAACTTGATATACGATTCTCGCACGTTTGACCGTTTAGTCGTAAAATCCAAGAACAGAGAGAGAGAGAGAGAGAGAGAAGATAGAATGACGTTGACGTACCAAGGGTAATTCATTTTCATAAGGTTAATCACAAATTACAATCTATTCTATTATATATCATCCGGTGTTATCGTAAATTGTCAATTTTATATATTAAATATCTTTTATAGAAAAGATGATGATAATAATGTATACGCGTGTCTTCATTTATTATAATATACCACCCGTAACCATCGACAAGTTAGATTATTTTATCAATATAAATCTTCGTTTGATTATTATTTTCGTTTAGCGTAGTAGAAAACGACGTGTTAAAATATATAATTTGACGGGAAGACGTTAACAACGATTCATTTCATATCTATTACTATTATACCTATTTCTTTATTACCATATTGCATATAATATAAAGATTTATTCAAAATTTCATTTACTTAACCCTGCGTGTTTAACCACACTCTTTCTTCACGTATAAAAATGAATTCATTTGACAGCACGATAATTAACGAAAGTAATAGTAATATATTTTCATTTCAAACTAACTCGTAAAATTATCTTTTACAATTTTTCCGTATACGAAAATTAAAAGAGAGAAAGGAAAGAAAAAAAAAGAACGATACATATATTTCTATTTGAATTTTAATAATCATCATACGTTAATAAGAGGAAAAAAAAACAATGAACACCTTAAAAGTAGATAAGAGTAACGTTAAGAGGCAAGTTGAAACGAAAAGAGAGAGGGTTGGTAATCCACGCAGCAATTCAATTAGCCACTCTAATCTTCTCTTGCGAGAGAGTTAGAGTCTCGAATCTAAATAAGGATCGAGAAAACGTTTATTAAAAGGTGCACGCGTGCCGTTCGCATTCTCACGTGCTCCACGTACGCTTGCTTGTTCCAACGACACGATGTTCAACGTTATCTTCGATGCATCGCAACCTTAACCCGAAACCCCCTCCTCCTCCTCCTCCTCCTTCTTTTACCTTCCTCTTCCTACTTCTAATTTCACCTTTCTCTTCCTCCTTTTATTCCCCCCACCTCTCGTTATTTCACTTTGCTCCTCTTTCCTTTAACTTTTCTTTTTCTTAAACTTCAACCAAACCCCAGCCCCCTACTCTCCCCCCCCTTATTCACGTTCTACTTTCCTCTTTGTCTTTTTCTTTTTCTTTTATTCCTACCCACCCTCCCCCTTTCTCCTCCCCCTTTCTCCTCCTCCTCCTCTTCCCCTTGGACTCGTACCTTTAAAAGGTGTAAATCATACACGCTCGGACTCACGCCATGCGCGTGAATGTTTCGTCCCATAGGAAGGGCTTCTTTAACAGCGAAAAGTGGGAGGGAGGAGGAGGAGGAGGGGGAGAACGGGGAGGTGGTTATCGTTTCGCATAAATCATCGGCTAACTCAGAGTTTCATAGTCATAGTCGTAGTCTTTCTCTCTGTGTATGTGTGTGTGTGTGTGTGTGTGTGTGTGCACCCACTCGACCAACCACTCGTTCTTTCGAGAGTTACTACACCAATAGGGCGGGAAGGGAACGAGATCCTTTATCAGGCTCGATAAGGATGAGAGATTATGTCGAACATCGTTTCGGATTAGTTTAATAAATTCAAAGGATATATTTCTTTTGATTTCTTTGTTCATTTTTTACTGTACCAATTGAATTTCTTATTATAATTGGTACTCTCGTATACGTGAGATAACAAAATGAGATTAGCTTTTTTTATTTTTGTCAATTAACATGATAATATATTTCGATTTTATTAGAACTCTTATCTCTTTAGTATATTTATATTTTGTTGTTATTTTCTTTTCTTATTTTATATCAATTCGTATAAACAAATTTCTAATTGTGTAAGTGTTGTATTTAAAAGATATATCTAAAAGCACGTTTGTCATACACGACGTTTGAATTAATGTTTCAAGTTAGTTATAAGTTTGTTTCTTTCTTTCATTCTGTTCGAATGATCGTTTTTAAAAAAACTAGTATCAATTTATCGAACAATAATAAGTACCAGTAGTTTCTCTTTAGATATAATATCTGATTCGTTTTAAATACGAATTTCATTAGAAGTATAACAAACATCACGTTAACCAGATTACTGATAGATTTATGTTACCTTTAACGATAAGAAACAATTTTATTGTCGCGTTAGAAATACATAAAGGGTACATATCTATGCATGTGGGTTGGTAAATGAGGAAATCACAAACGAGTACGTATATAGAAAGTTAAGAAAATATTATCGTAAAGAAATAACAACGATTAGGTACGTGCGAAATTACTCTGCCGTGACGTGCAAGTAAACCTACGATTCGCAATCGTAATAACTAACGGTGTTACTATCGATGATGAACAAACGTTTTTAAGATCGGTAACCATTGACTTATAATATAATAACATTCAAATATTATTTTTTAATTTTCTTTTTCTTACTTGATATTACACGTAAAATGATTATTTGTCACGAATTCGATTCGTTTTAATCGACGGACTATGATGTGGGCTGTTTATTAAATAAATTCAATAGATAATTATATTTTTTATTTTGTATACGGATACAAATTATTATTCGTTTGATATTTTATATTAGAAACTTTATGTATATGTATATATTATTTTAATTAAAATACATAGATATACAAAAGGTATTTTGTAATACGTGGAACTAATTTTAGAAGTGTAATAGGTGATGTAAAAATAATGAAGAAAGTTCGTATAACTGTATTTCCTATATTTTATAGTGTTTTCAAGTTATATGCCATTTTTGTGTTTCAATATTCTGCGATAACTTCTATTAATTAAACATTAAATTAACAATTAAATTAACAATCAAAAATTCAATCAAATGTTACAATAGTTACTTTTTGTTTTTATTTTTATACTTCAACAAAATCGCCATATATAAATAACAGTAAGAAAAATATAACGTTTCTATAAACCCCGTTGAAATCTTTTTTACTACTTTTTCTTCTATTTCTTTTTTAATTTATTTTCCATGGCGTATTTCAAGGAACGTTTCGCGTTTGTACAAACGACTGAAGTTTTCATGGTTCCTCGAAAGGAGAGTCGGGAAGGGGGAAGAAGAAGAGGAAGATTCGTAGCATGAGTTTGCCATCCGATTATAATTAAAGTCCCAGAAACGATGATGACTACAAACTACTACCACCACTACATTTTCTTTTTCTTTTTCTTTTTGTGTACGTCGCGTGGCGCGACATGAAACAGAAAAAGAAAGCCAGCAGCCCCCATGTACGTTGTGTTGCAACATCAACACCATATCCTACATCATGTAAGCACTTCTCTTCTTCCCCTTTTCTCTATTTCTTTCTCTCTCTCTCTTTCTGTTTGTATGCATACATTAGCAGTCAAAAGTTTGCCACAAACTACGAAACTCTATTTTATATTCTCATCCACGAGATTTCACTTTTCATTTTTAACTTTAACGTTAGAAACATTAAACAGGTAAACAACGTTGTTGTCTTCCACATAAAAATAATTATCATTTATTATTTCATTAATTATATATATATTACACATTTTTGTTAGAAATATTCAAATATATATATCAAATTTTAACCGATGTATCTCTCATTTTATGCACTTTTTGTCGCATTTTCTATTTCTTTTATTTTATTAATTAAAGAACACGAATTTGTTATAAATGTGTAACAATTATATATTTTAAATATTAAATTAATTAAATCTTATATACGTATAATATTTGATTAGATTATTTTTCTATTTAATTTCCGAATTAAATGTCAAACTTTTGTTGAATAGTGTATGCATATATGCATCAATGCATGCATGCATGCATGCATGCATGGTACGTATGTATGTATGCATGTATGTATGTATGTTAGTCGGGAAGATCCCCTTTCTATCAATGGGGTCGTCGTACAGGATGTTCCCGTAGAAAAGCAAGTGTATTGAAAACTTTCCTGACCTTATCAACGTCATTCAAATGCCAAAGGAAAGAGAAGGAGGAAGGGGGGAGGGGGAGGGGGAGATATTCACGGAAGCAAAATCCCATAGATTCCTTTTTTTTTATTTTTTTAAACAATAAATGTCGAGTTCGTCGAGTAAGAATTTACGATTTTTGTTTTTCCATGTATGAAACAAAAAAAATGGGGTGAGAGAGTGTTCACTTTCTCTTTCTCTTTCTCTTTGTCTTTTTCTTTCGCACTTTGTTTCCAGTGTTCTCGTGTTTACGCGTATCCGGAATAATCAAGGAAAGGGGTTCAAAGGATCGTAACGAGGGTGTTGCAAAACCACAAACGACACCCTTCCAAAGTTCTACGTACGTCAGCGCGTGTAATTCGGTCGTCTCGTCTTTTAACAAACGATCCTTCGCAACTTTCATGATCCGTTAAATCGTCTAACACAAACGCATAAAAGGTATTCATTCGTTTATCTAACATTAGAACTTTAGATAATGTATCTCAAATACATTCAAAATTAACACGAATTGATAAACGTTCTGTATTATTTTTTACACAGAGATTTATTTTATCATATCGAATAATATTTTTTAAGTCGTCTAAACAAATTTCTTTTCTACTTTTCTATTATTTCTTTTTTTTAAATATTACTCGACGAATTTTGAACGACTAGAAAAAATATCTTATTTTAAGGAAAACAGAAACAATAAGAAATAAAATACAGATAATAAATATATAATTGTTAAAATTATCTTAGCTTTAGTATTTACCAAGTGGAAACCAATTGGTTGAACGTACATTCTCGGTTACAAATAAAAGTCATCTCCGATAAAGCTTTAAAACCGGAATATCGGTTTCAGTAACGTAGTACCAATTACTTCAGTTTTTCTCTCTCTCTCTCTCTCTCTTTTTCTTCCTTTTTTTTCTTTTTTTTTTCTTGCAAGACTAACCCGGATAATGGGGGTTACAAGAAGGAAAATATACGTCGGGATCGTGAGCAGTATTCGATCCGCGAGAAAAAGGAACTTTCTCTCTCTCTCTCTCTCTCTCTCTCTTGATGGTGTAAATCGGTTCGCTGTATTAAAACGTTCTTTCTTTTTTTTCTTTTCTTTTCTTTCTTTTCCCTCCTTCAAAGAACTACCTTACTTATTTTTTGTCCCCGTTTTAGATTGTAAATCGTTAAATAATAATATTTAAAACGAATGATCGAACCCCGTTTTTATCTTCGAACTAAACATTAAACGAATGTTTCACCTTAGATCAAATTATTTCTATTGAAAATGTCGTATTTATAAATATTATTAAAATAAACGAGACATTTTATATTATTTATTCAATTAGAATTTTGAACATTATTAACTTGTATTCCAAAAAATTGTACACCTATCAATATCCAACGTTTGGTGTTAAATCTTTTTACTGTTTTACTGTTCCTTTTTCTCTGTACTTTACTTTAATTTTTATTACATTAATTTATTATATATAAACAAAAAAAGTACGAATTGATTGATTCTTTAAACACATCGATAGGATTCATTACAAAAGAAAACTCTAATGTTACGTTGATGGATCTCGTATACAAGAGATAAAATGAGAAAGAAAAAAAAAAGAGAGAGAGAGAAAGAAAGTAAGAGGGAGGAGGAGTGGAGGAAGGGGGAGGAAAATAAAAAGATGGAAAAAGGAAGGAACGATCGTAACAAAGGGTTTTCTCGAAAGTCATTAACCCGATTCATCGTATAATCACTTTGAATGAATAGCTTAGCAAGAAGCTTTTTATCCATCGATGTGTGTTGTGTTATACGTGTATATGTATGTGTGTATGTGTGTATAGGTTTGCAAGGGAACGCGTGTTATATCGTATCGTTAGGTAGAAGAGATGACAAGGGAAAAGCATAGTCGTAGACACTAACGGCAAAAGGGGGCGATCAAAGGATTAGGTCGTCTATCAACGATACGAAAACTTCCATCGAGGAAAGACTAATTTATATCGCCAGGGATCATACGTCGAGTGGATGGGATCATTTTCCATGCTTGAAACTACGATTAATTTCGAGATAGAAATTATTTGGATAATTTAATAAATAAATTTCGTATATAAATATATATAATTTTCTTTTTTTAAATATATTAAATATATATATTGTATTAATTTTATTTTATTTTCACGCGGGTTTTAGGGCTCGTAGTTTAATAGATAAATCTCGTATAAAAATATATATAATTTCTTTTTTTAAATATATTAAATATATATATTGTATTAATTATACTTTCTTTTCACATGGGTTTTAGGGTTCGTAGTTTAATAAATAAATCTCCTGTAGAAATATATATAATTTTTAAATATATAAAATATATATATTGTATTATAATAATTATATTTTCTTTTCACGCCGGTTTTAGGGTTCGTAGTTTAATAGATAAATCTCGTATAAAAATATATATAATTTCTTTTTTTAAATATATTAAATATATATATTGTATTAATTATACTTTCTTTTCACTCCGATTTTAGGGTTCGTAGTTTAATAAATAAATCACCTGTAGAAATATATATTTATAATTTTTAAATATATAAAATATATATTCTATTAATTATATTTTCTTTTCACGCGGGTTTTAGGGTTCGTAATTTAATAGATAAATCCCATATAAAAAATATATGTGTATTAGAACATTTAACGTTTACGGTATCGCAAAAAGTAAAAGAATCTAGAATGATTTCCTTTATCGAATGAAAATCAGTCTCGTTACTTTTATCCCGACACCAAAATGATTATATCTATAGCAATCAAAAAGGAAAAACGTAGGTTCTTAACCCAGTTTTACGCGACGGGCGAATTTAAAAGGAACGATCGATCTTCTTACTCTTCTACAAGACGACCATCTTCTTTATCGCGAGTGTCTCCTTTCCGTGCTTCATCATTTTTATTTTTTCTTATTTTTTCTTTTTTCCCCCTAATACTCGGAACATCTTCCTTTTTTACTTTCCGAGATTTCTTATTGCGTGTACGTATCTATATAATAAAATATAATAAAGTTAGCCCTTCTGTAACACATCCTATAACATGATTCATAAATTTCGGTAAACCTTCTACAACGCGATAAGAAAATTGCAATAATATATTATAATATATTATTATAATAATACTTTTGTAATAATACTATTATTATAATATAATTTTATAATAATACTTTTGTAATAATACTATTATTATAATATAATTTTATAATAATACTTTTGTAATAATACTATTATTATAATATAATTTTATAATAATACTTTTGTATAATACTGTATAATTCTACAATATTAATATGATCAAATAATTTTTGTTTAACATATTTTTCAAAACTAAATTACCTTCAAATAATAAACTCTTATGTATATAATATTATGTATATACATATATATCTTCAAATAATGAAATCTTATATACTCAATAACTTATATACTTATACAGTCTTATAAAAATGTTATCTGTATATATATATATGATACGTATTTCAAAAGTCGTTAAGTTCTTATCGTGTATCATCAACTTTCATCACATTTCCTCTCAAGCGTTTAATTTATTATGCGAATTTATAAGGGAAGGAAGGAAGGAAGGAAGGGATAAACCGTTTATTCAGGTAAATTAAGGGATCATTAGAACTTTATTAAATGACCTCACGAATACTCCTCGTCCTCTCAACGTTGTCAACGTCGTAGGCTATGAAATGAAAGTTATATATAGCTCATCCATCAATGGTTGTTGAACACTACTGTAATTATGGTGCATCGAGTTAGTCGTCGTGTCGTGTCGCTTCGAAACTCGGTGCAATTAATAACCCGTATTTCCCATAAAGTAAGATAGTACCATGAAACCAATATCTATATGTTAGTTTTCGGTGTTTCATAATTTTCTTACCTTTTCTTTTCTTTTTTTTTCTCTTCTTTAAACATTATTATCGTATTCGAAAATATCTCGAGAAAGGTTTTAATTTATTCTTCTTTTATAAATATACGATAAATGCAATAACATTCAAGATTAATTGTATCCAATAAAAATTTGTCAAACTTACAATTACATTATGCATATTACAAAATGTCATGTTAGAAAATACGTAATATTCGTAAAAGAGAAAAAAGAGAAGAAGAGGAAAACAAGAGAGAAAGGTGAGAAACAACAGAACAGGAAGATAGAAAAGCGTTGGAAATTGTGTGTCTGTGTATGTATGTGTGTGCGTACGTGTGTAGAAGCAAATGAAATCCAATCGATCGGTATTCTCACGAGAACTGCTACTAACAGTTAGTACCTACCTACGTAGGTACGAGCTAGCTTGTCTGGGAATAACGCGATCGAATAATAAAAAATAAAAAAAGAGGGAAGAGAAGAAAAGAAAAAGGAAATGAACGAGTGGGGGAAAATCCAAGTGAGAGAGAAAGAGAAAGAAATACAAGTAGTAGCAGTATCGAAGGATGGTGGTGGTGGTTGTTGAAGGGTTGGTTGGTTGGTTGGTTGGTCGGTTGGTTGGTTGGCTGGTTGGTTAGCTGGTTGGTTGGTTGGTTGGTTGGTTGGTTGGTTGGTTGGTTGGTGACGCGATTCGAAGAGCGAACGAGAAAAGCATTCATTCGTAGGAACACCATGGGCCCGACCACCACGGTGACGACACCAACGAGATGCATCTCCAGTGGGAAATTCTGGGGAAAAAGCAAATCTGAAAAACAACCCACGGAATTAGACGGATTCTATCACGTTAGTTTCGCGCATTCTCGCGATACTCTCTCTCTCTCTCTCTCTCACTCTCTCGTTTTGTTCATACAAATTAATTCCTTTTTCATATCGAACAAAAATACAAAATCCTTTTCTCCATTTCATTCTACTTTATTTATTCTTATTTCTACTTCTAATTCTATTTGTTTATATTTCATATAATTAAATTTAAATAATATTATATTTAATTCATTAATACTCACGCGTAATAAAATAATTTATTTATTTTGTTATCTTCAATATAGATTAATAACATTAATCGTTCGAGATTTCTTATCTCTCCCCTATTTTCGATAAAGAAAATAAAGAACCAACTACACACACATACACACATATAAAAATAAAAAAAAGAAAAGTAAAAGAGAGAGAGAAAGAGAGAGAGAGATGCAGAAAATCCCTTAAATTATTCATACCCCGTGTGTACCCTTCTCGTACGCGTCGATGGCCCTTCGTGAATAATGTCGCCGACGCTTCGTCGCACTTTACAAAAGCTCCAAGCTTTTTTCGCGAAAACGATTTAGTGACGAAACATTCAGCCAATACTTTCTCTCTCTCTCTCTCAGTCATTCTCATCACACTTTCAACTTTTATATCTACCACCGAGCTTTTAATCGCGAATCGAGATTACTACACCGCAAATACCACGCAGTTATCTCTCTTTCTCGAGCACCCAGTACACACACAGACACCTACACACGAATACTCAGGTAAAGAGAGAGAGAGAGAGAGAAAGAAACGTTAGGTATATTTTTATCTCTCTTCTTCTCGTTCGATTTCAGAGAACGGCTACGATTAATCGTCCAATTCCAATTTCGAACGTGTAAAATCTGTGCTGGTTGCTGCTGCTATGCTTTAGACGATTCGATTTTATTATAACATCGACTAATCAAATCGAATAAAACTGGTTGTTAGATAGGAGGGGGAGGAGGGAACTAGTTTAATTCTTTTCGAAAAAACATTAATTTAAGTTCTTAAATATTCAAAATTCGTTTTCTTTCTCTCCGACGAGTCAACAGTAGTATATATTATTTTTCTATCTAATAATTTCAATTTTTTTTCTAATTCAAATTGCAAATGTAAAGTTTTTTCGTGTAAATTTTCTCTTCCCTTTTTTTTATTTTTCTTTTTTTCCGTTTTTCCTTTTTTCTTTATCGGAATATAAATTCGCGCATTATCGTTTAATTATTCGACTAACATTTTTTACATTTTATCGCAGCGTATTTTTCGCATATACAATTTTATTGTATTTAATAAAAACAAGAAGAAAATAAAAATATCAACGTTAGTTTTTTATAGATATATATATTGCATTTTGGAAGGGAAAAAAAAAAGGAAAAAAAAACGATTGGAAAGTTAACGAACCGCCCCAATCGTTGTTCTCTTTCACGCAGCAGGGGTAAACGATCCTTTACGTTTACAGTCTATTGATTTACATTGTTAACGTTTTTCATTGTTAAACTATAACAGCGAACAATAAAATGGGATATTTGTTAGCTTTTTTCAAACATGAACTATTTTTTCTTTTTTTTTACCGCGTATTCGTAAACGAAAAGAGACTGAATCGTAATCAAATCTTCGAATATAATTATAATGCTTACTAATTGTTAACGATTCAATTGTTATAAAACTTTAATCAATACTATTGAAATTTTTGAACAAGAAATTTCATGAGGAAAACGATACAACGCATAATATATTTATTAATATTTTTTTAGAAGAAACAAAAACCCATTCAACATTAACAATTCAATTGTTATAAAACTTTAATCAATACTATTGAAATTTTTGAACAAGAAATTTCATGGGAAAACAATACAACGCATAATATATTTATTAATATTTTTTTAGAAGAAAAAAAAAACCCATTCAACACGTGATCAGGATCGAACAATATAAATTAACAATAATTACACGAGAAAAGTAATATTAAATAACAAATATATTTTCTCGCAATTATCTTACTTTATATTTTATTAGAAAAAAAAAAAATAACATATCATTAACACACCTATTTTGTTTTAATCATTAACATATTGTAAACTATAGATTATGTTTCATTTGGTAGATACTAAAACATTATTGAAGGTGTTAAAGAAAGATTGAGAAAGTAAGATAAAGAAAGTAGATACAGGGATTGAGTTAAAGGTTAGGGGTTAGGGGGAGGGTAGGGGTTTGAAGGTAGAAGGTAGAGGAAGTCTCTTCTTCGACAGCTGTGCAGCACAGGTGTGTCGAACGACGAAGCTTAAATCCTAATCTCAGGGTACTCAAGGTTCAGTCGACAGATTCCAATGACGTCGACGACGTCAGAAACTGGTTGGTAGTCCGTGAATAATGTAACGTTCGGCTGTCTAACATCGTTCAGTATGAATCGACGACGGCTAAGATCTCATCGTGTTCCCTAAAAGATCCTTCATGATCCCTGTCCCCTTTCCCCTAGCCCCCCCATAGCCCCCCTCGTTCCCTCGAAATATATTCTTAGATAATCGGTTGTTAAAACGTTAGAAGTGAGATCATAATGAATAAATGAAATCATTTGATTAGACCCACATACCCCATAGACCCCAATCACTTACTCGTTTGCAATACGATCATGTTAAAAAAACACTATTACGTTTATTAAGAACATTTTGTTCATACGAATAATAATTAATTAGAATTATTTTAGTTAATGCAACAATAAATGAAGTCATAATGTTATCGATGAGAAAACAAGTTGATTGTTATCAATTAAATCTACGTTATAAGAAAGTATAGGAAGTATACGAAAATTTAGGAGTGGGAGTGAGAAAAAAATTAATCGGCTGGATATTCTCTTTAGTAACCGTTCCCAAGAAGCCACCACCATTACCAGTACCATCACCAACACCATCACCAGTACCAGCACCATCGCGCAAAGACGTCTATCCTCCTTGGGTAGAAATTAATGCCACTTCTAACTCCGTAGACGCGACTACTTGAAAACTTAGCCGCGTTCGGGTGAGACCGAACTCGAACGAAGCCTCACCCCCCGTCCTCCCCCATCCTCAGCCCAGCCCACCCCGAGCACCGTCATCCATTCTCGGTCGACGTGCCACCACTGGCACCGTTGGCCTCGTGGGAATCCAAAGAGGTTGAACACGAAGAAGGAAGATAGGAAGGAAAGGAAAGGAAAGAGGATGATCGAGATCGGTGAAGAAGAAAACGTGAGGGACGAATCCTCCGAGTCTGTTGGTGGAAAAGGGTTTACCAACCTGCCGGCCAAAGAGAACGATTAGTAGGCGAGCTTCAACGAATCGTGCTTGGCTCTTGCTGTTCTTCTTCTTCTTCTTCTTCTTCTCTCTGTCTCTCTTACCAACTCAACCCAACCCAAACTCCCTCCTTTCCCCTTTCGGATTGTGGAAGCGTAGCCCTTCTCTCCTTAAACCCATACCTTAGTCTCCCTTCGTGGTTTCGGGCACGAGCAACGGTTGCTTCTTCCACGTTCTTCTCTTCTTCCACTCCTGACGTATCAACCGATTCGTAGATAACTCGATAAAAGGAGTTAGCCGTCGTTAAACTTTCCTCTTTCGAGTCTTAACCTCGAAATCCCTCCCTCCCCTCTCTCTCTCTCGTGAGTTTACTCCTCGTTTCGCTTGATGAATTTAAGAGAGTGAAAGCGTGCAAATGAAACAAATAAAAAGGGAAACTGTACTATTCTTGAAAGATATTTATATATATGTGCTTGTCTAATTTATTTTTTATCTTTTATTTAGAACACCACGATTACTTTGGTAAATTAACGATAGCAATTGTTAATCTCTTACGTACAAATGAATTATTATCATTTTTAACGATACCAATTATCTCCCCCAATCGTATTCTATCTTATTTAGATCACGACGATACTTTGTTAATTGGATTAACGCAATTTTAACCACCCCTACGATACGTTTACTCGAACTTCCGTCCTATTGATCAAATTTGATGGATTTTCGTAAGTAACCGTAATTTCTCGCGAAGAACTAAATAAAATGGGGTCTCGAAAGAAATTCGACTAGCAGACGTACGTGACCGTATTTCTTTGTTCTTTCAACGCCCCTTCCAGCCGTCCACCCTCCCTACCCCTACCCCATACTTTCGGACTACTCTTCTAACTTCTTCCTTTTTTCTTTCTTTTTCTTTCTTTCTTTCTTTCCTTTTTTACGGTGCCGTCAATTCTTGACGGGGGTGAGCTTGATCGCGATGAGGCACGTTCGACCAAGTACCATCATTGACACTACCACCAGCATCGGCAACACTATCACCGCCACTATCAATTTCCCCACCCTCCCCCTTGCCACCTACTACCCTTGCTACCTCCTCTCCCCCCCTCCCACCTTCTCTAAACACGATGCCAGCAACTTTTACTTCGTTTGCTCTTCTCTAGGATAGGGTCAACGAGATTTTCTCACTCCAATTAAGAAGACCGTGCTAGATACCCGCGAAGATCTTCCCGTTTTCATTCTCTTTTATCTTTTCCCTTTTTTTTTTCTCCCTTTTATATCGGAACGTTAACTGTAACCAACTGAGACGAGACACTAAGTTCAAGTCAGAGATTAAAGTCTAGTTCGGTTTAGGATTGCATCAGAGGGTTTACCTTAACCCTTTTGATTATCCAATATCGATGAAGAAGATCGTTCGGTGATCATGCGAATGAAAATTTATAAATGCATAATTTATTTTATTCGTTTAATTGTAGACGCAACAATTATTATATTTTTGCATTATTATTAATTATATAATATATATTTTTTCATAATTATTAAATTTTTCAATTAAGAATCGATTTTGTTATCTAAACGATTGATATAATATACAATAAATAAATACTAACTTCAGATGTTTGAAATTGCATTAACAAAATGCATAAATAAATATAATAATAATAAAAAGAAAATGGAAATAAAAGGGAGCGAAATATTTTATTGAGATGGCAAGCAGGTGGTGACGATGATCGTGACGTACTCCCTTTTACCTCTTCGCTAAACGACGTTACCACCACCACCACAACTACCACCCCCATCGTTTCATCTTCCACGAAGCAAAGACGAATTCTGAACCTTCTCGAAGTCGACAGGATTGAAGATTAAAGGGAGAATATATATTGGAGAAGGCGGATCGCATTCCTCTTCTTACCCCCTAATGATCCCTTTGCCGGAAGATCTCGAATATCACTCGGTCGGTAAAGAGGATTCGTGCGGAATAAACGCGGCAACCTATCCGTGCATTTATTTTCATGAATAGGGCCAAAAATCTTAACGCTAAATCCATCCTCTTCTCTTTCTCTCTTATTTCTTTCTTATTTCTTCATCGTTTGCTTTATTAACGTTCTTAAACTTTGGAAAATCGTGACTAAAATTTACACCAGTCTGAACATTTCAAAATTTTTTCCTATACCTAGAAATAAAATATAATATCTTCTTTTATATTTATATATAATTAATATATTAGATCATGAAAAATATATATATATTTTCGTATTCGAATTGAAATCAAGTTGATTTAATTTAAAGTGTTTAAATATCTAATACAAACTTATACGTGTAAGAATGTAATAATTATGCAAAAGTATACGTGACGTGTGAGATTAGTCTAGCAATAGTTCATACAATGATCATCGTGACATTAAAAATAAATTTATTAATAAAACGTAATCATTCCTATAACACTAATGACCAAACAAAATAAAAAAACAAATATGAAACACCAATAATCCGTCTCTCAGTTAGAAAAGAATGAAGAGAAAGAAAATGAACAACGCAAACTGGTAATTGAAATTGAGAAATGAGTAGGGAATGTTAGGATGTGTTTCCCAAAATGAATGAAAAGTAAAATAAAGAAAAATTCTTTTCCAACGCGAAAATCGGAATCGATCGATCGTTGTTGTTGGGTTAACCGAGTTGACGGCCGTGAGTTACCGTCGATTAATTTAAATGCGATCTGTTCCCGACGTGTCGGATAATTAACGTGGCGAAACGGGACATTAACACGCGTCGGGAAACGGTATTATGTCCTGTCCTATCCTTCAGGATAGGATACCACTTCACTTCGCTTCGGTTCGCTTCATTTCACTTCATTTCACCGCACATCTTTCGTCAAACGTCGACTAGCAAATTCGTAAAGTTGTCTCATTCAACTATTTCTTATTTTCTTGTTTTTTTTTTTAATAACATTATCTAATTATTTTCTTCTTCTTCTTCTTCGTTCTTTATTTTAGGCAAGTTGCCTGTTTCGTAACGACGTTTTTCTGCCTATTGCACTGTTAAATTGTCGCACCATAGTTTTCGTGGGCGCCCCGTACTTCTGCGGCCAATCGATGATTTATCCCATGCAATTCTGCCGATTCTTCTGTTGTCCATTCTGCTAATAGACAGAGTGTCGTTTCTATGAGCCGCAAAATTTTGTTTACGTTGGGTAGGGAGCTAACCTGATCCAACAACCTTCCTCCTTTTCCCGGGCTTAGGACCGGCAACATGATCGCTGACCTTCCAGCGATCCTGCAGGCGGAGTTATTTTCTAATTAATTATTTTCTATCTCAAGGAAACATGTGTATTGTGTTTTATTACGTATAGGAGGGATGAAAAGTTCCGAGCTGCATAGGGGGTGAATAATTTTCGAAAAGTTGCGTAAAGATTTCGTAATACTTACGTGGAACAAATGTGGAAAGTGATTTTGAGAAATATTCGATAAATATTTCTCGTGTAAACTAATTTCTAATAATTTTGAACATTTTACTTTTATAAATAACTCTCGACGTAAATGATAAATGATCAGAAAAAAACTTATTATACTACTATACTCCCGTTTTATATTATCATCTTCTTGTTTTTTATATTCTTTTTTTTTATATATTAAAGACCAACAGTAGATGTGTTATTTCTTTCTTTTTTTTCTTTTTTTTTCATTCGTTCAACGGGTCTTTCATTTTTCATGGTATTTTACATATACATATATATATGAGGTCAAAACATGTTACGAGGTTGAATAAACGTTTTGCCGTTGGCGTAACGTTTAGCGTATAAATACAAAAATACAAAAATAAAAACATATATAATAACGAGAAAATACTCGAGAAAATGTTCGACGAATACATATGTATTTATATACATATATATATACATATATGATCAATGTGTACACATGAATACAATTTGTCGAGTATATATTCTTCATTTGAACGATGATATGCATTCAAAAACCTCTTCTTTTAAAAACAACCTCCTCATCATCATCATCATCATCTTCATCGTCATCATCATCTACTCGTATATTTTATTATATTTTGTTTACATTGAAAAAGATTTTATCGTATGAAAAAGAAAACTGTTCGAGAAGGGGGATTACAAATTGTATAATATCGAAGAAAATAATAATTATATCCTCGTGTTTTTTTTTATTAATACAGTAAGTTGTTTTTCATTTCAACGTTAACAAATTATTAAAAAAGAATCTTAGAATCAATTTTCCTAATTAATTCAATTTCGCTCGCTCGCGTATTCGAACTAAATTACCATAAGCTTTTTTTCTTTTTTTCTTTTTTTCTCTCTCTCTCTCTTTCTCTCTCGAATTACAAGAAAAAGAGGGAATCCTTTTCATTTGCTAATCCACTTTTCCTTCCTGTGTTCCAAAGTAGGATAAAAAAAAAAGGAAAAATAGAAGGAAGGAAGGAAAGAAGAAGGGGGTGGTGGAGAAAGGAGAAAGGAGGAACAGAACAAATGTTTCTAAGAGGAAAAACGTGCGGCGAGCTTTGAATTTCCGCCGATTAAATCCGACAGCCAGTAGAGAGAGAGAGAGAGAGAGAGAAAAGAAAACGGGACAAATAACGGAAAAAAAAAAAAGAAGAAAACGTACGGTAGAAAAAAATTAGGGGAAGGGGTGGGGAGGGTTAAAAAGAAAAAGAGAAACCGAATCAAATTTCTGTCGGTAAAAATCGCCGGTGGGTTTTTGGAGGAGGAGGAAGGGAAAGGGAGGGTTGTAGAGAGATGTCAAACGCGTGGTCGAATACGAGAGTTCGGCGTTGAAATTTAAAAAAAAAAAAAAAAGAACAAAAAAGGGGGAGGAAAATACTCGTACGAAAAAAAATACACCATACGCGTGTTTTACGATATTGTAAATAAATGTAAAATTTGTTAGAAAGTATGAGAGAGTGGGGAGGGGGAAGAGGAGATAGAAAAAAGGGCAACGAGAAAGAAAAGAAAAGAATAAAAAAAAAAATAGAAAAGAATAGGACAAGAATAGGAAGACGAGAAGAATTAATTCGCGTATGTGTGTGCGTATGTGTGTAAATGTATCGTAAAAAAAAAAAAAAAGGATGAACGTACAACAATCGAAAGATAGAAAGAGAGAAAGATAGATAGAAATAGGGGGATGATGTATACAGAAGATAGTGACGGGATAAATGATGAATAGGGTAGAAAGGGTGAAACAGGAGGAAGGGAGGGAGGGAGGGAGGGATGGGGTTCGCGAAAGGGAAAACGACGAAATGCGTTTACGCTCGTTTCGTGGAGCAACGAAAATGCTCGCCGAGGCTTGACGAGATTCGTTCCGTTTCGAATATCAAAAACAATTCGGGCCAGGAGAAAGAAGGGTGGTTAGGCGAGAACGAGAAAGGAAGGGAGGAGGAACCTTCCTGGTTTGGTGAGCTGGAAGAAAGGGAAAGGGTTGTAGCTTTCGGTCCTTTATAATATCACTCTCCATCTTTCTTTCTGTATATTTGCAGTTGTGGACTGTTACTGTTATTGCCGATGATGTTGTATAACGTTGACTGAAAGATAAAGGAAAAGGAAAAGGGAAAGGAAGATAGAAAGAAGGAAGAAAAGAAGGAAGAATGAGAGTAAAAGAGATAGATAGATAGATAGATAGATAGATAGACAAGGGGTGGCTTTTTTAGATAGTACATATACATGCACACATATATATGTATATGTATATGTATTTATTCATCGTGCTCGAAAGAGAATTCGGTCGTGTGGACGAAATGACAGGCGATATTAAAACACGTCCGGAATGTTGCTGCTACTATTTCTCCCCCCCCCGTGCCTTCTTTTCCACCCCCCATCCGCGTCGTTAAACACTCTTCCAATCCCCCACTTTGAATTTCTCCTCTTCCCCTCCCCCTGTTCCCTTCCCTTTTTATTCTTCCTACCTCTCAATATCATCCCTCTCCCCTTCCCCACCATTAGCCCTCCCCCCGTCTACGTTGAATCGGAGAAGTGTAGTATACGTTTGTCGAAAAGCTACCACCACCATTCCCCTCATCCACCCTTTTCGTGCGATATGATACCTACTCTTGTAGTTTGTAACCCTCCTCTTTCTCTCCCCCTCTCTCTCTCTCTCTTTCACTCACTCACTCGTTCAGGTAGATCCCTTCAAAGTGGAAGGGACGAAAATTACGAGCTTCGATATCTCGCAGTCGGATTCTCGTCGAATCACGAGTCACGTATAAATGTATTTGTTATTGTTGTTGATGTAGTAGTAGTAGTAGTAGTAGTGTGAAAACAAACAGACAACGTAAATGCTCCTCTCTATATCGAGTGAAAATGGATTGGAAAGTTTGAAAATGTGCATTCGCGTGTGTTTATATACCTGTACAGGTATATAGGTATATACCGGGCGTTTGCTCTTTGATTATAACACTCGTTTACGTTATTTCAAGAAAGAGGAATCACTATTCGTTCGATATATATATATATATATATATATATATATATATATAAATATCATTGATATTGGATTTAATTAATAATTATTTTTTTTTTATTATATTATATTATTCATCAATTTGAGATCATTTTATTAATATTATATATGATATTTTAAAATTGAAGTTGAAATTCGAAATGAAACATTCCTATTTTTTTCTTCTTTTTTCAATGGAAATGAATATTATAAGATATTATTATCACTATTATTATTCCATCATCGATTCACATGATAATCCAATTTAAATTTACAATGTGTAAAACTTTTTAGAACATAATGCATATCAAAAAGTGGGTATAGCAAATTTTTCATCTTACAATCTATTCTAATACATTATCAACAACGAATCATGCGAAAATATTTAACGTTATTCATGTATATTCGATTCAAAAAATACAGTTATAGTGTTTTCGTTATAATTGCTATCGAACAAACATCATAGTTTCGTTTCTTTTGTCATCGATACGTATTCTCCTGATGTTATTCCCTATTTAATAGTTATTTTCTTTTCTTCTTCTTTTTCTTCTTTCGTGTGATTTGTAGAAAAGAAGAAGAAGAAGAAGAAAAAAGATTGGCATAAAAGCAAATGAAAAAAAAAGTATTATCCAAGGGTGGAACGAATTTCAGCATCGGTGACGATCCTTTTATGCGAATTGTAGCAATATATAGTACTCGCTGAAGGATGAAAGCTTAGGTATTTTTCTACTACTACGACAACAAAAAAAGAAAAGACCCCCCCTCTTCCCCCTATTCCTCTTAAAGTGCATTCTCTCTTCTCTCTCTCTCTCTTTCCTTCATTCCATCATTCTCTGCAAACTTTATTACGCACGATCGAACTTATCGAATTGCTTTTTTCATACAATTGAACGATCACCGTTTCTGATTTTCCTTCGACCGACGACAAAACTCGGATTAAATAGAAACTTTCCTCTTCGTTTCTTTTTTTTTTCTTTTTTATTCTTTCGAGAGTTAGATTATATTGTCACCGGAAAAGCAGATGAACCAAATTTCGATAAGGTAACGTAGGGAAAAAAAGAAACATATATGTTACAAGATACATCTGTCCTTTCTATTAAATTCAAATTTTTGGTAAGTACTATCGTATTGTACGCATACTTATAGTGTTTGATTTTTATCATATTAGTAATCTTTCTATATTTTTCTCTCTTAGGTAAAAAGCTAATAAAACTGACTAAGATTATTCCTGGCGTAAGAAGAAGAAGAAAACTGAGAATAAAAAGATAAGGAAACACAGAGAAATTTAGTTTCGTAATATGGGACCCATTTCTATCTTCTTTCTAAGGTTTCCTGATACCAGGAGGATAATCATAAGACATTCAAAGGATCAACGCACACAATGGATCAACAACATCAGTTTAAGAACAACGTACAACGTTTTTTTAATTAATTATTATAAATTATATGTTATTTATCTTAAAAATCAGATCTACATTAAAGAAATGTAAAAGAAACTTTCTGTACAAGATTGAAATTTATAAAATATACTTAAATTAAATCAAATAATTTGTTGAATTATTTATATTACGAAAAAACCATTCCTAAACAAAAATCCAAACAGGTGAACAGAAAAAAAAGATATAGAATAATGCAACGTTAAGGTAAGTAATTTTTTAGTTACTAAACTTTAAACATAAATACAAGTTTCAAAACTAACAAATTAAGAATCGGTATCTCATTGCCAAGAATTTCGGACAGTTCCCAGAAATGACGTCATTTCCAAGAATTTCGGATTTTTCCAAGAAATGACGTCATTTCCAAGAATTTCAGATGACGTCATTTCTTGGAAAAGTCCGAAATCGAGATACCTCCTCGCACATCATGTGATCCTGTTACAAAATTAAATTTTCGACAAAATTTCAAAGTTTTCTCAAAAATTGAGATTGTTAACAGGATCACATGATGTGCAAGGAGGTATCTCGATTCCGGACTTTTCCGAGAAATGACGTCATTTCCAAGAATTTCAGAAATTCCAAGAAATGACGTCACTTCCAAGAATTTCGGATTTTTCCAAGAAATGACGTCACTTCCAAGAATTTCAGATTTTTCCAAGAAATGACGTCATTTCCAAGAATTTCAGATGACGTCATTTCTTGGAAAAGTCCGAAATCAGGATACCTCCTCGCACATCATGTGATCCTGTTACAAAATTAAATTTTCGACAAAATTTCAAAGTTTTCTCGACAAAATTTCAAAGTTTTCTCGAAAATTTAATTTTGTAACAGGATAACATGATGTGCGAGGAGGTATCTCGATTTCGGACTTTTCCAAGAAATGACGTCATTTCCAAGAATTTCAGAAATTCCAAGAAATGACGTCACTTCCAAGAATTTTGGACTTTTCCAAGAAATGACGTCATTTCCAAGAATTTTAGATTTTTCCAAGAAATGACGTCATTTCCAAGAATTTCAGATGACGTCATTTCTTGGAAAAGTCCGAAATAAGGATACCTCCTCGCACATCATGTGATCCTGTTAACAATCTCAATTTTCGAGAAAACTTTGAAATTTTGCCGAGAAAACTTTGAAATTTTGTCGAAAATTTAATTTTGTAACAGGATGACATGATGTGCGAGGAGGTATCTCGATTCCGGACTTTTCCAAGAAATGACGTCATTTCCAAGAATTTCAGAAATTCCAAGAAATGACGTCACTTCCAAGAATTTCGGACTTTTCCAAGAAATGACGTCACTTCCAAGAATTTCAGATTTTTCCGAGAAATGACGTCATTTCCAAGAATTTCCGATGACGTCATTTCTTGGAAAAGTCCGAAATCAGGATACCTCCTCGCACATCATGTGATCCTGTTAACAATCTCAATTTTCGAGAAAACTTTGAAATTTTGTCGAGAAAACTTTAAAATTTTGTCGAAAATTTAATTTTGTAACAGGATAACATGATGTGCGAGGAGGTATCTCGATTCCGGACTTTTCCGAGAAATGACGTCATTTCCAAGAATTTCAGAAGTTCCAAGAAATGACGTCACTTCCAAGAATTGCGGATTTTTCCAAGAAATGACGTCACTTCCAAGAATTTCAGATTTTTCCCAGAAATGACGTCATTTCCAAGAATTTCTGATGACGTCATTTCTTGGAAAATTCCGAAATAAGGATACCTCCTCGCACATCATGTGATCCTGTTAACAATCTCAATTTTCGAGAAAACTTTGAAATTTTGTCGAGAAAACTTTGAAATTTTGTCGAAAATTTAATTTTGTAACAGGATAACATGACGTGCGAGGAGGTATCTCGATTTCGGCCTTTTCCAAGAAATGACGTCATTTCCAAGAATTTCAGAAATTCCAAGAAATGACGTCACTTCCAAGAATTTCGGACTTTTCCAAGAAATGACGTCACTTCCAAGAATTTCAGATTTTTCCAAGAAATGACGTCATTTCCAAGAATTTCCGATGACGTCATTTCTTGGAAAAGTCCGAAATTTTTGGCAATGAGATACCGATTCTTAATTTGTTAGTTTTGGAACTCATATTTTTTTTTAAAGTTTAGTAACTAAAAATTAACTTACCTTAACGTTGCATTATTCTATATCTTTTTTTTCTGTTCACCTGTTTGGATTTTTTGTTTAGGAATGGTTCTTTCGCAATATAAATAATTCAACAAATTATTTGATTTAATTTAAGTATATTTTATAAATTTCAATCTTGTACAGAAAGTTTCTTTTACATTTCTTTAATGTACATCTGATTTTTAAGATAAATAACATATAATTTATAATAATTAATTAAAAAACGTTGTACGTTGTTCTTAAACTGATGTCGTTGATCCATTGTGTGCGTTGATCCATGAATGTCTTATGATTATCCTCCTGGTATCAGGAAACCTTAGAAAGATGATAGAAATGGGTCCCATATACGAAACTAAATTTCTCTGTGTTTCCTTATCTTTTTATTCTCAGTTTCCTTCTTCTTCTTATGCCAGGAATAATCTTTTTCAGTTTTATTAGCTTCTTACCTAAGAAAGAAAAATATAAAAAAATTAGCAAACGAGAAGAAATAAATGCTACAAAGAGAGTTAAAGATAAAAAAAAAAGCTTCTTTTAGACTGAGGAAAAAATTATTCTTTGCGATTTCTTTTTCGGAATATTTTTTTTTCTTTTTTTTTCTTTTGCGAAACTTTTTCTTTCGCATCTTTTTTCCCTAAACCATAGAACGAGGGTAGTATAATAAGAAGGAACATGAGAGATCGTAACAGGAAGAGAACGATTAGGATACCTTATACTCAAGGAAAAGCAATTCCAAGATTATCCATAATAAATAAGTTATTCGAATCCCATAGGGGTGTTGTTGTGGTATAGTCATTTCCGACGATGCTTATTCAAAGATTTCACATGCCTCGAGTTATTATATTCGATAATATCAAAAATACTTTAGGATAATAAGTAAAATTAAAAAGAAGAGTAAATGAAGTCAGAAAAATTCGATTAGGTGCATTGGAAAATCATTTTTCTCATATTTCATTCAGTAGACATCATTTTTATCTCGAATTATTATAGATCAATTGAAAATATTTTGTACTTTGATATAATTTACTTTTAGATTGTTATATTATTATTTATATTTTATTAAAATCATTCGTATATCGTTAAAACGATATTATAAAAGTTTCTTATAATGATTAAAAAATTAATTTAAATATATATATATATTTTGTAATATTAATATTTCTTTAACACGTTGTATATACTTGTATGTATTATTAAAAAGTACGTTGATTATGAACAATCTTTCGTTATTGGTCAGAGATGACGATGATGATGAAAATAAGGGATAAAAGCTTAGCCCTAAAACCACTTTAAACTCCACTTTAAACTCCACTTTGTTAAGAATATTGTTTTATTTTGTTCTCTCGTTTTTTCGAACATCATTTTTCTAAATTTATAACGGTCTAATAGACAAGACGAGCGACGTTTTCTTCTAAAAGTTCCTTCTTCTTCTTCTTCTTTTTCTTATTCTTACATCACTCTTATTATTTTTATTTTTAATGTTTTCTTTTTTAACGATGATGATGCTGGTCGTTTTAATTGCCTGTCGTGTAAAGAAAATAACATCCTCGTTATTATTATCTAAAGTTAAACGAGGAAAAGTATAATAATAATAATTATTATTATTATTATTATATATAATTATCTTCATCTTGTTTGAATTTGTCAATGAAAACGATGTAAATTATTATTATAACGTATGTCTGTGTGTGTTTAATTATGTTTACGAAGAAAATAAATCATTGATCTAAACGATCGACGAAAAATTGATGAAAATTTCAATACGATATAAAATATTATATTCTCTTGAAGAAAAAAGAAAACAAAAAAATCTCAGGTAACCAGCTAACCATTCATTGGGGCAAAAGTAAATTTAGAATTTCCCTTTTAAAACAACTCGTTAAACTTTCTCGGCTATAGAAAGATTCTTTGAAATGCTGCAAATGTCGAAAATAACGCGAACGTTCCATTTTTATCCGTTTTAAACTAATAGTGTTGTATACATTTTCGCGCTGGTATATATTTTATAATTATTGTTTATAATACATTTATTTTCTAACTTACACTAATTTATTTATATATATATATGAACACATTAATATATGTTAAACTTTGATCATACGTAAATACTACAACTTCAAATATATATATTTTATTATATTATTAAACATACATTTATATATAACAAATATTTTTATTTCATAAAAATCTTAAATAAAAATATTATTTCATTCATTTGAGAGACCCAAAAAAATACAACAAATAATAAACGAATTCAGTTTCTCAAATGTGATTCCGTTATTTTCGTTAGTTAGAGAATAATGTATATAAATTGTTAATAACAATGGTCAAAGAATCGTACGTGATTGTATTAATTCGTTGGTTTTCTTCGTTCGTTTGTACGAGGTATGCCACTTTGGCTCGTTTCGAAGGCCATTCATTGGAGAAACACGTGGGTAGAGATGCGAATTGCAGGGCGCCATACGAACCCTTGCCAGGACATAAAGACTCCGATTTCAAAAGGACACGAAGGGACAAAGAGGAAAGGGTATGTGAAAGGTACAAAGGATGGTACGTGCCCGTTCAGTGTATCGTTCAGAAGAGAAGAGGAAGGATAGTAACTTGTAACGATGATGATTCGTTGGAAAATAATTGTCTAGTCTCTTTCATAGTTACATTTATCTTAATTCTTTTATCATTATTATTACTATTATATTCATTATTTTTTATTTATTTTTTTTAACTCGTTATAACCATTTATAAAATAAAAATTTATGAAAATATCTGTATGCATATGTGTGTTCAAATTGGAATAGTACGATTGGTTTTCTATCAAAAATCATTTAATTCAAATTTCATCCTATTTATTACATATATATATAAATAATTGAATCCCCCTAATTTTATCATTTTTAATACCTTTCGTTAAAAATATCAATTAAAATCTCATCATTGTAGAGAAATGTAAATAGAAAAAAATTGAGATTAAAGTAAAGCAGACACAAGAGGTGTCGTGTTATGTGTAAATTTAAAATGACTTAGAGACGAGACGAAGAGGGGAAAGGGGGAGATGGGGTGGGTGTGGGGGGGGGGTAAATAACGTTGATTTTCTCTTAACGATTCGTTGGTTGAACATATTCACGTAAACACTCGTCCTCGTTACGACGTAACGCGCTAGCGTAAATTTTCGAACAAACGCGTAATTAGAATACCCGTCGCTTCCCCGGTAACAGGATGACCTATCCGTTCCAACGGAAATGCAAAGGGGGTAGTAAAGGGGGTTGGTGGACAACGCGAGAGAATTGTTAAATCAACTAGACGATTTTCAATGCATGCGTGCGTGACCAATGTCTGTTCACTTCGCGTAATGCGTCTACTACTACTACTATTACTATTACAACTATTACGACTACTACTAGGAACCAACCAACCCTCTTTCTCATTTCCCTCCATTGTTATAAATCGATAACGCGGAGATTTATTTATGATTTATATTTTTATTATACTTCCTGCTTATTTGATTTGATTTGATTTGATTTTATTTTATTTTCTGCTTTTTTCGTGTTGTCGATGAATTTTTAAAACATTCGATTATTAAACGAGGATTTGTATTTATACTTCTAGTTATTATATTCTTTTTTTATTTTCTATTAATATATATTTATATATTTTGTCATGATTATACTATTGGATTCATTCGTTAAATAATTAACGTTGCTATTTTGTTTCAATGAAACATTTTCTATATATAATTTTATTTATACAATATAGTATACCCCTTGATTAACCCGATTCTCATTTATCCGAATAATAATAACGATTTTAATCCGTTGTTTCATATCTATTAACAAAACGTTAATAATCGTAATCGATATGTATTTCATATTTCTTCATTACGGAAAATGATTTAAAACTCTCGTTACGTTATTAATTGATCGGAGAAAAATGATCTTTCATGGGTTAAACGAAATAAATACATTGAACAAAATTAATTATTATAATAATAATAATTAAATACATATAACGATGTGAGAAACTCGTTTCAATCTTAGAAATTAAATAAAATGATCGGTTTTATTCTCGAACGTAATAATAGATTTGAGAAATAGAAACAAAATAAGCTGCCCTCAGCCCCATAAAAAAAAAAAAAAAAGTATTGTTAATCTTCCTCCTTCCTTTCTCTCTATTTTTCATCAATTCTCCGAAACTGTAAGCTTTTCAAACGTTGGTAAAACATAACGATTAGCCAGATTAGCCTGGGGGCTCTTACGATACACTCTCATCTATCATATCATCCCATAAATAATTCCCAAAGCGTATATAGAAGTCCGTTAAACGTTACCTACGTTGTTGAACCGGTAAACTCAAGTCGATAATACGATCACCGTCAACGTTAGATCCAAACGAACGAACGAACCAACTAACGAAACTATAACCAATTGGTTAGTATATCATCCTGTTATATTAACTTTAATTACAAACGATTAATTTGTCGTTGAAAAGTTTGTTAAAATGGTGCAGAGGTCACGTTTGCTACTTGCTCGTTTCCTACGCCACCAATTTCAGGAAATTTCAATGGGAAATCTTCATGGGAAAATTTAAAGTGAGAAAAAAAAGATGATAAATGAAAGTGATAAAGAAAAAAAGTTTTTTCAACTGGAGAGAGATATAGAATTGTGTTTTAAATATTACTAGTTCGTTACGTGTATTATAAAAAGTATTATATACGCTTGAATAATATAATATAATATAACACGCACGTAGTTTCGATATCAAGAAAATATCCTATTACGAAATATCGATTACAATAGTGAAGGGGGAAAATAATAAAATACACGGGGATGTAATTACGACAAAAAGAAGAAAAATAAAAACTCACTCTTGTATTTCTTTGTTTAATAATATATACCTACTCTAATGTTGAAAAGTTTAGATTTGGAATGATCGTATTACCAAAGTATCGATTAGAAACAAGAGATAGGTGGTAGAACAAAGGTAAAATTTCGTTCATACGTTCCGTTCATTCACTTTTACCCTCCTCCTCCTCCTCCTCCTCCTCCCTTTCCCTTTCTCTTGAACCTTTCTATACGTCGTTTTCTTTGTTGTTCACTCGAGCCTTCATTAAACGACGGCATGCTAATTAATCGAAGCGTTCTCAAATCATGATGACAACCTAAACCAACTTCAACCCCAACCCCCTCAACCCTCCCCCCCTTGTTACTCGTGCATGAGTGGAAACACTACACAATGTTGTCGAATGGAACGCGAGTTCTTTTTTTTTTTTTCTTGAAAATAATTCAATGAAATTTGATCGATCGGTCGAGAGGGTATTTTACAAAAAAATAACAAAAGTTCTTGATTGACGGTAAATAATTCTACGCGATTTATCTTCTAAACAAAAAGCCTAAGAGAGTCAAATTGAATATATTTTCTGTCTTTCGATAACTAATTGAATAATTTAAAAAAACGAAAGGAGAGAATCGTTGAGAAAATCTATAAACAAATCGTCTCGATGGGATGGGATGGGGATCGTTAGCCCATCCATGTGCACACACCATTAAGAGGATACTCGAACTCTCGTTGTCGATCGTTGCTTTCATAATTCTAATAACAATCTTCGTTTTTATTTACCTACGATACAATAATTCGCGTGGGTGTTTGTACATAATATTTATTTTATTATTTTTCTTATTATAATTTTTTTCTTATATATATATAACAAAGGGGTACCCTATAATAATAATAAATTTTTATTTTATTGTAATACCCTATATATTATCATTAATTTTTTTGTTATATATATTATATATATTTTATTATATATATTATTATATATATATATATTATCATTAATTTTTTTGTTATATATATTATATATATACGAGACAATACGATACAATAATTCGCGTGGGTGTTTGTACATAATATTTATTTTATTATTTTTCTTATTATAATTTTTTTATTATATATATATATATATAACAAAGGGGTACCCTATAATAATAATAAATTTTTATTTTATTGTAATACCCTATATATTATCATTAATTTTTTTATTATATATATTATATATATTTTATATATATATATTATAATATATATATTATCATTAATTTTTTTGTTATATATATTATATATATTTTATTATATATTTTATTATATATATTATTATATATATATATATATATTATCATTAATTTTTTTTCCCAAAGATTAAAGATGAAGTTCAGAATATTTTCTCGTTGGTCGGATAACGTCGAGAAAATGGGTCGTTTATTCGCGAGGATTATAAAAATCCATTATTTTTACATTATTTTATGCGAAAACGAATACTACGACAAAGAAGAAGAAGAAGAAAAAGAAGAGGAGAAAGAAAGATAATCGATGAAAATATTATTTTCCCCGTTTACTTATCCTTTCTTCTTTTGCATATTATATTTCGAACCGTTTTCAATATCTTTCTTTCTTCTTTCCTCTCGTCGTTCGCTTTTTGTTCTTTTTCTTTTTTTTCCTACGATTGATAACCATTCGAAATCTAGGACCATTTCGAATTCGCGAATGATATCGAGGAGAAATCAACGTTGAAAACTTCTTTCTCTCTGACTCTCTTTTATTGCCACTCAAAAGTTTGAAAAGTGCTCGATCATCGGAGCAATCATTCGATCGTCTCAATCAGTCTCTTAGTCTTTTTTTTTTGTCTTTTTTTACATTGACTTTCTACGAAACTTTATTTCGATAGTTATAAATAAATATCCTTTAAGTTATTCGGAATTATCGACTAATATTATTAATCCTTTTCCTATTTCCTTCTTCGATTGTTTTTTTTTTTACTCTAATTCATTTAAAGTAAATCAATGAGAATCATGAATTATTAACAATATACTTTTTCCTTCTCGATATTTTAATATTAAATTTGAATATAAAAAGTTTATACATTCCCAAGGGGGTGGAGGGGGGGGTGGTTATTCGTTGCATGTTGAATTCTTATTATTAAAAATTATTCGCGAAACTAAATAAATATTTATTTAACCTAATTTCATTTTTTCATCTCGTCTCAGGGGTTGTTCTTAATTTGTTCTAAATTAAATAATATTTCGAGTTTATTATATAGAAGATATATAGATATTTAGTTCCGATCAAAGATTAATCCAACACCTTGATTCCCGAAGATGATTCGATTCCCGTTTTCTCGTTCGTTCGTTCACTCGTTCATTCATTCATCCATTCGTTCGTTCGTTGAAACGGTTTACGGATCGTTATTGCATACGTTGAACGAAGAAATTGGCAGAGTTTTTCCAAGAGGATCCCATTAATTGGATCGAATATCTGGTTACTGTTCTACTTTTTATCCAGCTTCCAACTAGTCGGCTGAATCATCACTCAAATCCCCTAACGAGATTTTTGCGTAAACTTAAGTGCCAACCGCGTAGAAAAAATATTTTTAAAAAAATATGAAAAAAAATAGAAAGAGAAAAGAAAATTATATATGTATATATATGTGTGTGTGTGTGTATTAACGTTGCAAAAATGCAACGAAACTTTCATGCACCTTCATTGATTTTATCCTATCGTTTTTATTATTATTATTATTAATTAATATTATTTATATTATACCACAGATAATTAATCATCGTAAATTCTTATGTACGATCAAAATTCATACAAAAATTGCAAGATAAATGTTTGTTATTTTCTTATTTTGTTTTTTTTCCTTTCCTTTTGGCATCGTTCCATTTCATTTATCTTTTTTTTTTTTCTGTTTGCACCCTTACAACGAAAATGAGATTCCGAAATGAAGAAACATCCTTTTCTACTACACCACTTCGAATTCTTCCCCTTCCTTTTTCTCTTTCCTTACACACACACACACACACACACCTATATATAACTGTCTATGTTTCTAGTACTGTTTAGGTACGAGAACTCACGTTAAAAACGATACATCATCCGGACTAGCTTTATTTTCCAAATTTCACGACGAGAGTTGAAGAGAAAACATTCGTGGAAGCAAGAGAGAGAGAGAGAGAGAGAGAGAGAGAGAGAAAAAAGTTGTTAGGAGGGGTAGGTAGGAAGGTAGGATGAGTAAAAAGGGTGGCAGTGGGGGATGAGTGGGGGATGAGTGGGGGAGTTGGGGTAGTGTAAGTTAGAAAAGGGAATAGATAGAATAGAAAGGAAGAAGAGATTCTCTTACTGAAGGTACACTCTCTCTCTCTCTCTCTTCTCTCTCCTCTCTTTCTCTCAGCTGAATCCATTAGCCAACGCCATTAATATCTTCGTAATGATGAGCGATGAGCTTTTCGCGAGGGAAGTCCAAAGGAGAAAATGAGAGACGAAAAGAAGAAGAAGGAAAAAAAAAGAAAAAAAGAAAAGAAAGGAAAGAAAAAACTAACGAAAGAGAAAGATAGAAAGAAAGAGTGGGAGGAAGGGTGGGTGGTTGAGGGGGGAGGGAAATGTGGTGCTACTGCTGCGGCTGCTTCTGCTTTTCACCGAAGTGTGAGACGGAAATAGAAAAAAAAAAACAAATGAAAAGAAAAGGAAGAAAGAAAGAAAGAGAGAAAGAGAAGTGAAAAGTTTCCTTGAAGAAGAAAAAGAAGAAGATGAAAGAAGAAGAAGAAGAAGGAAAAGGAAAAGTCATTCTCGCAAATAAGTGCGTACTGTGTGCGTGCAGGGATGAAAGTAGGGGTTGTGGGGAGAAGGGGAGAGTATTCCTCCCTTTTGATAAATGTTGCTTTCGTTGGGCCGATGCCAAACGACAAGAGTAACACAATATATTCCTATCTCAGCGGCATATTCTCACCCTAACTATGATATTTTTTTTTCCTTTACTTTACCTTACCTTTTCTTTTCTAAAAACGTGTATAGAAATCTTATCACGATGATAGGGTGAGTAGTGTAACGTTGTTGTTGTTGGTTGGTTGGTTGGTTGGTTGGTTTCGTTGCGTTGCATTACGTTGACGCGTGTCTTTGTTATTCTTATATATAGGGTAGTATTCTTTTTTTTATCATCATTTCTCAACCTAGGTAAATCATTTATATATATTATAATACTACTACTACTACTGTTACCAATACTAGTAATATATATAGTATATATACTATTCTACTATATATATAAATTAAATTATATATATAAAATATTATTTAATATTATATAGATAATTATATAATTAATATATAATAATAATTATATAATAATAATTATAAAAGAAAATATTATATATATATTTTTTGTTTCTAATATACCACGATACATATACTATTACTAATACTAGTAGTAGTATAGTAATATAGTATAATAATATAAGTAGTATAATAATATATAATAATAATTATAAAATAATTATTATATATATATATTTTTTGTTTCTAATATACCACAATACATATACTATTACTAATACTAGT